>NW_027210603.1:4212500-4217500 GCF_029030835.1 Brachyistius frenatus
TCCTCTTTTTATTTTTTTCCTTCCCTGCTTTTATTTGAATTTACTATTTAAATTAGTGCTTTGATACAACAAGGGCTTATGAATAAAGTTTGTGCTCCGTCTCTTTCATCCTTCTTTAGCTCCTTCAATCCTTCTTCATTCCCTTCCTCCCTTCATTTTTGTTTCCTGTCTCTCTTTCATCCTGTAATACATCCACAAGAAACACAATTGATCCTGTCTCTCTCTCTGCCTCTAAATCTCTTACTTGTACAGAAGCTCCATCAGTTGTGACTTGCGGCTATGACAGGCATCATTCTCATTGACGTGCTGATGTCTTATCATCCAGCTCTCTCTCACACACCGCCAGCCTCCCTATCACCAGCTAGCTATCCCGCGTGTCTATCAGACCTAACCAGGCCTGCCTGGCACAGATAAAAAGCCAGCATTAGGGGCTTTTGGGGTGGATAGGCAGGTTGAGGGAGATGTTAATGCTCATAAAACAGATAAAAAATGGATGTTGTAGGAGGATGAGGAAGGATGGTGTCAGGAATGTTTTTAGTGTCGTGATCATATGGTTGCAGTCATATTTTCTTGTATGGAGATTGTGCAAGCTTTCTGAATATCAAGAGATATGTTGCAAACAGGAAAATACAGAGATGGTAATAAAGTCCCTGGAGATGTTGGGAAAAGTTAGACATTGGTGAATTTATAAGGACGCGCTAGAAGTTGTTCTTCAACTTGTTTCCCTCATTTACTGCATTCAATTTTGGTTGTTCTCTATATTTTAGGGCCACTTCTCTCCAGAGAGCAAAACTGTAGTAGAAACACCTTCTTCATCTCTATTAATTCCCAGTTTTGCTGAGCTGAAAAACAACATTCCCATTCCAAGAATGAATAACAATTGTAGGCCATGGAAGGACCCTAAATAGTAGTTATGAAATGTCGGAGACATAGTTTTCCTCTGCTGTGATTTATCTCCCCATGGCTTTGACTCCTCATTATTCCCCTCTCTTCATCTCTTCATCTAGTTTTTCCTCTGCTGTGATTTATCTCCCCATGGTTTTTACTCCTCATTATTCCCCTCTCTTCATCTCTTTGTTGTGTCTTCTTCCTGCTTTCTGCACCCTGACTTAAAACAATGCCCCTAATGTGTTTAAAGTCAGTTAATGTTACATTATACATGTTGACAAGAGAGTAGAGAGGACGGGGCTTCTCCTGAAAACACAAGCACAGCATCATTCTGTGAATCCATCCATCAAGCACTTAGTGGAAAGCTAAGCAATACAGAGGACACAATGAGGCAGCAGCAGCTTCTCTCAACATTACTGACTATTCCATTGATTGCTTCACTTGGCTTACACACAGGCAGAGAGCTGTGCATGCATACACCGACGCAACTTAAACCTGTGATTTTATACGTGTGAGAAACCTGACTTGTACACAACAGGTACATGTAGATAAATGCAAAAACTGACACGGCATGCAAGCTTGCACGGCCACACAAGGCTCAGCAAACATATTTGTACACCCTTTGCTCTTCTAGTTGCTTTAAAGCCTTCTAAATGTACAGAGCCCCCCCCCCCCCCACCGAACCTTGTTATTAGATCGTGACCCCTGTTTCAGGGCGCAGTAGCTCGGTTTGATTTAATTAGACGTTCTTTAAGTATTCCATTCATCCATCCATGCCTCCATCCATCTGTTCAGGTTATGTATTCCATTGTCTTTTGTTCTCTCCCTGTTTCTCTGGCCAGCCGCAACGCCTGTAGAATGAATTGATTTGAAACGATTTATTACCTGTTGTTTTCACACGTCAGCCACTCTTCTGTTTTCTGTCTTTCCCGCTCTTCCTGCTCTCGCCACACATATTTTGTAAAAAATTACTACTGCAGATGAACTGCGTCCTCAGAAAGAGAAATTGAAGGCTGTTATTTGTTTGATTTACTGTTGAAATCACTGTTTCTAAAGTGATATTAAAATCAGTAATGGACAAAGTGAGACATGTATGAATAGAGTGATTTGTAGTTTGTGTATTTTGCAGACTGGAGGATGCACAGACTGACAGACAGATGGACACAAACAGAAGATAGGAAGTCTGACAGAAAGACAGACTTTAATTTTCTGCATTATATTGTGTGTGCGTGTATCAAAACCAGTCTAAGCTCAGACTGGTCATTAGTCAGTGAACTGGACTCGGGTGTCTGGTCCAGATATAGATGTGGCTGCCAATGGAAATGCCTTGTTTTTGTAAGAGAGAGGGAGAAAATAATGCTGAGAGCCCACGAAACAAAAGCTATTCTTCCACCTCGGTGTGTGTCAGCCACCATTTTTCCTTATTCTGGTTGTCTGGACTTAAAAACTGTGCTGCCGTGTGTGTGTGTGTGTGTGTGTGTGTGTGTGTGTGTGTGTGTGTGTGTGTGTGTGTGTGTGTGTGTGTGTGTGTGCGCGCGCGCGCGCGTGTGCACTCGTCTAGATGCGGGCTGTCCATGAATGAAACGTATCTTTTGTTTACGGGTCCATTATCTAGATAATACCATCCATATTTCCTCTCATCTCCAACGCTTTATCACAGTCTTATGAGCTCTTTCTCTCACTCTCGCTCTCTATATTTCTCTGCCTCTATCTCTTGCACTCTCTCTCTGGCACACACACACACACACACACACACACACACACACACACACACACACACACACACACACACACACACACACACACACACACACACACACACACACACACACACACACACACACACACACACACTGGCAGTGAGAGATAATGGGATTGTTGCCCCTGGTTTCTTTTGGTGAGATCGTAAATAAATTCTTTCATCACAAGATGTGTGTGTTCTTCTTCTGTATGTGTGCAAGTACATATCAATCAAAGCACATATTAGAGCATGCATATATCTATCACTGTGTTTTCATCTTATCATCTTTTCCATCTATCTGGATGTGAACCTGTTTGTCTGTGTATATCGTGTGTGTGTGTGTGTGTGTGTGTGTGTGTGTGTGTGTGTGTGTGTGTGTGTGTGTGTGTGTGTGTGTGTGTGTGTGTGTGTGTGTGTTGAGTATCATTTCCCAGCTCCTCATTGCCTGCTGTCCCTCCCTTGTCACAGTGGGCTGATAGCAGTGCGAGTCGACAAAGCTCAGTAATGGAGAGCTGATACTTGGCCTCCCCCCCGTCGCTCTGCACTTTTCATTTGCTGCTGAGATGACTTTGGCTCACAGCCATCCCAGCCAGCCAATCTCCTATCTTGTATCTGCACCATTACTTTCCATATCTCTGCAAATTATTCGCCGGAGCTCACAAAGAAAATCTGAGCGTCAGTGTACGTGTGAGTGCATGCGTGTGCCGACCTGCTCGTGAGATAAATAGTTATATCTGTCTGCAGTTGCTTTGGATGATTAAGTTTTCATTCAAACCCAAAGATAGTGCCTCACTGATATCACTTCTCTCATTATCCTGGGCTTTATACAGGGCCGCAGTGTTTTCACACACACCGCTTTTTGTCATAAATTTATCTCTTAAGGTTGTTTTCATTAGTTCCTTTCAGGTGCTGAATTGAGACATCTTTTCCTACAGTCATAACAACACCATTATCCTGTTAATAATGTTTCTTTTCTTGCATCTATCTCTGTAATCACGTCCGTGTTCACGATAATTATACTATAGTCAATACTGCTATTAACACAGCTTTTCAATTAAGCCGTACGAGGCTCTGTGAAGCAGGCACTTTCAACGTTTTTCCAGAATTTTGATAATTTCATGCCACCTACCTCTCTAATAATAACCACCTGTTCCAGCTGAAGATGCAGCCTTTTTTTTTTCCGAGCTGGAGAACAATACATAAAGACTATAGTTTGTTTGAAATTTGGTTTGGAGGGAAATATTTAGTGTGAGAGAAAGTTTTTCTGTGTGGAGTTGTGAGAAGGGAGATAATTACGCCACAATATTTAATACCTTTTGTTTGTGTGGAAATTGAATGTCTTGTTCTTGATTTATTATAAAAGTAAGATTATTTTCAACAAATTTTCAACTTTGTTTAAAGCTGTACAAACAAACCAAGCAAACAAAAAGGCATTCAGGTTTTAATCACACGTGCCTGCAGTTGCTTCCAAATAAAAGCTTTTTCTACTTTTTCCATGTCTTTTCTTTGCTGGGGCTTTTTATGTGAAAGTTTTTGTTGTAAAGCAGCTGCTGACAGGTGTTTTCATAATAATAATGCAAATATATACAGTACTGAATGTAACTGTCCTACATGGTTTGCAATATTATACGAACAAGCCTTGGTTAGATAATGCCTAATTCCAGTTACTGGCAAATGATCATATTTCTATTTGTATTTAATGCTTTAAAGATCATTTATAACCTTATCTGCACCAGTTCTCATCTAAATGTATTTTTTGTTGTGTCTCCTTGTAGATCTTGGTGAACTCTTCGAGTCCCAACCGTCCAGCGGTGCTTTACGAGAAGGTGACTGTAAGCGAGGCAGGAAGTCCCTTACTGAGAGACATGCTGTTCAGCCCGGACCAGCAGTACATCTACACGCTGACCGACAGACAGGTGAGTTCACTGTTGGAGATGCACACGTTCAGCCACGCACACAACGCTTATATCTGTCTACAGATATTATCTGGAAATGTATGTTTTAAATTCTTGTGATAAACAACCAAACATAAGTGTATGTAAGCATCAATAGTCTCAGAATAGCAGTTACCATGGTTGTTGGCACGGAAGTAACAATACCTCATTAACACACACACACACACACACACACACACACACACACACACACACACACACACACACACACACACACACACACACACACACACACACACACACACACACACACACACATCATTTTGTAGCACTGCTTGTTTGAACATTGAGTTCTTCCACAGCAGTCTAGCACCTAATGTCCACAGCAGACCTCACCCTGATTAATCATCAGCAGCGTATGTCTTAAACCCCCTGCCCACCGCACAGTCACAACACAACTCATCCCGCCTGATTTT
>NW_027210603.1:4822500-5247500 GCF_029030835.1 Brachyistius frenatus
TTAGTGGTAGGAGCACATTAGACAAACATTGCTTTCTGTTGCAATAAGGGAGATTATTTTCAAACGTCACAGTTGAATGTTTATAATTATAAAGAGAGGAAACATGTCTGATATTTTTTTCATAATGTACGCCAGGCAACATATTTAGTGGCAGATCTGCAACTATGACATGAAACGCAGCACAGACGTGCAAGAGACTGCGAGTATAATCCATTTATGATATGGTGATTTTAATTGTGCATGGCAGATCTGTCTCTGTGGGTATCAACCACTACGTGTATCAAAAATATATGTCTTTAATGTGATTTAACGTATGACTCTGTGTTGCAGATGGATTTTTAGCACTGTGGGAGTGTAGATGGGGGGACACGAGACATAAGACTCTTGAACAGAAACCTCTGGATGTCTGGATGGGCTCAGCTGATTGGCTCACACCATCTGCCAATGAGAAGATCTGCACTCGGCTCACGTTTACTTTAACCAGTACGGCACTTTCTTATATGTTCCTTTTTATACAGACAATTAATGACTATAAAATCTACTGATTGCATACATTTTAGTACTTCGTATCACTGATGCTTTAAATTGAAGTGGCAGCTTTCTATAAGGGTTTTTGTTAAGACTTGAACGCTGTGAGACGTAATTTCACTGTTTTTAACTCCAAGTATTGATGGAACTAGAATGAAAACAATAAACTATGATCAGAATAACTACTTTATGCATAACTTAACAAATTCTGTTCACAGCATCCTTGATGAATGATATTTCAAAATAAAAATCAATGACAACTTTAATATTTGCTAATCCACTGATGTTATAGAGCTTTAATAAACATTTAGTGCTGACTTTGATAATTTGTGCTACATTTGTATCATAGTGAGTCTGTCAGTGGTGACAATAGCTTGTGAATTTTTTAGAGGTTTAGTTTTAATGGTCTTTAATTCTTATTAAGGAACTGAAATGCATTATTTAAAAAAAAAAATCCCTGCTGTACATTGAGCTTGTGTCTAAAAACTACTGTATAAATAAACCTTTCTTTGATTCCTGTTTACAAGTCACAAAGAATACCACTCTGTATGTGAAAACAGGGAGACTACAGTTTAATGTAATTTGTGCCTCAGAAGGGAACGTTTTTAAAGTGAGACTAAGTAAAGTTTATGCGGAGAAAAAACTAATTTTTCATTTTACAGATTAAATTGTTCAATTCAATACAGTCATGGGTTTTGCTGTTTTGCTGCCTTTGTCTCATGACCTGCATAGTTTATGGTGGCTAATGTGAATTTTAAGTCAGACTTTGGTTAGATGAAGTCATTTCAGTGACTTTGTGGCCCCTCTCCACCTAAAACATGTTGTTCCATCCCTTAAATGTGACTGCAGTGGTCGCTGTGATAGAAATATGTGAAAAGCTACTTCAAACAAGTGTCTTGGATTTTTCCTCTTTGGTATGAGACAGAAAACCTGTGTTACAAACTTGCTCATGTTAGAAAGATGCCGGCTGGCAGAAAGGGTGTAATGAATGTAAGAAGGGATTCTACTTCGCTGCATGATGGGAAATATAGCGTTTTTGGAGTTTGGGATTAAAAGTCCAAATGCTTTGGTCTTTGTTGCTTTAATTTTTTTTACTTTGTTTACCAAATCTGTCTCCTGCGAGTCCCAGAATTAAACTGCCCCATTAAGAACATGTTAAAATCTGTTTCAGCACTTCCCTGGCACTTGTTTGATTAAACGCATCTTGTTAATGACAGAACTATTCCTGCAGTCATGTTACTTGACTTGTGCAACCCTGTTTCCTGTGTGGATTGACGTGCCACGGCACGGCTCCAGACTGTCAAATTAAGCATCAAAGCTTTAATGTAAAAACTTAAACCAAAAGATCATATTACACGTGACTAAGATCTCTACACCTGTCGCTTATTAGACCCTCACACACCCTTTAAATTGTGTTTGAAATAAAGATGTAATGCACTATGTTGAGAGAATTCCTACAATTAGGGTCATTTACAGAAACAGACTGGTGCCTGTTTGAAATAGTTCACATAGAAATCTCGAGTCTTGAATTACAACCTGCCTCGCTGGGACATTTCCTTGTAGTTTGATATGTCATCGTATATCCCAAACTAAATATAGCAGGTTTCCCCTCCGTGTTGCGGACTGGCTAGTTCGTCACATGGTCAAACAAAACTGACCCTGTTACGAGGTGACCGAAAACATAAAAAATGTGACCTACAAGGTGGGAAGAAATAAAGTGATGAGTCAAACGGGTTCAAGCGGGGGGGCATCGATTTGTTTGTCCATTTCAGTTTCATCTCACGACTCATTTCAGTTTTCTGACCGCTGCTATTGAAAAACAACCTTTTCAGGCTGTTTTTCATATATTTCACAGCTCTCCAGGTAACAATGAGCTCTACAGACTCTGAGGACACACAAATGACACATACATGCTACACACAAAACAAAGATGTGCTGTTTGTGCCTGTACATTTGATAAGAAGTGTGTACCTTTTCTTTTCTCCCGTATGCAGGTGTAATTGAAAGCTGTTCCTCTGATGTTATAAGCCTGCTGCCAGGTTCCTGCAGTTTTTCGAAGGCTCTTAGACAAATCAGTTTGGGCAGTAATCTTGTACTATTATCTCCCATTACTTGAAAGAGAAATGCAGCGTGATTGTAGTGGCACCTCTTTGATGTCACACCAAAGCAAAAACTCCAGAGGACGAGATGAAAAATGAAATGAGCGCTGGGATTAGGCGACTTGAAAGCACTTGGTAAGATTATCAAGGGATCACGTTAGACTTTGTGACAGGAAACTGATTAAGGTACCGAGCAACCAAGAAAATTTCACACAAACAAATTCAACTAAAGCAGTTTCCATTCAGTTTTTCTTGCTACATCAAAAAGAGATTCTGACTCCCGTCTTCGTGAGACCGCTGCTTTTACTCTCCTGTACAACAACAGTGAATCAAACTGGTTTCCTGTTTGCATTCACAGCAAAAACTCCGCTGAAGCTGTGCTGTTGTGTTGCTAGCTGCACTATAAGCCAATAAATTTGGAGAGCTGGAGCACCATGACTCATATGAAGTGCTCATAAATAGACCACTCGAACAAGTTGCTTCCATTAGCAGCAGCTAGAGCCTCCATGTGTACATATCCCATGACGCATTCCTCATATCGAGCAGCAGTTTGATCCAGTTGGAATAAATGGAAAAGGAGACCTGTGAGAATCGTAAAGAGCAAGTAGAGAAAGAGAAACGTGCATTTAGGTACCTGATATCCAAGAAAGTAAAAGCCCCTAAAGATTCACAGTTTTTATACTGGAAATAAAATATTTATAATACCAAAGTTTATTTTTCAAATATATAACATTTAAGTCTTTAATTAAAGCTGCATTAAATGTAGTATAACATTTTTTACTACAGCTTCATTAATTCTCGTTTTTATCTTCTTCGAGGCAATGAAACAAACTACAGATTGAACTCTGACATATTATCACCTTAAAGCCGAGTAGGCAATACTTTCACATGACAATTTTGATTGTAATAACTAATTTTGACAATTGCATGTCACTAACAATATTTAATTGAAGGTTTCCATAAATAAAAATGAGTCTGTGAGCATGCCCGTCGCTTTGTTTCTAACTGGATGCAGCCTGAATCAATTAACCAATCAGAGTTAGCCTGTAGCCAGTCTGATTGGTTAATTGTAACTAGCCAATCACAGAAGTTCTACAAACAAGGCTCTTCTGGTTTCTACTGCTTTGGTCCTGCCTTCTTTTCATTAGGCTCAGCTGCACATTCAATTTCAATGTTGTTGTTTTTGTTTTAACTCCCGAGTCACACATAACCAGCCGAATAGAACGGATGTTAGCGTGGTAGTTTGTTAAAACATTTAATAAGCTATTCGTTGCACTTCAAGCCCAGCAAAGAGAGCGTGCATGCTTATTGCGTCATTTGGTGGGAGGGGCTAATCAGAGTGATACGAGGCAGAAGAGAGTATGTTCAACTTGGTTACTGAATTGAACGCTATCGCAATTTGATCAGTTTACGCATTCAGCAGTTATGGTGCAACGTCAGTGTAATTTTGTCATGTTTTTTTGGCAAACTGCTGTAGCCCATCATTCACTCTTCTTTAAGATCAGTTTTTGGTCTATTTTTAATTGATTTCTTTAGCAGTGAAATGCTCCACTGTGTTCACCAGGTAGTCACTAAGATTGTCTGCAAGCGGTTTGATGCAGACAGGCAGAGTACTTTGGATTTTACTATTTATATCACTGTCTGTGTCTGGATATGATGATGCTGACAGCTTTGAGAGGAAACCCAAACAGTAAAGTTGTGGGCCTGAAAGATGCAAAAATACTCCGCAGAGCTGAGTGGAGCTGCAGCGTTGGATGATAATTTACTTTTCCCCACTGCAAGTGACTCAGTTCCCTTAGTTGTTGAGGTTAACGATGATATAACCAATCATTTTATATTATGATAGATCAAACAACTGAGGTATCTCTAGAGTGTTGTTGTAGCTCAACAGTCATATATCCGTATCTTTAACAATGCCGAGTACTAATTATTACAGACGCTAATCGATGTTTAGCAGGATGGTTGTCGAGAGATGATTATCGTGTTTTGTAAAAGAACCCCATACGTGTTGGTGTGGTTGTGCTTATGAAATGGTGCTGTAAATTTTTTTCGAGTCACACGGAATCAAAAGTTTTATCCTCGATTTTGATCATCTATATATATTTATATTTTTGGCATATTTTATTTTCACTTTATTTTGTAAATGTGGTCAAAAACTGGGTCATGCACAGGTTTGTACTTTGATAACAGGTTGCTGCCATTTACCACGTAGGAATGTAGGGCTCACGTAGGGCCCACGTAGGGCTCCGAAAGTCTGAGTTCACAACGAAAAGCTGTCATAAAACACGAGACTTTCTGAGATGTAAAATGAAAAAGAAATATTTCAGATTCTGCACAATTAGATCCGAACTCAAACTGAAGCAAAAGCGTGGCTCCGCTTTTTAACTACTTTAAACAAAAGGTGAGATTTCCTTGAGTTGTATCTCTTGCATTGACACAGCATTTAAAATTTCAACTACACGTCTGGAGGCTTGTTCACATAAATCAAAGCACAATCAAGTTGACCAAAGGTGATCGTACAAGCATCAGGTGATCAATGCGTCGAGCTTCGTTCACGGAGAGAAAAGCAACTTCGTCACAGATACAGAATTTGCTAAATATAGAACGCAAAACAACAAAAGTGAAAGAAAGCACTTGCAGCATTTCACAGCTGATGATGGGGAAAAAAAGTCAATTACTGAAGAATCCAAGTTAGACATGAGCTGCAGAAACAGAAGGGTGGATGTAAGGAGATAAACAGAGGAGAGGGTGAAACCACAGCGGATCAAACCCAAAGCAAATGTTTTCAGGGGTTAGGACTCAAATGTACAACCAGAAACAAAAACTCATAAATCAAAGAAAGGAACAATTCAAATGCTCAGCCAATACGGTCCAGAAGCAGGTAGTCAAGAAAACACGCAGAGGTACCGGAGTGAAAGTCAAAAACAGTCCACAAGGCAAACATGAGGTCAAAACACCAAAAACTTACTGAACATGAGAAGACGACAGGCTTGACAGGCTTGGACACGACGGTGACTCAACAACGAGGATCTGAGGATGAAACCGAGGTGGAAGGGAGCGAGTGGACTTTATCCACAGGAGGGCAGCGACATAATTAGACACAGGTGGAAACAACCAGGGCGGGAAGACAATCACAAACGAGGGCAGGAAGTAACTATGCCAGAAACAAGACACAAGGTGAGTTACCAAAATAAAACAGGAAATGAACATAAAAACATTAAAGGACAGAGAGACATAACCGAATGATGAGGAAAACACAGAAAGACGACTAAACAATGAGAACAGGTTGAAACTGAACAACGAGGATGAACTGTTTTGCGACTCTCCAGTTGGACACCTGCACTGAATTGGCTCTCAACGGAGGAGAAGTAGCCCTCTGTTCCTCAGAGACATGCTCCACCCTCAGTGGGAACTGGAGAAGGATTCATACTGCAGCAGGATAATGAGCCTAAACACGTCGAAGCTTTACACTCAGACTGCCAGTCCAAATCCGGTTTTTGTCATGTCCAGATTGTATCTGGATTGATTTTTGAAAGTCTGAACAGCAAAAAAAACAAAAAACACATGAAATGGGATTTTTCCAATCTGGATCCAAACCACATTTGAAGGTGGTTTAAAATGCGATTCCAATTGGATTTCTGCCAATGCCTCTCAAGTCCGGACGCTTCCTGGTGTCATTCGCAACGTGACTCACGGTGTCATTTTCAGAGAGCGCTGGCAGAGCGCTTTCACAAAGTGTAGATTTTCGCGCTGCAGAGGACAACGATCAATGGTCCACGGACAGAAGCCAAAATAAACTGTCTGCTGCCACTTCCGTGCCGGCAGCTTCTGTGAAAGCCGTGTCACCAGCATAGCTGCGCGTCATTCGTTACCACAGCAACCCATGCAGATGGGCTGGTGATGTCTGGATCAGTCTCGACTAACCAAATCAGATCTGTTCACTGTTCGCAAGTAACAGTATGGTACAGTAATCTATCCGAAAGATCTGATTTGAGAAAAAAATCCAATTAGCCTGAAGTCTGAACACAGCTTTTGAAATCATCACATCATGCTGGTAGAACAAGGGTCATTGAGTTTGAACAAACTTGTTGAGTTCATGCAGCTTGAGTAGCAAAAAGATCTAAAAGGTCTAAAATTCATAGTCATTTTTCAGAGATTTTACCTTTCGATCACATCGTTGAGCTGATATATGTAATCATTTGTAATCCAAAATTGTGTATTAAATTAGACAAATGGAAAAAGAAGTATACAAATAGAAGTTTCTTCAGTCGTGGTCTGACTTTAGACCCGACTGTATGTAGCGTACTGGAGTTCTGGCACTTTAAAAAAAAAAAATATATATTTTTTTTTATCAGTTTTGATCATAATTAACGGATCAACTGTGTGTTCAGTAAAATGACTCCTGAATATTTTTTACATAGACACAATAAATTAAATTTATGAAGCAAATGAGCAAACTACAAACACCTGTCAGCGAACCAATAAAAATAAACTGCCACTGTTCAAAGTGTTAGCTTTTAAAGATATGATTAAACTATTTGATCGTGTCATAAGAAATGGTTGTTTTTTATCTCACTGGTATTTAGCTGTGTACATGTGAGCTGGACTGAGCATGCTCAACTGTCATGTATCCCTGCTTATCTATTATACTTTGCACTGAAGCTAATTACAGTTTGACATCTACTTTATTGAATTCAAAAGTGCATCCGCTGTGAAAAGTTTGATTGATTTGTGATGCTTTTGTTTGTGTGAATCACACGTCCTGCAGCTGTTTTTTTCTTTATTTTTAAATAAATTATGCTTATTAACTTTACGTGCGTTGGTGTGTTTCAGCTGGATTATTTGTTTCCAGCAGCTCCTGGTATTTGCATGATAGTGATGTAGTTTGTGTTCAAAGAGATTACAAACACAGCATTGTAGAAACAACCACGCTAGTAGCAGCGTGGTTACATAATGGAGTAAGACTGAAAATAAGATTTGAGTTAAGATGTCACTAAAGATGAAGAAGTAATGTATACAGTGCACACATGGAACATATCATAAGAAAGAAAAGGACAGTACATTTCAAAATAAAGTACTAAATATATGCACATCAAATTTAGTGCCTTATCATGACTGACCATTTTAAAATATGTTTAAGAAACTATTTATTTATTTAGCAACTGCACAGAAAAAAAAGATGTGGAGAAGCCTCAGTTAAGCACAGAGAGAAAGAGAGAACATTATGTAACCTCGTCTCCACTGAACAGGTTAAATAACATTGGTAGCAGAGAACATTGCTATTCTCTGTTCTTCTTATTACCAACAATCAGAAACACTGACAAAAGAAATTTCAAAGCTCAGGGACAATATTTTTTGATGTTTAAAAGAAGAAAAGCAAGATCATAACTGATGTGTGAATTAGGAACGAGTCTCTCTGGCTGAATGTTTATAGCACACTGAACAGTCTGATAGCTTCAAAACAAATTAAATCAAAGTTCTATTTACATCAGCCTTTCATCCGATTATAATTTGTTCAGGCTTATGATCTGTAGTTGACTGGTTACTCCTCAATATATTTATTGTTTCTGTCAGCCAAACACCACCCTGTTCTGTAACTTACCACAGTGAAGAGTAAACAGTAAAATGAGGTTTTTGCCTGTTTCACCTGCACCTGTAACATCCCTAATCCTCATATCTTCTCAGACAGCACAGGGCTTTGGTTTAAATCTAGAATAAATCTATCACACTTGGATTATATCTGTAACATACTTTTTATTGACACTGGTAACTTCAAACTTGGAACAACTTCAACAAGAACAAAATCCCGCAACAAAGATTACTTTGACTAAATTTAGTGCCGGGACCACAGTCTCTCCGTGTATCAGTTCTGAGAGGGTTTACGAACTACACACTTCACAAATGCTGCAACACTAATTGTTTCCCCTCTTTGCTTTGTCAGATGCCTTTCAGTCTTCTGTGCTACAGCAGTTCATGTGATCGTATTACTCGCTGGAAGTTGGACCACAGTGATGACTCTGCAGCAGACTTAGATTATAGTATTGATCTAAGAAGCTTAAGAGTAGGGCCTTATGCCCTGACTTGAAAATTTAAGCACACACATCCTAGTTTTCCTATCTGAGAGCTTGCAACAATACCAATGCACCATTTAAAAATCTCCCGTTATGTGATAAAAACCACTGCTACCCATGAGTTTCAGAAATATCTAACACGGGGCGCCACAACACTCGAGAGGGTACATCATTAGTGGGATCCAAGGAGACAGGGTGAAGCTGGAGAAAAATGGAAGCAGCACAAAAGACAGAACAAAAACAATAGCAGGAAGAGGAAAAGTTCTGATTGTGGAAGTTGTATAAACTTGTTTTGTGCCGTATGCCATTAGTAACAAATACCATCTCTTCCATCGAGTCTTAATTTGGGTTCTTCTCATAATAGCCTCTGTTTGAGCAGCTAAAATGATTTGTTTATCCAAACTCTGCACTGCGATGCGAGGCAGAAGTCATCGTTCCGTCTGACAGGCAGCTTTGCTTGTTCTCCGTAACAACGTCCACACCCCCTCCTCCTGTCTGCAGCAGGAGCCGTGTAATTACATCCAAAGCGTTCCCCTCTCCCCCTACGCTTGATATCACTGCTGACATCCACCAGCACAGACCCTCCTATCTCGCTCTCTCTCTCGCTCTCCCTGCATCTCTGCTATTACACAGCTCTCTCGCTGGCAGTGTGCAGTCCTGCCTCGTCTTCAGTCATGTGTGTAGTGCAGCAGTGCAGCGGAGCAGATGGAGACGGAGAGGAAGACGGGGAGACAGAAGCAGAGATGAGAGAAGAAGAGAGAGCGTGGTAGACAGCTGAAGAGCGAACTGTTATCCATGTGAGGAGAAAAAGCCAGAGGAAGATTACACCGGGATATTTATTCAAAGAACAAACTGTTGGCTAAGTCTGTCGGGTAAGTGTGCAACTTATGTTTTGACATGTAACAGCTGAGTATTATATCAAAAAAGAAAAAAAAAAGAAAATCTTAACATCTTAGTGATGTGAAGTTGTTACTAAAATGATGTTTTTCAACAGTAGTGGAAGCAATGTGCACTTTGTAAAATGTGACATAATCAGTTAAGCCTTAATGCACAGGGGAGATGTGCAGCATCTTTCTTATTCACTGAACAGTAAAAAAAAAGAAAGAACAGGGGCTTGTCTCCACCTGAGGCTGCACCAAAGCCCTGATCAGATCCACCTGTCACATACAGAGGTCTCCTCTTACAGTTGTGGGGGTTGAAGCTGACTGAGGCAGGGGGATCTGTTTAACAGATGAGGCTGATTGATAACAGGTGAGTGTGTCTGTGTGTGATGGTGCTGTCACTTACATGCAGATGTTGCTGTCTGGGTCTTTTTGTCTTTTTTCTTAAAGCTGCCAGGGTTTACCAACAGTTAGGTGGAGCCGGTGTGTGTGAAAGTGGTGTGTAAGCTTGACTGATGGGAAGAGACTCTGGGTTCACCTGATTAAAGTAAATAATTCAATTTGGGTTAGATCTCTGTGATTTACCGGGTTTATAGAGGTGTTTTTCTGGCGGGTGTGCGAATGCACTCGTGCTATTTAGCACTTAATGCGAAGAAAAGATGTGGACAAACCGTTGGCTTAAATGAGAAGATCAATGACAACGCTAAAAGTGGTGCATTACATTCGACATGACTGAACTAAGATGACCAACATGTTGCCTTTTTATGGCATTAACGCTGAGAGTAAACAAATGAAATAGCAAGTATTTCAGTGTTTAATATGTAAGCTTATGTCTTTATTGTATGAAGAAGACTGCTGTTAGTTTTTACTAAATATGTCTCAAAAACATAAAATGAATAGATCCATTCACAAATAAACTAGTGCTTCTCTGATGTTGTTTGGATATGTTTCTGATTTGAAAATAATGCAGGTCCATTAGCATTCTTCAGGAAAAACCTCCTCAGTCACTGCAATGTAAGTTTATTTCTTTGCATTCACATGACTAAGTGCTTATCCGATTTATTGATATGCTAATTTCCCAAAAGGGAAAATAATGGAAGTGTAGTTCCCTGAATTGTGCATCACATTAGCATACGCCCGGCCTAAATGAGAGATGTTAATTTGAAGGATTATGAAGAAAGATGAGTATCAAGTATACGTGGGTGGAAGAGTGGAATAGTACATGAATACCAAATGTCTGATTTTGGAGAATGAAAGTGCACAGTTCTTGGTACGGTTATCCTTTTAATGTGTAGAACACTTATAGTTCACTATGGTGCAAAAACTTAACGGGATTGATAGAAATCCTTTATAAGTGGTTGTGTTAGAGGCAAGAATTAATCAGAGCAAAGAGCTTATCGCTTCATAAACAGCGCATGCTGACAGCTGTGGTAAAGGAACAAATCAGCACCTTTTGAAATCAAAGCTTTTTCTTATGTGTAACATGCAAAGTTGTATGTGCAAAAAAGACAGCCGCCTGTGAATACTGACGGATTACAAGACTGTTTCCCCAAAAAGTTGGGACACTGTAAAATGTAACTAAAAACAGAATGTGATGATTTGCAAATCATGCAAACCCATACTTAGTTGCTGAAACAGAGAAATTGTATTGTTCTGAGTAAGACATATGCTTATTTAAAATTTGATGCCAGCAACACGTTTCAAACAAGTTGGAACAGGTGCAACAAAAGTTCCTGGTGGAACTTCTAACAAATTAGGTTAATTGGTAATGACTGGTCATGAAAGGAACATCCGAGAAAGGCAGGGTCTCTCAGCAGTGAAGATGGGGAGGAGTTCACCACTCTGTGAAAGACTGCAAAATAGTGCATAAATCTAAGAATAATGCTCATGAACGTAAAATTGTAAAAAAAAACAACAACCAAAAAAACACGGGGAATTCATCCTCTACTGCAATATCATTAAAATATTTAGATAATCTGGAGAAATCTTTGTACTCAAGGGAGAAGACCAAAAAACAATATTGGATGGCTGTTTATTTTGCATGAACTGGGGAACACTTCAGAAAACCACTTTTTGTTAACACAGTATGTCGCTGCATTCACAAACGCGGGTCAAAAGGATAATGCAAAGAAGAAACCACCCGCCTGCGGGCCATCGGAGCTTTACCAGCACCCACCTTCTGTCAACAAAGTTAATGTATAAACTCATGTAAGATGTCTATGGAAAGCTAAGACTCTCGTGATTCGACTGGTAGAAACCATTTTAAGATCCTATAACAACAGCAGGTACAGTAAACAGCTTTGTCAGATCACTACTAAACAAACAATTATAGTATTGAAGAAACTCACCAATACAGCTTCAGAGTCCCACATTGACCAGCAAAGGTTCAGTAAATCCAATCCAGCAAAGTATTTAGTCCAAAAAGCATAAATATATCCATAATACACACGATTGGCCGTGTGTGTTTGGAATTACACCTGTGAGTTCATAAACCTGCACAGATTGTCCTCAAACATGAGATATCCTGGCACAAAGCCAGCTCTGCCGTCGTCTGAATCAAACAAACGTAACTTGTCCGACACCGTTTGATTGAAACCTCAATGAGCCAATAGGACATTTCTAAATCCTGTCTCTAGCCTACAGAAGCCAAACGGAGTGCATGTGGAGATAAAGTGCCCTCCTCTCTTCTGTGTTTTACAACTGCGGCCAATTGCAAGCTACGTTGGCGATGATTGAGGCTTTGTATAGCCAATGAGATTCTGTTCTCGACTAGGTCAGACTTTATACTGTAACCCCAATGTGTTGTCCAGCTAATACCTCAGTCATTGACAGGCACTGCCCGAGCTCATTTAAGATGGATGCCGTGTTCTCCGGGCTAAAGAGGAGGGGGACCATCCAGCTTGCTATCAACACAGTTCAAAAGCCAAAATCCGTGATGGTATGAGGGTGCATTAGTGCACATGGCATGGGTAGCTCTCATATCTAGGAAGGCATCATTGATGCTGAACGATATATACGGGTTTTGGTGCAACATATGCTGCCATCCAGATGTCCATTTCAGGGAAGGCCTTGCTTTTTTCCTTCCAGGAAAACAAAGCCAAACCACATTCTGCACATATTACAATAGCATGGCTCCGTAGTAGAAGTCCAGGGGCTAAACTAGCCGGCCTACAAACAAAATCTGTCGCCCACTGAAAATATTCCGCCCATTGTGAAACAAAAAAATACAACAAAGGAGACCCTCAACTGTTTGAAAGCTTGAATCCTATATCAGACCAGAATGATACAACATTTCACTGTCAAAAGCAGCTGGTCTCCTTAGTTTCCAAATGTTTATAGAGTGTTGGTAAAAGAGGTGAGGCAACACAGTGGTGAACGTGCTCCTGTATGTGGGGTAAAGGTCCCGTAAGGAGTCCCCAACTTCATGAACTAACAGTCTAAGAAGAGTTTGGATTATACTTAGACTGGAAAAAAGCCTGGCCGACTCTGTTAAGCAAAATCAGAAAGGACACGTTCACGTCCTTATCTAGAGGAATGTGTTCAGGCACAGATGTTTAGGAACCGGGCATCGCCACATGTCGTGATCTCTCGCCTCGATCGAGATGCTGCCAATAAACATCACTGCATTGGCATCCAAAATTGGTCTCCTCATATTTCTTCACTTCGTCTCCACGATTTCCTCCTCACTGACTTTTTTGAAATGTGTCGCTGGCATCAAATTCAAAATGAGCATATATTTTCCAAAAAAACAATAAAATGAATCAGTTTCAACATCTATTATTGTCATTGTTTAATTTTCCATTAAATATAGGCTTACACTTTTTTTTTGCCAATCATCACATTTTACATTTTACACAGCGTCTAGACTTTTTAATGAAAAGGGTTGTATTTTACAGCAGCCCAACGGGATGTGTAAAATTTAACTAAATTAGCCACCGGGGATTTTGTGTATGTAATTGGGCTTTGAAAATGCACATTACTTCGAATAGAACGCAAATACAAACGGAGCATATGATGTATATGCTGCCTTCGGCCAGCTGCATCGTCACTCAACTGGAAGGGTAATTACTCAGTAATGAGTGGATGATGATGAATATGAGGATTCATTCCTGTATGTGTTTCTTTTCTTTATTTAGATAGACTTTTTGAACTACCATGTGATCAGTCACAACTCAGGTGCTGATTTTTATCAAGCAACTAAAATTTAGAGTACTTACTCACAAAGCTTACAGACTCTATCATCCGTGCACGTCCTGGTTCTGCGGGTCGTTCCCACGCAACAGGAGCAGGTTCAGAACTTACTGGTCCACCCTCGTACAACTCAACACACATCGAGGAATATACAGTAGTCGGCAGCAGGGGTCCTGTCACGCCTCCTCCTGGCACACGTGCAATAGTATAGGCTTGTGCTCACAAATGCAGACTGTTTGTAATGACAGTTACAGGAGCCAGTTGGCATTATAAAACGAGAGTAAACATTATAATATATAAAACAGCAGGAAAAACAACATGATTTATGAGCTAATTGCATAGATTGATATGTTAACTGGCACATAGCTTGTTCCTACATCCCATTTTATACTCTGCTTGTTTTTACTTATTCCTAACTGTTCTATTTGTTCCTCTCTTACAGACACTGGCAGGCCTTTATTGGAAGTGTATAAATAGTGTTTTGATAGTGCAGACTATTGTAAAGTCATCACTGCCAAAGACGGCTGCGAGGCTCGTCTGTATGGGGGAGTGCTGGTGTGTCACCCTAAAGAAGCCATCCAGAAAACCAGAGCCAACACAATGCACTTTGTTGATTTTTCTCCTAAAACTACCTAAAAGAAAGAACTATATGATGTGGTTACAGTAAATGAAGTCCACCAGTGGAAACGGGAAATCCCAATCCCAGTTTTACCCGAAGATGAGTCTCATTCATTACCTGATGAACGAAGGACATCATGGAGCCAACTTGATATCTAATATTTAAGTTGACTGACATCGGACACTGCAGTCGAGTCCTCATTATGGAATCTGAAGAAAGCACAACAGGACTGTCCACAGCTGCGTTGGTGGCCATCGCCTGCAATACATTAGTTGCTGTGCTCCTCCTTCTACTATGTGTCATTCTCTACAGAGCCTGCAGGGTCCCTTCCAGCCAAGAGCAAGAGCCAGAGCTGGCTCCCAGAGAGGCAGAAACCCAGCAGATGAACGAGCACAAGTACCTGTTGACCTCCTGACTGCAGAAGAATGAGTCAAATGTAGCAACAAGTGATGGCGTCGCTGTACTCCTCCCCAGAAAAGGGAATCCAGGAAATACTGGGAGTGACGGCAAGCAAAGTTAAGGCTTATCCTTCCTCGTTTTTAGAGTTAGCTGCTGCTTGAATGCTGGCGAGGCGGGGGGGGGGCGTCACAAAAACAGCAAGGATGAATTGTGGTGGAAAAAGGACATTTTTAATAAGCAGCTATCACTGCAAATCTGGTCCTTGGTTTGACAAAGCGTTCAAGGGAATGCTGATGTCAATGTATGTTAAACACAAGCAGTATCAAGACAAAGACATTGTTACAATGATGAATGCAGGTTACACAGCGACTGAGACAAACGAATGTTCAGCACACAAAGAGCGGCTGGCCTGTTGTTAAAGGTTTCTAAATATATCCTCATATTTTATAAGGTGGACTGAAAAAAAGAAAAAGACTGTGTATTGCTGAGAACAGGAACTTGAGCCTGTGTGGAGTGAGTGTGTTGCTGTCACTAATACATTTCAGCGGACTGTGAGGCAGGGCGCCCTGCTGAGGGCGTTACATAAGGACTGAAGAGGCTTAGTTGAAATTTGTGTCCTCTTTAGTATGGCCCACTGACATCTGCGTCTGCGAGGGGTCACTCACTCTGGACTGAAACACAGGTTGTTCACATACAGACGGATTGATTCTAGGACTGACTCAGTGGAGTCCTACAGATCGTATACAGAAACTATCCACATCCCACTGCAAAGTAATAATACCAAACTATTTGACCTGTATCGCTGGTACTGCAGTCTCAGTCCCAGCAAGGCATGCTGTAGATTTTATGATTTGTATTTTAAACTTTACAAACTTCCAAACATTTAGCTGATATCCGAGTTACACTGAATAAAGAGTATAAAAGATACTCATGAAAATGTGGGTAATATAATCAGAGTAGGATTAGACATTTTCCACCAGTGGCTTCAGTAGATTAAAATGCAATGCACTGATGAAACATAAATGAAGCTTCTATTTTCAGAGGAAACCACAAATAAAAGTACTCCATACCCTTTTGGGAGGTTTAGATGCAAGAAGCAGTGGAAACACAACAAAGTAACTTGGAAACTCACTGAACTGATACATAAAAGTGGAATATTTCTCTGGAAATAAAGTGTTACGATAAAATAATGACCTGTGTACGAGAGGTACCCCTAAGAAATGGACCTCTTCGAACCAACACAAATGTAATACACGCAGCTACAACAATCCAGACATGTGAGATAGACATATCAGAAAGGCCTTTAATGAGCCGAGCAGTTGGCTGCTTCCTTTTACTGCAATACTGAGGTAAATGTGTAGCTGCATGTCATTACTACCAAATGGCAACAATCATTGGTTACATGTTGCATGAGAAAATGAGAAGATTAAGCAGTTATTTCCAACTGAACTTGTAGAAATAAATAAATGAATCACACATACGCGGGGAAAAGAAAATAGCTGTTTGTGTTCACAGAAAAATCTGAAGGGCAGAGGAGCTCACTGTGACAGAGTGAGAGAGAAAAAGTCTCGGGACACGTTGGCAACATAAGAGTATTAGAGCACTGAGTGGTACTTTACTGAGGGACAAGATCATTCAGAGAAAGAGAAATGAAGGGAGAGGCAGAATAAAGACATACACCACTACAAAGCAAAGATCTCCCTGTAGATGGGAAACTAAAAGGCTCCTAGATCCTCCCTGGACGGGTGCCCAGGACACAGTGTGCCAGCCAAGACAAGTTGTATGGATGAGGCCCACAAGTGCTCAATCTATTACTCTAATATATCTTCACTTGCAGTGACTCTCCCCCCTTACTTTTTAGCTTAATCAACTTGTACACTTCTTATGGAATGGTTTTAATAAATCACTGCAGAAGAGGTCGGCCAAGTCATTGAAAGTCTAATGTTTCCTGGTTTATATGTATCAAGTACTGCATCACCAATAGATGCACTACAATTTGAATAAATAATTTATCCACCACTTATCTTAAATCAGCAGAAAACATTTTAATAAACATATACAAATTGTGTTTGTTATGCTGATGTTATTTAGTGCACGCACTGAACAAAAGGAGTGGGCTTTAATGAAGGAGAAGGAAAGATTGTACCATGTTGCTCTGCTGGGCAGCGAAGCCGCCGTGGCTACATTAGATTGTGTTTTGCTGCGGTTCCTTCAGCAGACTGAGAAGCTTCTCCATCTTGGCTATCTCCACCTCTGGACCCTCAGACAGCTTCTGACCCTTCTTGCTCTACACACACACACACACACACACACACACACACACACACACACACACACACACACACACACACACACACACACACACACACACACACACACACACACACACACACAAACAGAGAGAGAAAGAGAAGAGAAGAGAGAGAGAAATTACAAAGTGTTTATCAAGCACTGAAGGACACCAAGAACCCAGCAGGCAGGCAGTTAACAGGAGGACAACACAGCACAAGCACACA
Organism: Brachyistius frenatus; assembly: GCF_029030835.1. Classification (NCBI taxonomy): domain Eukaryota; kingdom Metazoa; phylum Chordata; class Actinopteri; family Embiotocidae; genus Brachyistius; species Brachyistius frenatus. The sequence goes on from NW_027210603.1 coordinate 4,839,805, forward strand.
GAAACTGAAATGGATTCAAGGTGAGAATGTTTATATTATTCAATTACACAACAAGCTCTGTTCATCATATTGTGAAATGTCCTATGACGACATGGAGCCGATAGAACACAATCGCAAGGAGCAAATTCAAAGAGATCTTTAAAAGTTATGGTGTGAGTAGATTAAATCCTCCTGGATAGCTTCTATATAAGCATTCAATAAAGAAGCTCAACATTAGTTCTATTGAGCTGCAGCAGCTTGTTCCACCTGAGAAGATGTTCAGCAAGCTTAAGGTTATCAAAGCTCCTGTACAATTGTTATATACTTTTCTAATGCTGCTTTGAACTTTGATTTAAGAAGCCCAAAACAATTATTTTGATTTAGATTAACTATCTTGACCAAGTATTAACATGTTAGACTGTTGAGCTTTAAGAGAGAGCATACATGACAGCTTTTACCGCTGAATTGTGAGAAACAATATTTTGATCTCTCTATGTCTTGTACATATGGTAAATTGACAATAAAGTTGACTTTGACTTTGAATTAATGCAAGTTTCATTTTCAACAATGAAGTAATTTGTGTTAAGTTGTCTCATGCGTTCAAAAAGTTGATGTAATCAGGAATTTGCTTGACCGCCCAGTTTCCATAAAGATATTCAAGATTATTTGATGCAGAAATCAAGAAAAGAGAGCAGTTAGAATTTTGTTTGGGTTTAACGAACCACACAGCTATAATAACATTACAAATAATATTTATAATGGTTGGCTACATTCACGTGTCATGTTGGTGATCCAGAAAAACATACAGTCAATTCCCTGGAACCAGAACTTCTGAATGGGTCTTCAGTGTTACATTAAAAAACATTAAACATTGTTGTAAAAAATTTAATCAAGTGAGTTAATTGCGTTTACTATGATCATCATGAAGCAGAAAAAAGTATAAAAAAGCCAGCTTACACAAAAATGTATTAAAGCTTGTTGATGGACATCATATCCTGCTAATAGAAAAATAGCAAAGCTCATGAATTCTTGTTTAATAACAAAAACATATCACTGTTTACATTAAAAGTAAAAGCGTAATAATGTAGACAATATATTTTTCACCTTATTTCTTTTGAAATGGGACGCAGTGACTGTTGAATATTTAAAGGGTGCCTTCCCTGTCAGCACAGCGGTACAAATGACAGCTGATTTACTAACTCCTCCTTTGAAGCTTGAAAAATATATTTTCATATATTTCGGTGGAGCTATTCTGATATTTTGACATGGATACACAAAGGGCCTGATCAAAACCGACAGCTGTATCCCTGAATAAATGAGCATCAAATCTTGATGCAACATAATATCTCTACAATGACTAGGACTAAATAAAGGTTTGTTCAGATTAGATAGAGGCTGACAGCACAAGAACCATCTCTTACAATTGATGAAACTTGAAAATCAATCGACATCATTGAAATGTACTGTTTAAAGATGTCAACCTGTGTTCTGATTTATTTGCTCAATTTTCGGTTTTTCCTTGCTGGTTAAATTAGCGCAACATTTAAAATCCAAACTTTGTCTGCAAGGCGTCCCGTGTAATATGGAGATGCATACAAATTCCCCCTTTGCTGTAAGGACTACAATTTTGCATCTGCTCATTTTCTAGCAGCCTACACTGATGCAAATATAAATGCTTTTATGCAAGTTATATTCTGGGAAGCAATAATGATAAATACACTCATCAAAATCATAAAATATTTCAGAATGCTGCTTTTATACTGCAACTCTCATCTGGTGATTTGTCAACAAAGAAAAGAGAGAAAGCTGAAAAGAGAACAAATGAGATGAACACATTCATGCTGCACACAGCTGAACAGAGCAGTGTGTTGTGTTGAGCATCGGCAGGGTTCATCTGAGGCTCGTGTACATGCAAAGAGTAATAATAATTTGATGTGTCTAAAGTTTTCACTCATGCTCACCTTCAGGTACAATATACATATGATACAACTTGGTTTCAGACCTGAAAATTCAGCTCAAAATAATGAATGAAAAACTATTTGAGGAGCACCACAGCACAAAGCAAGACAAGTGGACTTGTTCATAGTACGACAGCCAGGAGGATGGACTGCCTTGTGAGCTGTATCAAATGCCCTTCAAATAGGTGGGTACATCACACTTGTGTTGTCACAGTTTGGCTGGCCGGGCCACTGTGCAATGTTCTGGATATATTAATTGGCCATCATGCGCATCGTGCTAGTTTTAGTGGGCTGATGGGCCGACTTTATGAGACATATTGTTGAAAGTGTTTGCTGTGGGTGTTTGTGCTTGATGCTTATTTGCCTCACTGGGTTCCAAAATGCTCTGAGCGCTGTCGGTGGGGCCGAACTGAGCAATTATTTCCCAATTGTACACTTTAGGGCTGCAGTCTGAGGTCACTAATGAGGTTGTGTGTGTGTGTGTGTGTGTGTGTGTGTGTGTGTGTGTGTGTGTGTGTGTGTGTGTGTGTGTGTGTGTGTGTGTGTGTGTGTGTGTGTGTGTGTGTGTGTGTGTTTGTGTTTGTGTGTATTTGTGTGTAAGTACGTGTGTGTTTGTGTGTGTGTTGCAATGCTGTACCCACACAAACTGTGGCTGAAGGAAAACTGTGTAGTGTGTATTGCGCCCAGGCTGTGCAGCCCATAGTGTTGCAAAAATAAATGCATATTACTTAAATCATTACAATTTCTTCTAATTCACATGCACAACACAAATGAAAACGGGAGAGTCTGTAGCGCTGACTCTAAATGGACCCTGATTAAAGTGTTATGACTAATTGTGCCATTCGGTTTTCTTGGGTATTTGAAAGAACTGCTGTGATTAGTTCACGGCTCATTAACTGTAGTCCTCAGAGGCAATGAAACTTTCAAGGACACATCAATTGTGAGTGGACCAAAGCAGTATTTTGTATAGCTGCAAGTTGGTGTGAACACAGATTTATGTATTTAAATGTTTTCTGTTGAGTCTGGGCCGTTTTGGACAGTTTGACATGATGAGTGACAGGTAATATAAAGAGAGAGACTCCATGCATCACTACGGAAACCCTTGAACCCAGAGCATTGAATTACATTTTTCAAGATAATTTTAAGAATGTTTTTTCAAAAAATAATCTTTGTTACAAATTACAATTGTTAATGCCTGGTGCACACTAGAGGATTTTCAAATCTTAACCAGTTTTAGTGACGGATTTAAAAAAAAAAAAAAAAAAAAAAAGAAGTATATTCTAATCATTAGAATGCACAAACCAGATGATTCAGTCAACAAGCAAGACCACACACTTGGCATTGATACTAAACCATGTCAGAGTAGAGAATCAGATCAGATCAAACCTGAAGGTGGACCGATGTTGTTAGCTAGGTAACTAGCACCCAAAAACAAAGTAAGAGAAAAAAACGGAGAATACAGTCGTGGCTTAGGAGACAGAATCAGCACGGCTTATACACTTTGCAGCACAAGCTGGAGATGAATTTGAAAAAAATGTTTTATTGTTGGTCTTGAACCGGGTGAGTGCAAGCTACTGCTACAAGTTAACGTTGTCGTTATGAGTTACACAAGTGAAGGGGGCAGTGAAACCTGTGACCATTAGAACGGCAGCCATTTATACATTACCTGACCTTCCACAGCCAAGGAGATGACGCTCCATATCCGGTCAGCTCTCTTTAATTTGCTAATGTGGGTTTCTGCTCGATATCCCCTTGCTGCTCCTTTCACACTGCAGGATTTCAAGTCTTCAATATCAAATGCATTTGCTATTTACAGTTCGAAATGGGGGAGACTCCAATCCAGTCAGTGACATTAAGATTATGTCTGGAAACATCTCGTACCATGGGATCATTTGGGGAGATATTTGGTGGAGACCAGCCTTGAACCTGAAATGCCCCCACGATTGCTGGGAGGAGAAAAACTGACCCCAAATTGTCCTAATTATCGCTAGTGTGAAGCGATTAGTGATGCTAATGATGGGTTGGGAATGGGATGGCATGTTATTTAGTGAAATTAGCATGAAGTCAGGACTCTGAATGAATGAATCATTTGAACTGCTTTCATTGACCTGGAACACTTGTTCAATGACCTGGAACACTTGGTCAATGAAAGCAGTTTATTATTCATGGCAGTCATGAATAATGAAAAAGTGCAGTCAGCATCCAGATTGTTCACAGATTTAAAGTAAAAGGAAAAAAATAAGTAGTACCAGTATAATAGCAACACTTGCAGAACAAACTTCTCGAAACTGAAACTGCTGTAGAGCCTTAACAATAAAACAAAGAGAGCAAACGTGGATGGGTAAAGCAGCAGCATTTAAAAAGGGAGGTTAATTGTCTTACTGCTTATAAAATAGCTTAAAACAGGTATAGCTCTTGGGTAAATTACCTCAAAGGATTCTGCTGTTAATGACCGTCTCTCTCTCTCTCGCATGTTAAGTTTCTTACCTTGGGCTTCTTGCGTAGGTTAGGAGAGAGTTTGAGGCTGGTGACATGGCCTCGATCATCACCCACTATGATGATGGGATGAATGGGATTGAACTCGATGTGAGTCAGCTTTGTCTTCTTTTTGTCCACCACCTGCTGCTGGCAGAGAGCCTGGTATTTGTTGACGTTGAGGTCAAAAACATGAACCTGGGAAAGAAGAGTCATCATACCAGTTAACGTGTTTATTTTGAACTGTTTTGACCCTCTGACTTAACTGACATTTCAGTTGTACGCTATTACGACAATAACACTGCGCGAGTCCCTCAATAAAAATCGTATAAAAAAACTAACCTCCATATTTGGTCTTGAGGATATAAGTGTTGAGGGCTAAATGTGTCATTACAGATGACTTTTCCTATCCTGTGTGTGTTTTTAATTTTTTTAAAAAATTTTTATTAACAGGAGAATAGTGGTGCACAAAGCTCTGCAGGGATGCAAGTCTGACCATCTGGTGAAAGGAAGGGTGTTCCTAGTAATTCCATGAGTGTGTACTAGTAGTGCATGTGTATGCATGTGTTTCTTTGTGTATGCTGGCAGGACCAAGATGCTTACGATGATTTTATATGCATCTTTATCCAGAAGGAACAAGATCACAGGTATTCTTCTTCCACCTTAAGTGCATGTAGACAATCTGTCGACAACAAATGAGCCCACTGCAAAGCACAGCCCACTCCTTTTATCAGAGATGACTGTGCCTGGGCTGCTATGGTTCACACTGTTTATGTGTATCAGCACCACTCAAGGCATCATAGTCATCATTTGTAACCAATCATCATACTCCACCAGGGTATGACTTTTTGCAACCCCTTATGACTACAGTCATTAAACTACAGTGTTTTTGCTATTCATATATAAGCACTAATGTAACATTAGTCATGGTTGATTACAGTGCACACTGACTACATCTGTAATTCAGGCAAGTACTTGAAGCAGGCAGACATGTTACTGTATTGAATTTATGCCTATAATGTATAATTCATATTAGCATGAATACACAGCCACACATTATAATGTCTTTTCCTATTTTTAAATGTAATACTTTATCTAAAGGAGCTTTAGATACCAGTTGCCGTATTAAACAAGATTCTTAGAATCCTCTCAGAGAGCTCTTAACTTAGCCTAAAACATTTTAGCAAAGAGTCTGAGCTTGGGATTGATTTAGGAAACTTCTCACAGCAACTCTGAGCAAGCAAAGGACAGGAACCCTTATCTTAGTGAGGAGGTGTGGTTCACCCCTTTGCTATGTGTGACATCCTTTTATAAAATGTGATTGGTTGATCAAAGAAATCCACAATAATGGGCACAGAATGGACAGTGACATCCAGTGGAAATAAAATTAACTGCAGGCCAATACGAGATTGTGAAAGAGCTGTTTTTGTTTGTGTGATCACTGCTGGTGAAGACTGCTGATGAAAGCTGCGACAGACTCAAGTAATTTTTGTAGTTACCAAATATCTACGTGCTGCGATCACTTTCATTCCTGTGTTATTGTGTTGAGTGGGAGAAGTGATCGACCACAAACATCATCCCTGCACGATATCATTTTTAGTGTTTTATTAACATGCCGTCATTCAGCATTCGAAGTATATTTCTCTTACCTCGCTGTACTTCCGCAATTTTCTCCACAAGTCAAGAAATTATTAAACTCTTAAAATCCTCCTCCATGCTCCTAATAGCTTTTTTCTTTTAAGGGCTAAGATGCTTTGTGAATACCTTTTATGTTTACAAGGATCTACTTCTAACTTTCAGGGGAAATTCTTAGAAAAATAAATGCAACTCTAAGAATTTTCATAGAATTTCGCCACTAGGAATAACTTTTAGTCTGAGGAATCTTTGTGAATAAGGTCCCAGATGTGCAAAGGATTAAATGCCTCCCAGAAAACTTAATTTAGGTCATATTTAGAATTAAAAGCCAAAGTATTTTTATAACAGCACAAAATCATTGAGGCAAAATAAAACATTGCTTTGGGCTAATGTTGTTAAAGTATTAGATATAAAACTTGTACAAAATATGATGCTAAATTAAATATGTGGTAGTCGATGCGCAAAAAAATTTAAGTGGAGCTGCACAAACAATACTACTAACTTCTAGAAATATTTCATCCTGACACTTTATTTCCTCGACAGCTAGCTCAGGCGGAGAAGCGGGGGAGGGACAGAATGAGGAGATATTTGTTTGCACCACACAACTTTGAGTCATTCTCGCACCTCAGTCTGCCCGGCAGGTCCTCATCCTTATGAACACGTGAGAACAAGCACACAAACACATACGCCATTGTGTCTCTGTCATTTTGAAGAATGGCAGCAGCAGCGGCGGCAGCGGCAGACCAGGTTGTCATCAACAGTTTGTGTACGTCAAGGAGCACGCAGCGCATGCTGAGTCACTCGAGCGCCGTCACACACTTGTCACCGAGAATGAGAAATGCACTGCACTGAGATCTCTATCCTGGGGAAGATTACGCCGATTGCCATCTGAGACTCCACCGCTGAATGTGAGAAAGCTGTCGACATTCAGTCATTCTTCAAGATCTGACGGTAAACAAATCTCAGGGAGAGTTTAGCCTTCACTCGTAATGAATGTAGAAAATATTATTTAGTGGGGATGGTTAAATCCATGTTAGGTTTATTTAAGATATCTCAAAATGTGTGATTGCAATAAATACTAGTATCACTAATCACTAATAACTGGTCGCCAAAGTGTAAACTATTTTTTGTCAAACACGTTACTAAAATCAGACTGGAATTATCTACTCAGTATTGAGATCTGCTCACTGAGAAAAAAAAATGAATCAGCCACGCTGACCTTGACCAGTTTTATAATCTTGTCCTTCCTTTTGCTTTTCAAATTGTGCTTGTGAGATGTATGCCAGCTGATGAACTCTTAATGAGTTTTTTAATAGCTGCTGAAAACTGCTTTTGATCTAGTTTCAAAGAATAAATTAATATCCACGAGACACACACTTTCTAGAAAAGTCATTTCAATCAATTTTTTCGCCAAAAGATTTTCACAATTAAACAAAGTATTGATTTTCTGTATGTACTGCAGGATTCTACTTGTACACTATAACATAAGCATCTGATTTGTACACAGGATGTGAATTTGTTGGGAAATCTGATGTTTCCTCATTTGCATGTCTTATCAAGACTGATGCTTGGTTGAGGAATATTTAGCATAATGAAGGCGAGTATACTAGAGCGAGTCTTGTGGCGTCCTGTGGTGACTAAATGCTGATGTTGGAGAGGACAACACACACACACTATCACATAAGGCATCTCTCAAATTGCCCAGCTCTCATTCCCTCATTGTCATTCTCACTTGACTTCATTTGGCACACTGAACAGGAAATGTGTCAGACATAGCACTCTGGACTTTCACAGTGTGGCGCAGACTGTGAAGACAAACAGATGGGGACAGCTTGCAGCCATACTAAGAAAATATGTGGAGATAAGCAACACAGCATTCACTGAAATTACTTTTGGCTGGAATCAATAACTGCTGGCAGAGCAGGAAACCCCTTTGAGACGAGATACAATGTTTGAACAAACTTGATTGCCTGAGGCTATTCAGCAATAATCTCAGGCTTAGCCTGAGACCATAGCCAGCCAGGTTTAGCCAGCTGAGACTGTAGCTATTATTAAAAGGATATTAATTAGTTGGGTGGCAGGTGGTAGATGGTGCAGCTGTTTGTTATTTTGCATGTTCAGTCAGGCAAGTGTCAAGCTCATGTTATCTTAGGTACACAGCAGATGTAAGGTGCCTGTAACAGCTGTTCAGACTAGCATCCTATAGGCCCTCATATGCAGGTCTGAAGCTGCTTGTATACTGTGATAAGCCAATATCAGTCGGAGCCATGAAAATATCTTGTACTTCACATGCAATTGCATTTTTTTAAAAATCTAATATCTTTATATAGATCATTAGTAATGTGTCCCTTTTTCTAGTCCTAGTTGTACGAAAAACAACAACATTTAAATAAACTTTTTAATACAATTAAGAGATATTTTCTATTCTTAGCTTATTATTAATGAATGCAGTCTGATTCAACACTCCTGCCAGGCATCCTACCTCCATCAGGGTTATTAAATGTTTTTGTTGAAACTGTTGTTGAATAAATTGCATAGTCATTTTGGAACCTGTAGTTTGTGATGGTGTCGTATTGCACTGGACTGAAAGGTGTTATTAATATTTTGTCCACCGTTTGTATTTTAATGACATTGCTAAGTTGCACATTCTTACTGTCTTGGTGCAAAATCTGCATTCTTCCACTAAAAATAAAAAAAAAAACCTGAAGTAGCTTGAACCAGAGTATTCTTAATGGATAATACAAAAATAGTTAGGAGCTGTTGAACTATCAGGTTATGCTGTGGGTTCCAAACTTAAGGAGGAATTTAGAAAGACTTACTGTTCCATCGATTGTCACAGCAGCAAAGACTGTGGAGGAGTAAGGAGCCCAGGCAACATCTCCAACGGGTGCTTTCAGGTCAAAGGTGAACATGGGAGTGCTGGAAAAACCCACCGACATATTAGGTCAGAAGAAACAGGAAATATCAAACTAATCATACTGCATGGACCGCAAAGTGTTCAATATGATGATTCATATAATTATACAAAGCTCCTCTGTATAACTGGAGCGGTTCACACAATCTATCCTAATATTTGATCTGTTCCTGGATAAAAAAAAAACAGTACTTGATTACTATAATCATAGTATTAGTAGACCTGTGACTTCTTTCCTACAAGTTTCCAGTAGTGGAGAACCATTAGTAGACTGTCATGTAACATCGTTACAGCATGTCCAGATACCTGGTCTCATCAGAGCCTGGCACAGGAAACATATGGACTTCAAACAGAAGTTTCCAGCACACTGTTTCTTCACATTATTACTTTGTGAAACACCACAGGAAGCAAGATGAAGAAATGAATTACCGGGCACCTATGGGCCATCTTCAAATATTAAGGAGGGACCATGTGTCCAATTCACATTTGTGTGAGTTTGAAAGTGAAAGTGAGAGAGACAGACAAAGTAAAACTTTCAATAGATTGTATCTATAGAAACAAATAAGTACAGACTTGCATGTGTATAGAAAGCAATTTGCACCTGCAGCGTGTTCCTAACTGGTGTTTGATTTTTTTTAACGGCTGAACTAATTTAAAAACAACACCTGAAAAGGCCTTATAGGCACATTTTACAAGTGAAGCGGAGCTCAAAAGACACACACACACACACACACACACACACACACACACACACACACACACACACACACACACACACACACACACACACACACACACACACACACACACACACACACACACACACACACAGGTTGGTACACAGGGAATTAATAGTCATGCTGAGGATGGCGATATAAATACAGCATTATGTTGTCGTTACTGTTCTGTAATCAACTTTTGCTACCCATTAGAGGTGAGTTACAAATGTCTTGCATCTTTTTCCTGCTAGAGAGCCTCTGAAAACCTCAAATAACGATTAAATATAAATATTATTTCACTGAACAAAATCATAAGAAACTGAAGAGTGCTGGATATTTTAAAATCAACAACTCAGATTGACTCAGATTGCCTGAATTTTTACGATCTATTTTGGTACATCTTGTATGACACTTACACATATGGAGTCACACTCGTTGTCAAGCTTCTACTTTTCACCCAACTTTGAGCTTCACAGGGAGAATGTAACACTGAGTATTTCATGTTTTCCCCCAGAGATTACACCCTCCTCTGCAAATATGCCCCAGCCACCCCGTGGGAGTCACTAGCATAGCAAGTACATGATCCCTCAACAGCCTCCAACTAGCCAACAATGCCAACTGTGCTTAATGGGACACCCAGTTAAGCAGTGACAGAGATTGAAACCTAGTCACTGTAATGGTGGGCGGGCGTGATATACTACAACATGTTTGCGATGGACATGTGTTCGTATTTCTCAATAAATGAAATTACAATAATGTACAACTAGAAAAAACTGCACAGAAATGGAAACAACACTTGATGAAGGGAAACCAAACTTGACGACAAAATTCTACTAAAAAACTAAATAAAATAGAACCAAAAAAGAATGTTAACTTTTCAACTGTCCTACAACATGCAGTGTCTAGAGTTAAAATTATGCCACATCTACAGCAGATGCTGGTATTGCCTCTCTTACTTGATGATGTGGTTCCAGATCTTGACAGTCCAATCTGAACTGCAGGAGATGAAAACCTTTGGATGGAAGTGGTTCCACTTCACATTGTCCACTGGCATGCTGTGGGCATCATAGGTCTCCAGGTACTGGCTTGAGTAAGTCTTGGAGCACTACGGAATAAATGCAACATCTTAATTTTGACTAAGTGGGTGGTTAAAAAAACAACAACAATACGAGGTTTGAGACACCTACTGTGTTAGAGGATTAATGAGATGTCATGGTACAAACAAAACCAACTTACTGTTTAAGAAGTGGACCTATGTGCTTTCACGATACAATATATTAAAGCGCAATAAAGGTACATACAATGCAACAATTTACATAAATCCAAGCTTTCAACTACCTATAATAGATTTGTCTGAAAATTTAACAAACAGCAGACTTAAAGGATTTGAAAACAACTGAAACTGATTTCTAACACACTAAGTGATTTCTCACAGCAGGTAAACATTAAACTGTCCAAAATCACAGATTGTTCACTCATCTGCTTCTAATGCAATATGCACTAAATGGCTTACTAAATAATGAGCAGTAAATTGACATTTTAGAGACTCACTTATTGTCATCACAAACAGCCGAGTGTCTAACAGTCATTTTGCCATCTCTTAAATATATGGAGCATTGCATCCTGGGATTGTGCGAAGTAAGAAGTGCACATGCTACAGATGCTGCTTTTTTTAATTGCAATGCAGAATATCTGTTGTTATTTTTTGAGGGCAGTACCGTGGATCCATTTACACCAGAATTTAGATTCTCAAATAAAATGGTTGACAGTTCATTTTCTGTGCTATACAGTTAATAGGTGAGTGATTCCAGACAGTCATAATGTTGTTGGTGCTTAGATAAGTTCTGTTAGAGAACTTAAGTGGGTTGAAGAGAAACTGGTGAAGTTTGAAGCTGCACATGTGGCAACATGTTTTCTGACTCACTGCACCTTTGTTGGTACTTTAAATATCTGGTTATCGAGTAAAACAATTTGCCATTTATTCAGCCTAGGTAGGTCATTTTAAGTGTTTTCCCTTTTTTCATTGAGAAGGACATTTGCACACTAGGTGATATAGTTTAAAAGAGTGCAGTGGTTTGGTACACATCATGTTGGAGGACTTTCCAGAGACAGATCTTGAGCATTAGCATTCGCTCAGACAGTCTGAAGGTCGGACTAATCAGCGACCAGTGTCAGAGATTAAGTATGAAGATGTAGTTGAGTGTTTTCTTCTAAATGTAGCCGCAGCAGTGGTAGAGTTTCAGCTGGTTTTGGCCACATTGATTGGTTAGAGATGATCCAATAGCCTCAAAATTAACCCAGAGGATTCCCTATGGAGTACCCCGACCTAAATATTCACACTGTGGATTTGGGTCATAAAGCTATAAAAACATTATAAATTTCAAAGGTCCCTCTAACACAACAGAAAACATGACACAACTGTTTTTACACACTAAGTAGTAGTATTCCTGACAAGGAAACATACAAAACAAAAGACATTACTTGGACAGAATTTGTAAAGTTACCTTGTGGAGAATCTAAAATTGCATACCTATATAATATACAGTGCATCCGGAAAGTATTCACAGCGCTTCACTTTTTCCACATTTTGTTATATTACAGCCTTATTCCAAAATGGATTAAATTCATTTTTTCCCCTCAAAATTCTACACATAATACCCCATAATGACAATGTGAAATACATTTTTTTTTTTTAAATTTTCGCAAATCTATTAAAAATCAAAAACGAAAAAAAATCACATGTATCACAGCCTTTGCCATTACACTCAAAATTGAGCTCAGGTGCATCCTGTTTCCACTGATCATCCTTGAGATGTTTCTACAACTTGATTGGAGTCCACCTGTGGTAAATTCAGTTGATTGGACATGATTTGGAAAGACACACACCGTCTATATAAGGTCCCACAGTTGACAGTGCATGTCAGAGCACAAACCAAGCCATGAAGTCCAAAGAATTGTCTGTAGACCTCCGAGACAGGATTGTATCGAGGCACAGATCTGGGAAAGGGTACAGAAAAATTTCTGCAGCATTGAAGGTCCCAATGAGCACAGTGGCCTCCATCATCTGTAAATGGAAGAAGTTTGGAACCACCAGGACTCTTCCTAGAGTCGGCCGCCCGGCCAAACTGAGCGATCGGGGGAGAAGGGCCTTAGTCAGGGAGGTGACCAAGAACCCGATGGTCACTCTGACAGAGCTCCAACGTTGCTCTGTGAAGAGAGGAGAACCTTCCAGAAGGACAACCATCTCTGCAGCACTCCACCAAGCAGGCCTGTATGGTAGAGTGGCCAGACGGAAGCCACTCCTCAGTAAAAGGCACATGACAGCCCACCTGGAGTTCACCAAAAGGCATCTGAAGGACTGTCAGACCATGAGAAACTAAATTCTCTGGTCTGATGAAACAAAGATTGAACTATTTGGCCTGAATGCCAAGTGTCATGTTTGGAGGAAACCAGGCAGCGCTCATCACCTGGCCAATACCATCTCTACAGTGAAGCATGGTGATGGCAGCATCATGCTGTGGGGATGTTTTTCAGCGGCAGGAACTGGGAGACTAGTCAGGATGGAGGGAAAGATGAATGCAGCAATGTACAGAGACATCCTTGATGAAAACCTTCTCCAGAGCGCTCTGGACCTCAGACTGGGGCGAAGGTTCATGTTCCAACAGGACAACGACCCGAAGCACACAGCCAAGATAACAAAGGAATGGTTTCGGGACAACTCTATGAATGTCTTTGAGAGGCCCAGGCAGAGCCCAGACTTGAACCCGATTAAACATCTCTGGAGAGACCTGAAAATGGCTGTGCACCGACGCTCCCCATCCAACCTGATGGAGCTTGAGAGGGCCTGCAAAGAAGAATGGGAGAAACTGCCCAAGAATAGGTGTGCCAAGCTTATAGCATCATACTCAAGAAGACTTGAGGCTGTAATTTCTGCCAAAGGTGTTTCAACAAAGTATTGAGCAAAGACTGAATACTTATGTACGTGTTATATTTTCGTTCTTTATTTTTAATAGATTTGCAAAAATTTTAAACAAACTATTTTGACTTTGTCATTATGGGATATTGTGTGTAGAATTTTGAGGAAAAAAATGAATTTAATCCATTTTGGAATAAGGCTGTACCATAACAAAATGTGTAAAAAGAGAAGTGCTGTGAATACTTTCCAGATGCACTGTATATATAATATCTGGGCACGGCTTTCCATTGACAGATTATGAAAAAGTCTTGCTATAAGAATTAATGACACAAGCCAGGATAAAAACAGCTTTATGGCTTGTGGGGAGAGCTGTTGCATTTCTAAGCAATGACAGTTTGATACTGACCTACAGCGAGGTGAAAGATTCTTAATATGTCCTCTCCTGAGGATTCTGCGCCACTAAACCTTGAAGTGACAGGCATATTTTATCACACGTACTGGGTGTGTGTCAGCAAAACTGCCAAGAGACGTAGGCGAGTAAGGTGATTTTACTGGCTGACAGTAAAGATAGGAGTCCTCTTTCTACCTGTGCAAAAACGCACCATCAACTGTTTCCGAGTGTCTGGTTTCAACACGAAAATGCAATGAGTAAAATGAGTGGCATTTTATATTTTCATGGTCAAGAATTCTAAAGGAAGGAGATGAATCTTTAAGGGGTTCCTGTACACTGTATTTCTATTGCTTATTAAAACATATTAAGTGGAAATGTAATTAATTTAATCACCAATTATAGTATCTTAAAAACGTTCATGTGCTCTATACCCGCTTTATCCTGAACAGGGTCACTTTGAGCGAAGGCAGGGTAAACCTTGGACAGGTCACCAGTCTGTCACAAAGCCAACACAATGAGATAGACAGAAACAAACACCATTCATGCGCTCATTCACACTTAAGGGCAATTTGTTTTTCAGAATCACCAATTAACCTGACATGCCTTTGGATGGTGGGAGGAAGCCGGAGTACCCGGAGGGGACCCACACAGGCAAAGGGAGAACATGCAAACTCCACACAGAAAGGCCCCAGGCCCGGGATTGAACTTTCTCACTGAGGCAACAGTGCTCTTTTTCTGTATATATCATTTCAATGAAGTACAATGTGCCCCACTGCAATGGTACAGCTCTTTTATATGATTTAACTTGTATTTAGATGTCAATGACGTCAATGATGCTCTTTAGTGCTGGAGCCCTTGCTATATTAGGCGGCTGACAGATTAAATCACTTGTTAATTTTACTTGTTTCAGAATATATTCCTCAGGATGAAATGTTGACAATTAATTAATCATTACCACATGCACTTTACAACATTGCCAGCGTGGGCACCAGCCTGTGTGTGTATTGACATTGTGGCACTTGAGTCTCAAGTCTCAATGGGCACCATGAGGATGAGAGAAGGAGGTGGGGGGCAGCCAAAAACTACCAGCTGTCTATAGTGGACAGAGAGCGCCTCTGCTTAAAGAGACACATTAAATGCTAAATGCCGAACCTGAAGCACTCCCAACAGGCCACACACACACACACACACACACACACACACACACACACACACACACACACACACACACACACACACACACACACACACACACACACACACACACACACGAAGGCAAAATTAATGGAAAATGTCTAGCTTATGTATCCTCTAGAGTACAACCGCAGCCGGATTTCTGTAAATGCCCCACAAACAAATTGATCTTCCATTTTCAGAGCAGATTCTGGGAGACAGTATAAAGCCCAAAGATTATATCATTTAGGGGTGGTCGAAAAAGGCAACACATTTTAGGTCTAAGGCTTTGCTAAACAACATCAGCAAAAGTTGCAGATACATTTTCAATGGTCATCCTAATTAACTAAACTAGGATAACCTCCATTTCGGTTATACCGCTGTAAAATATCTTATGTGCTAAAATTTATGAATTTGTTTTGTCTGTTTTCCTTTCTTTGTCTAACTACTTTTGTTCACTGTCATTAATATATATTTTGAGTGGGACCATAGTCATGACATCTTAACATTGGATAATAATGTATACTACCAGCACTATCCCTTTTATTGCAGCTGTACCGAGACCCGACCCTGGATAAGCTTCAGAGAATGGATGGATGAAAGGACATAAATACAGGGCATATGTAGTGTCCACTGTAAAATGAGAACATGCGTTTTATCATTGGATCATTTGAAGAAAGTTTCAAGGTTCTGCCGAAATGATTTAACAGGCTCATGTTGACTGGCAGTCAGATCAACGATTGACAGCTAAATACACACAGCAGAATGTTTGAGTCCCCTCTTTCATTTAAAGTGACCTGTTTGTGTTCCCTTTTGCACTATCCAGGGAGTCTGTATGCCATAACTGACTCCCGGCTCTTTTCTACACCAGAACTTCACTTGTGAATGTATATACAGTTAACGCATGTGCTTATTGGCAGTTGGTTTTGCTTTAACACATGAACAGCTTAGTTTTGGACAGTGAATGAGGGAGGGAGAAATGTTGCAGACTTACTAACAGTATGGTCAGTACATTGTCAAATGTACAACAATGCAGGTTAATGAAAACAGCTGGACTGTGAGATCAGTAACAGGCAATCAGATATGATGTGTAACTAATGACAACTGCTGGTAATGACAACATGACAATATGAAAACACAGATGATTAGCCAGCCTGTTTTTGGAATACCTACTCCTGTCAAATTGCTGAAAAAGTCAGTCTAGAATTAACATCATAATGCAAATTATACACAATTCATACTTAATGAAAACCACTGCTGTCGCCAGTTAAATTACTTTAATGCGATGATGTCTTATTAATTGACACTTTTTAAAACAGTTTTACCATTTTATATCGGCATGTTACGCAAATACTGCAATGTATTGCCATAGATGATTGTGCTGTATTGAGT
The DNA here is from genome assembly GCF_029030835.1 of Brachyistius frenatus. Taxonomy (NCBI): domain Eukaryota; kingdom Metazoa; phylum Chordata; class Actinopteri; family Embiotocidae; genus Brachyistius; species Brachyistius frenatus. The sequence goes on from NW_027210603.1 coordinate 4,856,357, forward strand.
ATTATAGATTTGTCTATATCCTGTAAGTGTCTGGATGTTTCTGTATCATGAGTTATGCTGACAAAATAAGTTAGTCATGACAACATGCTTGATGTAATTTTAAAAGTGGCATCCAACCAAAACCCACATTGCAAAATCCATGAAACATACCTTGTATATTTTCCCCACCTCTGTGCCAACCACAAACAGATAGTCTATCTGTTTATGGAAGTCAAACGATGTACCACAAGCTGTGTAAAAGAAGCAACAAGCACTTAAATTAGACACACATCGTTACAGACACCAGTCTGATAAACAGGACTGAAGAAAATCAGAACTGATATCAGATAAATATTGTCCAGTACTTTTTATAATTTATAGCATTAAATAAGTGTTATAAGTATAATAACACGCTACATGAATAAAGCCTTACCAATTCTGGGTAGCTGTGCAACCTCCAGTCCCACAGAGACAAATCCATTCAGTGACAGTCTGATAATGTCTGTAAAAACCATCTCATTCTGCAATTATGGAAACACACAGTAGATATAAAAAAAACAACACGAAAACAACTACAAATGTGAACTGACACAAACACGCTTATCCATAGCACGCACAAAAGCATCTAATTAGCCACGTATAAGAGAGCAAGTTACAAACATAACATACTAACCTTGACTAGTGTCCAGGACACAACTCTGCCATCAGATGACACAGAAAAGAAATTGTGGTTGTTGTCCATGTCATCATTCTGCCAGCGCACCTGAACAAAAAATGTAAACACATGGACTTAAAACAAGAGTTTTAGTTTGATTTGGATTCAAAATAATATCTGAAAAAGAAGATAGATTTATGTGAAATTTACTTTATTCTACAGAGCCTGAAATTCAGTATTAGGCTGTAGGGTAGTATTGTAACTCAGCATCACTGTATGCACAATGTTGGACAGTTTATTAGTCCACGTTCACTCCAAAATAAGTGGCTTGGGACAGCTTGCAAAATGGAAAAACTTCCATGTGAAGGTATAAATGGATGGAGTGGCTGAAATTAGATTGAACAACATACACCCTGAACTCCTATTACTCTATCCTCCCCTGCCGTGTACCCTAATCTCACCTGCCAGACAGGGTCAGTGTGCTTGCCAGTCTTAGCTGTGCTCTTGTAAGCGGGCTCTTGTCCCTCCTTCTTCAGGTTGTAGACAGCCACACAGCCATCATAGAAGCCTACTGCCACCAGCTGGGAACGTTGCTCATGGATGTGGAGGCACAGGACGCCAGAATTGGTGGGGTAGACGTACTCTGGGAAGCCAGGGTTCTTCAATGTGTAGAAGAGAAGCATGCCATGTCCCTGTTTACTGAAGTCATCTAGACAGGAGGGGGAAACAAGAGAAGATGAATGGATAATCGATTGAAAAAAAAAATCTGCTAAAAAAACAACAACATATGTTCTTCATAGTAAGTGAAAAATACAAATGTTACTAGATCATATTAGATTCGACTAGTAAAGGTTTATTAACGGCTAACTATTCATAGAAAGTGACAATTACAAATGTGACTACATGAAATTAAAATCCTGTGTGAGATAGTTCTTAACTGCTCACTATCCTTTGTACTTACATGACCCCATTCCCACAGCAAACTGATCCTGATATTTCTTATTCCTGTTAAAGAAAGGTGACTCAATCAGTCCCCCTTCTCATGACAGCTACAGGGATATAAAATCACTCGAATACAATTACCATTCTGAGGAAATGTTAGCAGAGTTTATGAGCCAACCTACCAGCAGAGGGCAGTGACAGACAGTCTTTTGGCTTTGTCTTTGAACTTCCACAAAGGGAGCAGAGTGCCCTCCGGGTCCCGAAACTCATCGGAAGGATCCTCAAAGTATGCAAAATCTGAGGGAACATGAAAGGAGGATGACTAGAGGAGAAGGGAATGTGTTTGCTTAATTATCAAATGGCATTGTAGTGTATTATTTTGTCACAAGCCTTATTTAATAGAACATACCTAGTGCTATGTCGCCACACGTATTGTGATAAACTATTCGTTCACAGATCTTGGCCGCCTTGGCCACTCTTTTAAGTTCATCAATCTGTAACAGAAACATGATAAAATATTGGATGAAAACACTTTAAAAAAACAACAACAACATACATTACACTGTTTTATTTTGGAATTGTTTTGATTCATGGTTAAGTTATCATAGACTAACATAAGAACCTGAAAATGATGGTAGAGCATTATCAGGAGTCCTGGGCAACTCATTTTGTTAGCTCTGAAGATACAATTATGGTATGGCAGCTATTAGTAGTGTATAAGTAGGATAATGTGTACGTAGCATGTATCGCAGCACTATATCAGACATAAATAGGAAAAATGGAAATATTAGACACGTTAAGTAGAGCCTGACTAATATATTGGTCAGACAGTTTTATCTGCCAATGTTGGCCTGTCACAGGTATATTGGTATCAGCATATACTGTATGTAGGCCGCAAAAACGTTCTATTTCTATTTGTGTTTTATAACAGTTATTTTGAATTATTAAACACCCAGTGGAGTTTACCGTTTCACTGTTTTGGTGCACTGATGTCACTGTGGACAATAAACTGTCAAATGTCCAGCCTCCATCTTTGTCACGAGCGTTCAATAACCACATTTAAGGGTTTATTGCAAAAAATGTGTTTTATATTTATTCGTGTGTGTGTGCATGTGTGATATATCAATATCAGAATTTCTTTACTCCCTATCTCGCTATTAGCCCTAAAACTCCGGCATCAGTCGGGCTGTGATGATAAGTTTAGGCTAGACAGTTGGTCAGCAGTCGGTTTACCTGACCATCCATCAGCACCAGCTTCTTCTTGCTTTTGTCATCATCCTTCTTTGTTGTGACTTTCTGCTTCTCTTTATTTTTTTCTTGTTTCTGTAGCTCCTCGTGGTATGCATCATAGATCACCCACTGCAGAGAGAACAGAGTTATTACTGTCATCCCAAGTGAACAAAAACGGGACAAAACAAGACTGGTGAAAACATATCTTTTAAATAAGTGAGAGAATTTACTACCTGATTAGAAGTGGAAGAGAAGGTGCTGCGTTGAGGAGGTTCAGTCTGGCAGCTTCTTTCCTACAGCGGAAATAAAAATGATTTTGCTGAAAATTGAGGCGACTAATAATAAACTACAGCAGATAAAATAAGTATTGAACACGTCACCATTTTTCTCAGTAAATATATTTGCAAAGGTGCTGTTAGCATGAAAATTTCACCAGATGTTCGTAACAACCCAAGTAATTCATACATACAAAGAAACCAAAACAAATACATTCAGAAATTAAGTTATGTGTAATACTGTGAAATGACACGGAAAAAGTATTGAACACGCTTACTGATATTTATTTAATACTTTGTACAAAAGCCTTGTTGGTAATGACAGCTTCAAGACACCTCCTGTGTGGAGAAACTTGTCATATGCATTGTTCAGGTGTGATTTTGGCCGATTCTTCCACACAAACAGTCTTCAAATCTTGAAGGTTCAGTGGGCCTCTTCTATGAACTCTGATCTTCATTTCTTTCCATAGATTTTCAATTGGATTCAAGTCAGGTGATTGGCTGGGCCATTCCAGAACTTTATTTTCTTTCTCTGAAACCAATTGAGAGTTTCCTTGGCTGCGTGTTTGGGATCATTGTCTTGCAGAAATGTCCACCCTCGTTTCATCTTCATCATCTGGTAGATGGCAGCAGATTTTTATCAAGAATTTCTCTGTACATTTTTCCATTCATCCTTCCTTCAATTATGTGAAGTTTGCCAGTACCGTATGCTGAAAGCAGCCCCACACCATGATGTTCTCACCTCCAAACTTCACTATTGGTCTGGTGTTTTTAGGGTGATGTGCAGTGCCATTTGTCCTCCAAACATGGTGTGTGGCATCCAAAGAGTTAAATTTTGCTCTCATCTGACCAGACTATATTCTCCCAGTATTTCACAGGCTTGTCCAAATGTTGTGCAGCAAACTTTAAACGAGCTTAAACATGCTTTTTCTTCAGCAATGGAGTCTTGCGTGGTGAATGTGCATACAGGCCGTGGCGGTTGAGTGCATTACTTATTGTTTTCTTTGAAACAATTGTACCTGCTAATTCCAGGTCTTTCTGAAGCTCTCCACAAGTGGTCCTTGGCTCTTGGACAACTCTTCTGATAATTCTTTTCACTCCTCTGTCAGAAATCTTGCGAAGAGCACCTGGTCATGGCCAGTTTATGGTGAAATGATGTTCTTTCCACTTCCAGATTATGGCCCCAACAGTGCTCACTGGAACATTCAGAAGTTTAGGAATGCATCTGCAACCAATGCCATCAGTATGTTTTGCAACAATAAGGTTGCGAAGGTCTTGAGTGAGCTCTTTGCTTTTACCCATCATGAGATGTTTCTTGTGTGACACCTTGGTAATGAGACACCTTTTTATAGGCCATCAGTTGGGACTGAACCAGCTGATATTAATTTGCACTGACAAGGGGCTGGATTGCTTTCTATTTACTGATAGGTTTCAGCTGTTGTCTTGACTTTCCATGCCTTTTTGCACCTTCCTTTGTTCATGGTTTCAATACTTTTTCCCTGTCTAATTTCACATTATTACACATAACTTAATTTCTGAACTTATTTGTTTTGGTTTCTTTGTATGTATGAATTACTTGGGTTGTTACCAATATCTGGTGAAAATTTCATGTCAATAGCACCTTTGCAAATATATTTACTGAGAAAAATGGTGATGTGTTCAATACTTATTTTACCTGCTGTATATACCTATCAATACTGTGTTTTAAATGTACTTCAACATCAAAACCTTCCATCTGTAAATATCAGAGATCTCAACAATTATGCAGAACACTGGCAATGTAGCGCCTTCCTACCCTCAGTGGATTATTGAGAGTCTGGGAGGCCCTCTCACTGAAGTTAAACTGATTGGTAACTTTCAACTCTTTCTTGATAGTTTTGGAGGCAACGCTGTCCTCCTCTCCAGCTTCCTCCACCTCCCCGCCATCCTCTACAGGTGTAGCCTGGGAAAAACTAACAATTAGAGGTTTGTCTTCAAACTCTTGACCTATTTACATTTTGAAGAACTGTTGACTGTTGAAATGAAATGCAAAACATTGCCCAGCACCAACCAGTGGTCTGATTTCAGTTTAAAAAAAGAAAAGACATTTTACCGGGGTCTCTGTTTTCTCCTCATCACATTCTGCTTCAGTGTCAATTGTTGCATTCCCTGGACACATTAGAAAAATTACATCATAATTGACAGTGAAGAAAATGAACATTTTACAGGCAGACTCTGGACACATCTTAAATTTCATGGCTCAAGTTGAAATTGACATCTTGTGGCACCAGTTATGTACTACACCAGGGAAAAAACAACACAACATGCTGTAAAAAGAACCTCTGGAACATGATCTAGAGTTTTTATGGTTTATGTTTGGTTTATGTTTTTGTAAACAGAGAACAGTATTCGACTGGTCATTAACCTCCGAAATTCACTCACACTACTCCGCTCCTCCGCTCCCTTCACTGGTTACCAGTAGCTGCCCGCATCCGTTTCAAAACATTGGTACTTGCGTACTGTGCTGCGAACAGATCGGGTCCAGTCTACATCCAGGACATGGTCAAACCCTACATCCCAGCCCGCTCCCTCCGCTCTGCTTCGACCAATCGGCTTGTTGCTCCCTCACTGCGAGCTAAACACTCTACAAAATCACGACTGTTTGCTGTCCTGGCTCCTAAATGGTGGAATGAGCTCCCCGCCGACATCAGGACAGCGGAAACTCTGTACATCTTCCGCCGCAAACTAAAAACACACCTCTTCCGACTTTACCTTGAACAGTAGAACTTTAGTAGCATTTAAAATGGCACTTACTGATAGCACTTTGTAGTTTGGCTTTCTTGAAGAAATTGTATTTTCTTGATTCCTGTTGTTCTGGGTTTTGTACCCTCATGGTTGAAATGCACTTATTGTAAGTCGCTTTGGATAAAAGCGTCAGCTAAATGAAATGTAATGTATTGTAGAACATTTCAGTAGCTACCTTCAGTAAGACTGTCTCTGACCCTCAGTCTACGGGCCTCATCAGAATCTTTATGCAAAAGGCCGCCATCCAACTCAAAGAGAACAGCCATCTGATCCATGACAAGCGTCGGCTTGAAGGAACGTTCCTGAGAAAAACAAAAAAATTGCTAATCTACAGTACCTTAATTTGATATGAGGTGGCTTCAACATTGCAGTTATGCTTGCATCTGGATGTAACTGCTTTACCTTGAAGCTGTAGCGGACAATATTTTGAGGGGCATGTGGGTTGTTTGCAGTCAGGATCCTCGTGATTTCTTCTTTCAGCTCCTAGTCATATCAAATTTAGATAAAGCAGAGAGCATAAAAATGTACGTATGCCTGACTAACTTGGCAGAGGTGTTGATTACAAGGACATTGAACTAAATGATAACAATCTTAAGAAAACTGAATAAAGCAGAACAGCAGCAAACTCTGAGACTATTCCCTCGACTCAACCCGTCTGATTCTTAAACTTGAGAAGTGAACATTCCCATCCTTCACTTACAGCCTCAGTGAGATCCACTTGATCTGGAGGCTTGGTGACACCTTCTCCATGAAACCACTCTTCCCCTCCATCACCCAGCTCCACAGCCTCTTCCTCATCCTGTAATGTCATATAAAGAAGGGATTTATTATGTCTTAAATAAATGGGGAACAGCATTATGTTGTACTTGCACAAGTCTCTCGTTTTTCTCCCTCCTGTAACAAAATGTCAAAATTCAAAACTTAGCAATTTCTTTAATTTGTTTTGGGAAGTACACCATTGCCTGTGTATAAAAGTTGACATAGCTTCTGGTGCTGTGTTCCAAATGACATACTTATCTTAGTACACATACAAATAGTACTCTTACATGTTAGGACTCTTGCTTGTGTAGTGCAGGAATTTTGATAGGGTTCACCCACCTTTTTCTTACCGGCTGCTTTGGTTGACTTCACACCAGATACCTTTTGAACAGTTGAGGCCTACATCAAAACAAAGGACAGAAAACTTAATGGTTAGCTGTAGTATTAAGGGCACATTAATACGTTAACAGTAGTCTACTCATACTTAGTGCGTCATGAATTTGCCACTTAGCTAAATTACACTAGCTCAAATTAATTGGCAGTTACCTTTCTTGCATATGCTGCTGCGTTACTTTTAGGCACGGACATTGCGTAAAGAGTCTCTTCTTTAAATCTCAACTAACAGTATAACTTGTTAAAACTGTTTTTCCGACACAAAGTGAAAAAAAAACAAGTTTTAAATGGCTAAAAACAAAGAAGGTATTTATTCCACGGCATGTGCCTGCTGCTGTATTTGGGTTGCCAAGACAACGGCTTTAACAGGCTGCGCGCGCGCGCGATCCCGCGGACGATCGTCAGTTTCTGACAGAGGTTCACATTTTGGCACGACACCTGTCGTCTCGGTCGATGACAGCTCAAAGAGCCTCGGAAAACCAGCAAAATAGTCCCCACCATAGACACACACACACACACATATATATAATAAATATATTATATATATATAAAATATATATCATATATATATACAGCATTTTCTTATGAGCAAAAGTGGCACACAGACATCTGAAAGCTAAAGACGATAATAATGTATAATTCAATCGTAAAATGCAGTCTTCATACATTACTTTTAAACAAGTGTTGACTTACATAAATATTCTATTCGATATATTAATGAATTTGCTTCACAACGTATTTCCATATGATGTCCGCCGTGATTGGACAGATTTGTCATGAATATTCTATAGACCCGGAAGTAGGGCGGGTGCTGCTGTTTTGCTGTCGAGTCACCTCTGTCAGGAGGATGGAGGAAAACGAGCTGCTATCATGCTGATTAACGAAGGATACCGACAACCAAGCATCGTAAACCGGAGGAGTTGAACTAAACTCAACGTTTACCCGAAACCACTGCGTCGTTTTTGTAACGCTTTGCCAAAATGATGGAAGAAATCGACAGGTTTCAAGTGCCTCCAGTCAACGGAGAGACGCAGCCTTTGGTAAGAGACGACAGACAAAAACACATCTTATGCAAATCATTCTCTATTGAATGCAACATTTTTTATTTTTTTGGGGGGGGGGGGTCTGGCCTGTGTGATTTATCGTGACAGCTGTGTCATAATCTGCGTGTGAGCTAACCGATAGCAATTTTGCAGCTTTGGGACAAGCTGGATCTTGGGATGGGTGCAAATCTATAGATAGATACAACGATCGCGACTATTACTTTACCTGTCGAACAATTTGATAAATATCACGTATAGTAATTTATAAATGAGCACTTGTTATTTAAACTACGCACTTCGCTAGAATCGTGATTCTGTAAAATCCACGTCAGTCTGCGCTTGTTTACATCAATAGCTCACTTTTTTTTTTTTTTTTTTTCATTTCGTCATTTGCTGACGTGTTATTTGGGTCGGAATGGCAGTATGAACGCGTGGATTGGTGCTCGGTGTCCAAACCCACACTGCAGGGCTGAGCCATGATGAGCCTGGCCAGCTCCACAGGAAGATAATGGTCCCTCCCTCCAGGGTTCACCATATACAAGTTTCACAAGTGTCACTAAAATTTGAATGCTCTTAACAGTCATGACATTCATGTTTTACGAGTCCCAGGGTATATCCATCTACTGTTCCTCTGCTCTTATTCCCAACATATTTTGAGTTGAGCTTAATTTCAGCAATGCATCACTACCATAGATAATTGTGGCCTTGTTCTCTCCACTTCAAACAAAGCACCCTCAACCAGCTGTCCCTTTTTAAGTGTTTGCCTTTGGGGTTCAGTCCCAGTTTTTACTCTTCATACCATATCAATGCTTCCCCAGCCTTACTACCACACCCTGGAGCTAAACTCAGACAGAAATCATAGAAGAACATACTTTCATCAGTACAGAAAGTCTCCTTTTTTTGATGCTATATGCAACTGCGTTGCCCCATGAAGATTTGATCAGCCTGCCTTCATGTTTAATACAGTGAGATTTTTGTGGAGCCAAATCCAATATCAGACACTTGGTGGCTGAAGTGTGTCAGTGGTCAGCTCATGCCCTCAAACACTGGAAACCATAATTTTTGTTGTTGTAATTTTTATTATTTTTCACTGTAATAGCTTGAAGTGGTCAAACAACACCGTGGCCATCTCCAATTCCAGATTATACAGTCTCTCACTTTACATTTATACAGTATCTGACCACATTAGCAGTGGCGCACATGGCTGTGCATTTTAATGCTAATAACTTCATTGTGATTCCTAAACCGCATGAATGCACTCGCCCCCGCCTCATTGTTAAGCAATTTCACAGAAATAAAAAAGCTCTGTATAGAATTAAGAGTGATTTGAATTATTGTCTATTGTATTGATTTCTTTCAATGAGACGTGAAATCCCAATAAGTTCCCTTCTACAAAGCATCGCGCCATTCAGCACAAGGACGTCTGAGTCCCGAATCCATTTATGGCAGATTGCCCTACAACACGACCGGGATAGTGATATATATAGCATAAGGATAGCATTCAACTGTTTTAATGGTCACCTGACGTATCAGCCTTCACTGCTATTGGCTAGTGGGCGGCCATGCTGTATAATCCTACCAATCACTTGGTGTTTATGCTGTGTCAGCAACCTTGTGGCTCTTTATCATCAGAGGTAGCAAAGTAGTCGCGGCAGGAGGACAGACTGATGAAACTGATACATGGAGTGGTCATTTCTCGTGTATGTGACCGTGAGTGTAAGTGTATGTGAATGCATGTTGGAGGTCAGGCCATGTTTTACTGTAGTACATAAAATCAACGTGGGGCCCCAAGTGTCAAAGGTCAGATCTTAGTCATTTTAATAAATGACTAAGATCTGTCAGCAGACAGCACATGTTCTGTAAGGAAACTACATTCATGTTTAAAATGGTCGAGTCAGATTATTGAGGCTGTTGCTTCGTTCATTTTCAGTTCAGTTTTTATGTTCATAAACTTTATTTGCATTTCTTCAGGCCAAACTTTTAACTGATCTACTGTCTAAGTTGTGATCTTTCAGGAAGAGTTTTAACGTGTTTATTGTGCCATTTGCTTTCAGTAATTGTGCTGTCTTCTTTCTAAGAAGTGGCAGGAAATTTCTGTCACAAGCAGCTTCATACCAAATCCCTTTCATTATTCACTGGCAGCTCTGCCAAATGTTTTTCAAAGGGATTTATTTGACAGACAGTGTGACCCTGCGTCTTCACAGTATCTTTCTGTTGTAGAAGGGGAAAATGTAAAGAAAAAAAAAAATCCTGTGAGTAAGCCTAATGATCTGAGGGAAGGGCCTGTCACAGAACAGAAAAATGTTTGTGCTTGTTGCAGCGGGAATACCTCATCTGTGTGGTGTGATTTCACAACCTTTATGCGTGTGCGTATTGTCGTCACTGTTGCAGCTCTCATTAATTATTCCAGCCAAGTGAACAATTCTTCATCACCAGATGAAGATGAAGCTAGAAACGTGGGTGGATTCAACCATATTGGTATTTTAATCTAGGTTCCTATTGAGAAGTGGGGAAATGTGAGGGGTCCTTTCTTTCAAAAAAAAAAAAAAAAAAAAAAAAAAAAGTTATTTGGTTTCTGTTTGTTCTTTCATGTTACTTAGAATTTTTATTTTTATTTATTAATTTTTTTTGTGATTTTTATACACTTTATTAATCCCCGAGGGGAAATTTCTTCACTACAGCAGGGGGGCTCTCAGGGGGGAGATGCTGCAGCAGGCTGCCACTAGCGCAGCGCCAGGTAACCTGACCTGAGGTGCATGTTTTTGGATGTTTAGCTCGTGCATTAAACCACACATTACATGTCTAAACATGCACTGCTTTACCATGCTGTCCCATCTGATTGTGTTGTTGACAGTTTGTTTTTAATTGTGTTACATGAGAATTGATATGCAAAATAAGCTTTTCACCGCCTGTGCTAAATAATCAGGAATTGTTCATCCAGCCCTTTGATATTGGATAAGATCTATTGGCCTGGATTGGTGCCGTATTTCTCAATAATACCATAAAAAGGTTTTGATGTTTTGAAATCGATTGAGGCATATCTGTGCCTAGACCTCTTTATTTTGTTTTAATTTATGCAATTTTCAAAGACGCTTGTGTTTTTATTAGTTTTTTTTTTTTTTTATAAATGTTGTTGCCTCTGCCTGTTATAAGACTTTGGAATAACCAATACTTGTACATTTTATTTTATATTACTAAAACACATACAATTATCATACTGTATCTCGTATATCTCTCTGAGCCTTTATGAATTTTTTTAACTTTAACTGTAAGTGTCTAAATTTCAACTGCAGTTATTTAATTGCTTGGAGCATCTGTTTAATTCCAGCATCCAATTTTCTGGAGAGAATTCGTAGTTATTAAAATCCCAATGCCTGGTAGCCTTTGTTTATGTGGCCTCGGTGTGTCCCTCAGAGTGCAACAAGGGGAGGCCTGTAGGATCAACATAATGTGGAGCTCTGTGAGCGGAGCAGGCCAAGCTCGGCCCAGCTCCCGTCTCGCAATCTGGGTAAAACCGTGACTCCAACAGCAACCCCCTCTGTTCTCCCACGGCCGCCTCTCCATGCCATCACTGCTCACACATGAAAGAGACAGAGCCACCAACATAGGCTGAACACTCAAGCCTATTGATGCTGCAATCCAGGCGGCCATAGCAGGCCAGATAAATCTTGCCAGGGTGTTGGATGCAAGCAACTCCTACAGTGAGCTGATTTTCCAGGCTATGTTTGCTAGCGATAAACCAGATCACAGCACAAAGGGATTGGAGGTGAAATATTTGAAAACAGTTTGAGTCCAAGTTTAATCTCTGTCCAATATGACAAGATAATTTCCTAATATGTATATCCGAGATGTGAGAGTCTACTAAAGTACCATCAATTGTTAGGTGTTAGTGTTCAAAGCTAACATACTCTGCACGGTGTGTTTCTGTTTCCAGGATCCAGCAGCATCATCCACCTCAGAGGCAGAGCCTGACACGAAGGGAGAGAGCGTGACCATGAACTACAAGCCCTCACCACTGCAGGTCCAAATAGGTATCATAACCAACACACTACAAATCAATACATGACATAACTTACCCTCTTATTTCAAAAGTAAAGTATATCAACAGTAAGCAGCAGCGAAGAATGTTAAGTATTTAAATATATCAGTGAAATTTGTCATGGGAGACCGCTGTATGCAGGTTTGTTTTACTGCATCACACAAAGTCAAAATAAGTATTCAAAAACTTCTTGTGCCATATGATAGTCACTATTGTATGTCGGTCAAATTATGTCTCCCGGCATTGCAATTTATTATTTCTACTGTCAGAGGTGTCAGAAGATTCCTGCGCAGCCTCTTTTTTTTTTTTTTTTACCACCACAACACTTTTTTAGCACTTCTGGTTCCTCATTTCTATTTAGTCCTGAGGGTTCTGCTCCAAAAAGATTGCGGGAGAAGATGGTTTCTGGAAACTGACTAGTCAATATTTCAAAACTATTCCTTTTGGCCAACTTATACCATCCTCTAAACATATTTGTTTTGGGTAGTTATTTATTTCAAGGTCGTGGGATGAAATTCTTCTTTATTTCTTAAGCAATCACAGATGTTTTTGACTTTCAATCCACAACACAAAAAGTTTGGAATATATTTTATAATTCTTGTAAAACAACCACATATTTTAACATTTCCAATTCATGGATGTGTTAATGAAGACTCACTATTTGTTTTATCGACATAAAAATACTAACCACCACAAGGGGCAGCATGTTGCGTATAAAAATGACCACATTCACAGCCTATGCTCTCTACCAAAGTTCAATACTGAACTGCCTAAATAACCGACTAAATGTAAATGCATTTAACTTAATTGATGTATTTACTGATGACCTCACATCCTGTGGTTGCCCAGAGAAACAGAGGGACCTTGCCAGGAAGGGATCAGTGAAGAATGGCACTGTGGGAAGTCCTGTCAATCAACAACCCAAGAAGAATGCCAGGACAAGGTAGCGGCTTCCACCGCCTGTTTGTTTCTCAGTTATTTTAACCAACTTAACCACAAGTGTTACACTTTGCATTCATTAGCATCACAAACAATATGGTTTTGCATCTTCTGTTGTCCGTTCAGTACAAAATACCACAGGCAACTGAAATGCAAAACATGAGCACAGTGCACAGTGCTGCCTCTGAAGGCTTTATTTGCAGCCAGCCTGGCTGGGACGCCATCGGACTTCCTAATGTTGTAAGTAAACACAAACAGGGCGCAGCGAGGCTTCTTAATGAAAGGAAATATGATTCTTTGCGAGTACCAATGCTGATAAAAGAGGCAAAAGCACTGAGTATAAACCCAGTACAACCCACAGTATTGAAAATGGGCTCATCTGTTTAATCCCACTCCCTGGTGGATTAGTGAAAATATAAGAAAAGCTACCCACTGGTCTGGATGCAGAATCTCTGAGGCAGAAAGATAATCTCGCACTGCCAACAGTCTGAAGGCTATAGATTAGCCTCAATTTTGTGGGGAATGAATGAAGTATTTTGGACAAATACAGTCTGTTTCTTTAATATATCTATGATTTCTACATTTGTGAGGTGTTTCAGTTTTAATACAATAGGTTCAGTTTTTAATACAGAAGTGTGCTGTTTGTTCTCTGTGCTCTCTCATAGGCTGGTGGTGCCAAACAAAGGCTACTCCTCCTTAGACCAGAGCCCAGATGAGAAGCCTCTGGTAGCTCTGGACACTGACAGGTAGGTCCAGTACATGTCATCACATCAACCTCTGTAACACAAAATTTTCACACAGATAGAGGGAAATAATATTTTAGGAACAGTAGAGATGACCTAAAAGATTGGCTAACTTGTAGTTTTGCAGGCCTCACTCTGTAATGATGGCACATTAATCCACAGAGCAACTTGAGAGAGTTCTTAACAGAAGGGATCCTAAAAAGGGGCAAAGCCTCTCCCAGGGCTCAGGATTAGAGGATAGCGGGGTGAGGATTTGGACAGCAGCTCAGAGAGCACTCGCTTCCGCGCCCTGTAACCAGCAGGTCTGTATTTGACACTGACTCCAACCATTTGTGCTCCCTCCCCCCAACCCCTCCCTCCCCCCAACCCATATGATACATGAGCAAACCCTCTCCTGGAAAATTAGCTCTCTGGTGGACAACACAGCTTACATCATGTGTTGCCTCATATACTGTCTCCAACAAGCTTTCTGACTCACACCAACACACGACAGCCATTTGTTTATTGTCCACATTTCAGATTCATGTACACACCCTCAGCACAATGTCCCCCTGTTCTACAGGTTTTTAGTTCAGGAAAGGCAGATTACTCATTTGAGGGAGAAAGACCCTGAGCTGCATCACCATGATGTTACTACAACTCAAAAGAATTTACGCAAGAGGCTCCAAGTTGATCTGACCTGCTTATTCATCCACATTATTAAAGCGAGTAATTTCTAAAGCAATAAAGACATTGTCTGTGCCTGTTAAAACTACTTCTACAAACAAATTTGTTTTTCAGTGGCACGTATCAATGATTTAAGACAATTTGTGGCACAACAAATTTCCAGTACCAAGAATCTTTCTTGTACATGCAAATGAAACTCATGAGTGATCACAACCTGCTGTCTGAGTCACATACAGCCAGTCAGTCTGCCTTTCCCCAGAGAAAATACAAACATTAGTCAGAATTCATTTTTAGTTCAAATATGATGCAGGACTTAACTATAATGAAATATGTCTTTTGCAAAATTCTTCATGTCATCATGATGTGCATTTATTCTGAAAAGGATTCTTTAGATTTTACACTATTCTCACTCAGCTGCCTCAGGATCTCGCCAGTTCTGTGTCCTGTATCACACTGCTGCACCTGCAGTGTAACACCACCTGCTGTAGGTTATAATATTCTCTTGTCTCATGCCTCCATCACATGACCACATCTAATAATAATCACGGACCACTTTGCTTTAGAAAGATGTTGTTTGGCATTCAAATTCATGCAGCTCAAACAATTCCCTCTTTCTATTTCACACTGCAGCTCTGTTCCGACACATCATCAGCAGCTATACTATTAATATTTTCTAATTGGTTGTGGTGCTCTAATACCACCGCTGTCACCGCTGAACACATTTTCTTGTTTGCTCACTTCTGACGGCAGGACTTGAAACTCCTAAAAAAACATTCATGGGAATGAAACTCGCTCAGGAGCAGAGCATGTAGCTCCACATAGCCATTTTAGAGAGCGTTGTTTATGTTGATGACCAAATCACATGAATGGACACCAGAACAGGTGACTTTCTCCGGGCTGAAATGAGTGATTTACAGAGTTAATGATACAAATTTTCTTGCATGAGACTCAATAATCTGGAAATATCAATACTTTGTTTACTAATCCCCAATCTGCCAGTTCAAATATGAGAGTTCAAATATTAACCAACAAAAGCAATATTTAAAGAGTAATGTGAATTATTACTCAGCTTATGGAAACAATGTTGAATGATTTCCTCTGAGGCTGTAGAGTGAACCCTGATAGAAACGATACATTTTAAATTGAAAGTCTGCATTACAAACAGAGGTCACAGTTTGAAATTCATGGCCATTTCAATTTATACTTATCAGGCTGAAGTGTCAAACAATAGACTGAATTGCATTATGGGAAATGTTGCATCCATAATTTTGTACCCTTTCTCTACACCAGAAATAAGTCAGGATACCTCAACCTCTACTGTCTGTATTTTGAGCATTTTCATTTTAATCTGACTCGTGTCGAGTCCCCAAACTTTGTGGAAGTTCAATACTAAATTGCTGCACTGCCCCTTTAAATATTCACTGTGTTAATGTTACGTAGACGCTCACCTTTTGTGTCTAAGTGCTGTTGTCTCCTGTCTTTCAGTGATGATGACTTCGACATGTCCAGATACTCCTCATCAGGATACTCCTCAGCCGAGGTGAGATGTCTGAGGGACCAGGTATATATACACATATTATATTGTTTCACAGCATCATTTGGTGAAACCACAAACATCACCATGTGATCACCTAGTCCCTTTGTCACACCAGGTGTATGTTCACCCATTGAAAAAATTTTACACAGGCTCCTCCAAGCATTCATAGTCACAGTCACCTGTAATGACTTCTCCATAATTCTCATCCAAACCGATTTGTTCCTTTCATTTCTTCCTCTTGGAGTTGAATGTCTCGCGTGTTTTTGCCTCTTGAATCAGCCCATTACCATCAGTGATCTACTCTACTACAATATGTTGGTGCCCTCAAAATGTTTGTAATCATTTTGAAAAAAACCTTTTTTTTTACATTTCCCCCCAATTCTTTGTTTTCTTTTTCTTAATCAACATAGTAACTACTTTAACTAAAATGGTAATTCACAGTTAGCCTGACTCCGCCTATTGCTAACAGCTTCAATCTTCAATGCCCCTCTGACTAGAGGACCAATCAGAGGCCAGTGGGGGTGGCTAAGTGTGGTGACAAATGTAGTTCCAACAATGGTGGCAGCGTCAGAGTGAGATGAAGAGATACAAACAGTTGTAGCAGATATCGAGGAACTGAACCAGAGTAAGAACAATGCTGAAAATAAAAAATTAAAAGTCTGCAGATTGCATCATATATATCTCATATTGTGGGAGGGTCACTGTTGCTAATGCTTGTTGCATTAGGGTGCACAACATACGTCATATTGGTGGTCAATGGCTACTCCAGTAGTTTTAAAATGAACCTACGGTCTACGCCCGGGAGGATGCAACGACAGGGATCAATCTCCAATGGAGCGTTGCCAGATCTATTCTCGCAGTGAATTTGGGTCTGGTATTACCAAGTTAATTCCAAGTCTTAGGATTTTACAAAACTGTCTTGAAGTTCTGCTGAGCTCTTATTTTCTTGGCTTCTACAGCAGATCAACCAGGACCTGAACATCCAACTCCTGAAGGACGGGTACCGCCTCGATGAGATCCCGGACGATGAGGATCTGGATCTGATCCCCCCTAAAGCGGTCAACGCCACCTGCATGTGCTGCCAGGCTGCTCCTTCTACAGCCTGTCAAATCCAGTAGCGCCCCCCTTTCCCTCTCTCCCCACCTCCCTCCCCCCAAAATCTCATGCCTGCCACCTGCACTGAGGCCAACTACTGACCAGAGTGGCAACAAGGAAGAAAAACTATTGGCTGGCAAAGGCACAAAGGGACAAAACTAGGGTTTATAAATGCTAAAATAAGAAATTGAGAAAATGAATATGTACAGTATCTGTGCATGTTCCTCCTATGGAAGGATCTGTGCGTCTTACTTCTGCATTGTTGGTTCAGCAGGGACTCGACTGATGGCAGAAACCATACCTCTAAGGAACCCTGTTACTTTTGCTTCTCCTTTGTTTGACTTCCATCTCATGCTTGTGGATTTCCTGGTTTACAAGGACCATGAAGGATTGTGGGACATTGTGAAGAGAAACAACTAAATGAGATGATTGGGACTCAACCAAATACGTGTGATGGTGACATAAGTGTCAATGCCGTGTTAGTGGACCATCCAAGAGGTCGACTTCTTCTCCTGGTGTTTAATTGGTGATCATTTACAATGGAGAAGACGAAATGGGAAGTTTTGTAGTGGCCATTTTCTTTTATAATTTCTTTTTGTCAGTCTGCGTTGTCTTCCTGTATATACGTGTCAAACACGAAAATGACATGTACCAGATTATGCCCAGGAACATAGTGCTAACCATCAAGCTGCTGATAAAACACTAATGCTTACATTTTTAACACAAAGTTAGTAATCAAGATTTTTTTTTAAATTTTTTTTTATCCGTTACACCGAAATTGTACCGCTTAATTGTTCTACATTCAGTTAAAATAAGCTGAAAAATGCATGTTGCCTGTTAACACTGTGTCCTGACGACCAGCCTGTGCATATAAGTTCAGTTTTTATTGATCCCCTAACCACATCCTTGTGCCGAGGAGATGTTAGGTGCTTTCAGAAACAAAGTTAGTCATATTTAGGTCAACCTACTGTAATACCAGTAGATCTCGAGAAACCATTGTAATAACGGCAGAAATGAACTCACGAGTTAGTGTACTTTGTGTGTTTGTCCATGTTAGCCTCCACCAGTGAAGGTTACAATATAGTTCATATACTTGAGGGAATTAATAGATGGATAAAAAGCTGCAAGTTTTCTCAGATACACTGAAAGTTGTGCAATTGTGGTCAGACGTGCTTCTGAAGAATGTCTCTAAAGTGATTACACATTAATTGGATGGGAATGTTTTTTTTGTGTGTGTGTTCCTTAGAAGGACACTCCTCTTTTTGCAAAGGGGAGTTCAAAGATTCTCCTTTTGTTTAGAATTATTTTTGTTTTGTAAGGTGAGAAATGAGTGCATATTTCTTCTGAGTTACAATATAACATTTTAATTAGTCTAATGTGGGGACAAAAACTGTACATGTAGCACCAGACACAGCTGTTTATTGTCAGTGCTTTATTCCATTTAATGTTTTCCATGGCGCTCAATAGGAAGTAGCCCTTGTTATTTAGAAGCACTGAATGTACATTGTTTCTTTTTTCATATTTTTTTATGTTTAGATCACGCTGAAGACATTTGAAGAGCTACACAGATATCAGCAGTGTTTCTAATAGATGGTAACAGTTACATGCATGTGAATCTGCTCTTAAAGAAATGATGACAGGAAGTCAGGTCATAACAAGACTTTTTAAAAAGGTACCAATTCCTGATCATGACACCTCAAAAACATTTTCTCATTAAAAACTAAATATTAAATAAGCCGTCATCCATCTTACAGGAAAGATAGCTGGTAGTAGAACCACAGTTCTAAGTATGTGTGCACTTTACACTGTGGCGTAACTTACTTCCTCATAATCTTAATATTCTGTGTCTGATGTTAAAGGGATTTGAAATACTGTGTGCATCTACTCTGAACAATCTCATTTTAGTTTGAGTTGGATATGACTGTTTTAATGAACTGCACATTAATCTGTCATAATTGATAATCTTCTGATAAAGGTTTTACATGTTTATAATGAAAATCTGTAGAGTGCAACAAATGTAACTCGTATGATTCACTGACGGGAGGTACACCGTGTCATTTTCGGCTCCAAAATAACTCCATGTTAGTCATTCTTTTTTTTTCATTTGCAGATCTGCATGTATGGGAAGTCAAAAGAAGAACCTCAGCACCGGTCAAACACGTGAATGAATGGTACTGTATGTATAGCATAAAGATAACTAAATCCTACATGAATAGAGAAAACTAAATTATACTTTTTTTAAAAAAAATTCTGGTTTGAGTAAACACTCCAGACAAATCTCTCTGACCCAGTCAGACAACATCTACAGTCTCTTACCACTCATCTCACTGACACAGCCTCAGTGTCTGGCATTTGATCTACAAAAGTGCACACAATAAAAAATACTTCACATTTCTTTTGCAAAATGGTGCCATGTGTGTAGACAATAAAGTGAATTGCATTAAATAGAAAATTGCAGCGCAGTAGGTAATTTAACATATCTTAAATGCATCTACTAGTCGAGGTGAATGTTGCATTAGTAGCTGTGTGCAGTTAACATAAACACTGTAGGGACTGACTATGTGAAAAAGGTGCTGCATTTTTCTGCCATCAACATCACCGAGTTGCACACAAGTCATCATGGTTGTCTTCTACTGAGTGCAATACTTGTTGCTAACCTTGTATAAATTGGGGCGTAGCTTCATTAACGTCAGTTTAGAGTCGAGAGTAATTCATTGTAAACTATTTATTTGCAGGTGTGCGTTTTTCAGTTATTTTCATGAATGGAAATGAATTCATATACAGACAGACGTTTTTTATTTGTCAGATGCTTGTTATGATTGTGAACTGGTTCCATTTAGCTTCTAACAGTGTTATAGTTCTGTGTTTAGTGCAACATATCAGAAAATAAATATTAGATATCTCAAGTTTTATTGTGCTTCTATAATTTTCAATTGTGCCTTTTTCATTTGGTGTAACACAACAGCCATTTAGTTTTTCTAGTCCAACACTCGCTCAGACTCAATCAGTTGTCCCTGCGTGTGATGAAACAAATAGTTACGGGGTGAAACAGAGGTAGTAACCAAGACTGACAGGCTGTATGGATGGATGGATGGATGGATTGAAAGACAGATTGAAAGGTAGATAAATAGAGAAGTAGATAGATAGATAGATAGATAGATAGATAGATAGATAGATAGATAGATAGATAGATAGATAGATAGATAGATAGATAGATAGATAGATAGATAGATAGATAGATAGATAGATAGATAGATAGATAGATAGATAGAGAGGTAGATAGATAGAGAGGTAGAGAGGTAGAGAGGTAGAGAGGTAGAGAGGTAGTGAGTGTAAGGGTTGGGGGGATGGGCATTTGTGATTAGCCTCGAGTTGATCCCTTGGGAGCAGATGGTGAATGGTGGCTTACCTAGACGCCTTGGATCCCAGGAGTTAACAGCAGTGTATGTCCACGTTGCAGAGAGTAACGCTGAAGTTGATAAAGAAAAAGGGCTCATGAGACACGACTGCAGGAAGACAGGTGAGAAACATTTCCATGCCAAAAATAATGCTATTAGTGCAGTCAAACTTGTGGTTATAGATTGAACATATTGTACACAGTGGGAGTCTCCTTATGACAGTCTATATTAATTGACACTATAGTACAAGACAAGATGATCCTAATCTTTAGCAACCAATTTCTTTATTAAATTTCCCAAAACATTTCTAAGGCGAGGTGTAAAGCAAAGAGATGATGCAATTTGCACAGGGGCATAGATGTTTGTCTATCCTTCCTCCCTCGACTGATCTGACCAACTCTGGGCTGCTTGAGTGAATGAACACAGATTTGGACTTATTTAACATATTTAGCCTAACATCAACCTCCCTTCACAGACTGAGATCCCAACCAGACGAGACATGATGTTGCTGAGCGTCACTGCTGTTGTGCTGCAGCTCTGTGTGCAGTGTCTGCACGGCTCTGCTCTTCCTGCCGTGTCCTCCTATGAGTTCACTGCCTATAGGATGCAACAGTACGACCTGGTACATCAGAAGCATGGTAAGCTCATGTCTCCTTCCCCTAAACTGTACTGTGACACACCTGGATATGAATGTACTATGATTGTAAAAAAAAAGAAAGTTACATCACTTTCCTTTACCGCATCTCAGATAGAATTTTGTGTTGAGAAAAATGCTAAGTGCTTCTAAATTTAAAGTCAGCCTCTTCTCAAAATTGGTTTTGGTTTATTGTTACTTCATTTGCATATCTGACCTTAACTGTGCAGAATGAAGTGTGTTCAGATGTTGAAACTAGAAGGCTGTTTTTAAATTAATCTGCTGAGTGACTTTCTTTGAGCTCACCATAAATCTGAGTTTAAGACAAACAAATACCACGAATGGAGTTTGCGAAGAAGGACGTGTTGCATCTAGTTGTTAAACTTTAGACTTGGAAAATAAATGTATCTTAAAATGGAAGATTTGCCAGTGATGGAGAGGGAGTAGATCTAATCTTTAAAAACGCTGGATAATTGTGTGCAACTTATTCTACAGTTAAAAGCCATAAAATAGCAAGAAAAAAAGAAACTGAAATTAAATTGTCCATCATTCAGATTCTGTTAATACCTGGGTAATGTTACAATCTCAGTTCAAAATGTTTTCATTAGTCTACGCTAATTTTCTCCTCCTATTTCTTTTTTTAAAGTTTTAGTTTAATAAAGTAATTTTTTTTAAATATATATATATATAGTTTCAGTTCAAGTAGGAGCCCCCATTACTTCGACCATCTTTCCTCCCTCAGAAATCCACCACACAAAAAACCCCACCTGCATATACAAGATTTTCAATTAATGTAATTTTTCTTCAACATGCAGACAGTTCTTTATCACTCTCATTACTAATGTAAACCTTCATAAACCAAACTAAAATCAGTGACTGGAAAAATAAAATGCAGTCAGAGTCATGAAAACAAACACGAGCTCTGTTCAGTATAAGTTTGCAGAGAAAAACAGAAAACACACTCACCGGAGAATAAACATCCAGTTCTGATCCTTCGTAACCTTCTTGTGAACAGCAAAATACCGAAACATGATAAAACATTCTTAAATGACTTTAACTTGTACGCAGTAAAACAACCTAATCTTCTAAGTGAATATGCAACTGACGACACCGGAGTCTGATAGATGTTCTTCTTCGTTTGAATCTCCCTCCTGTTTTTCTGCCTTGACTTCGGTGCAGTCCTGCAGGCGCCGCCCCCTACACGACATCTGTAAAATTGCAACATCATCCGCAGAGTTAAATTGAACTGGGTAAATTCCTATTAAAAACAAATTATAATTCTAAGCAGAATATTTTTCAGTCTGTATATTTTTGGTTCTATACATGTCAGTGTTAGAACTAAAAATAGATCAACATGATTTTGCATTAGTGTCATATTTGTTTTTGTTTTTTTAATGGAGCAGTTATTAATCTTAAAAAAATGCAATGGAGTTATGAGATAATGAATTTTAGGTGTTCGTGTGACCTAAACATAGCCATTGACTATGAGGGAATGAACCTTGACTGGTGAAAGTGTGAGCTCTCTTGACAAATAAAGTTTACAAAAATGCTTTTCTGTTTGGAAAAAAAACCAGAGGAAGAATTGTTTTTGTATGACACTCAAGTTGATATGTCTGTTTGATTTGCCTTACCCTGTCTCTTTGGCTGAGGTTGCCGTGGAGCCATTGTTGTGGCCGAGGCACGCTCAGCCGAAGAGCCATCGTTGACCCGCCGCTGTGTCATCATGAAGGTGCCGGATTTGACCACAGAAAGATACTTGGAGGCCCAGAGACAAAATGCTGCTGCCATTCTGATCCTGCTGCCCCAAAATATCTCCAGTATCTCCCCTGACATGATACAGGTAATATGTTATCTAAAGGCAGTTTTGTGCTTCAAGACAAGCTGCAAGGGAACAAAAAAAAAGATTTTATCAAACCATTTTCAGAATAATATCTCTCTGCTCCAAAGTACAAGATAACAGTTTGGTGAAGTATTGTCACAGAATATGATACAATTGCTCTAGAAATGAGAAAAAAAACATAAAGGAAAGGGAGCTATCAGGCAGTTCTTAACCGTAAAACAGTCCTTTCTTTACCCAGTTGGTTTGCCTTTTTTTCTCAGTCCTTTATGGTGAGTGAAAGTGAGAGTTTGCAGAAGGAAACACTCATGCCAGTGTATGTAGCCCCCGAGGACGAACAGCTGCTCTATATGTATGAAGAGGTCAAGCAGACTGCAGCCACACGGACCTCATCCATATTTGTCAGAGGTAAAAAAATACAGTAGAATATATGGAAGTATGGAGGATGCGTGAAGTATTTGAAATACAATTTGAAGGGATAAAGGAGAGAATATTTGATCAAAAATGGATATGAAGAGCTGAAGAGACAGAAAAACTGAAAAGACAGCAATACCTTTCCATTAAAATGTGTTTTTTTTTTTATGGTCGGCAGTCCTTCGGAGTATGGTCACAGCTACAGCCTTTCAGATCTTGGTGAGCAACAATGCCGCTATTAAGGCCACCACTGATAATGCTATAGTCACACTGGAGGTGAGTGTGGAGCTCAATACCTTCTTTTATCTACATTGAGAAGTAACAGCTATGACAGAAGTTCTTTAAATTTTGGCCAGTTTTACACTTTGCTTGTGATTCCCTCTTCGTTCAGTTCTATGGCTGGTGATGTGTATTTCAGGGAGTGCTTCCTGGAGCAGGAGAGGATCCGCCCACCATCGTCATCACTGCCCACTACGACTCCTATGGGCTGGCACCGGTGAGTCACATGCAAAAACAGTTCATTGAGAAGTGTAGGTCACCGTTTTCAGAGCTCCAACCTGATGAATTGTTTGATCCAGTCCCTTTTTAGTATGTCAGTACATACAGTATAATACTGGGCTCATACATGGTAATGTTTCTGTGCAACATAGTGGTTGTCATATGGAGCAGACTCTAATGGGAGTGGAGTCACGATCCTGCTGGAGCTGGCACGTCTCTTCCAGAAACTTTACAGTAGCCCCAGCACCAGACCACAGTGAGTTTCTGTTAGTTTTAACATAAGAAAGCATATGTGAGATGATCAATGTGTGTTTCTTTGAAGCTTTGAGATCCAAAATTTGTGTTATGTGTGATACTGTTGAGAAAGTAACCTACAATGAAGGCACACGCTGCCATATTGACATACTCAAATATCAGATTTTTCACCATTGTGTTGGCGAAAATATTTATACAGTTTGGTGATGTATAGAAATCCTGATAGTTTGACTGTTCTCTGGTGTTTTAGATATAATTTAATGTTCTCCTTGGCTGGAGGAGGAAAATACAACTTTCTCGGCACAAAGAGATGGATCGAAGACAACCTGGACCATGCTGGTAACATTTCTGTCTCAAACTTCTGGGCTGTCTAATATGTGAGAATATGAATTATTTATATTTAAGCCAAATGTTTTCCCTCCAGAGTCCAGCCTGCTGCATGACAATGTGGCATTTGTTCTCTGTTTGGACACACTGGCCAACGGTGACGAGCTGTACATGCATGTGTCCCGCCCTCCGAAGCCTGACACTCCCATGCACTCTTTCATTCAACTGCTGGAAGAGGTAACCATATTAACTGTTAATATGTGTGAATATGGGCAAGTCCTGTCAGTTAGAGTCACCTTGTGCACCTTTATCTTTTGTTTGTCCTGCAGGTGGTTTCCTCCAGATTTCCCTGGGTGAAGGTGGGACTGGTTCATAAGAAGATCAATCTTGTGGAGTCAACAGTAGCCTGGGAGCATGAGCGCTACAGCCTCCGCAGGATCCTGGGCTTCACTCTGTCTCATGTGGAAGATCCCAAATCTGAGCTGCGTGGCTCTATACTAGACACAATGTAAATTGTAAATTCAGTTTATAAGGATGAATTATTTGAGCTATACTTGAAGGGTTGGTTTAGTTTCACAGTCCATAAAAAGATAATTGACTTATGTGAATATAACCTCATAGGTCACAGGTGGATTTCAGAAAACTTAAGCGTAATGGCATCATCATAGCAGAAGCACTGGGCCGGTATATGTACAATCTCTCTGACAAGGTGAATCAATACACACAACCTATTGGATAGACATGAAAACAGAAACTGTCTCCATCATTTGATCTTTTTATAGCATGTTAATGTGTGATTACTGTATTATTCTCCACAAGGGTTCACCAAAGGATGTGCAGGTTTTCAAAGGCCAACTGGTGAGTTCCTGATGATTTTGGTCAATATGCAAGGACAAGTGCTGACCTCTGGTGTTAATATATAGACATTACATCATCAGCCTGGGTCTGCATACTAACCTCGGCTTGTTCAATGGGTTCTTTTGAATATCAGGGGCATTTCAATATATGAGGTGCTGTTTATTTCAACACGTTTTGAGTGTAAAAACAGTAACAGCTTGATTTATGAAACAGTAAATTCCCAACTGCGTCTTTTATGACTAAAAATTCAGACTCCTTGACATAAAGTAACTTTTATTCTATCTGATGACACATAGGATGTTTCCCACCTTTTCCCCCCTCTGTGAACCCACATCCACTAAATATTCTTGATGCAGGACTTTCAGGAGACTCGAGTCTCCAGTCTGATGTCCTACTTGACGTCGGTCCCTCGAGCCACCCAGCTGCTGGATAAGGAGCCCAGTCATGTCCTGCTCGTCAGCTCACTGGAGCACGAATTCAAACGTTACCTGCAGCAGGTCCACAGACAGACCTTCCGACAGGACAAGAGGTGACGAATACAGCCGTAGTTCAAAATAATGTGATGTCTTCTCAGTGCTCTGAGCAATATGGAAGAAAGAGATCAAATAAATAAAATGATTCATAATATTTCTTCATACAGGGACCCTGACATTACCTTTTTTGATCAAATGAACCAGCCAATAGTGATGTACAGGTAAATATCCGTGTTTTTGTGGACATGTTAAATTCAATGAGACATTTGGACACTGACACACATTTTTCTTTTTTTTAGAGTGAAGCCAGCAGCCTTTGATCTCTTCCTAGGTGGCTGCATTGCTGCTTATTTGGGGATTGTTTACTACGCAATCCAGGTTTGTAAATACTCTTTTCCATTCATATTGTATTTTTGCATTCTTTTCAGACAGCGCTGAACCTTATATGTTTCATATAGTTTCAAAGCACTGATAGATATATTTAAAAAAAAATTATATGTCTGGTTTATTTTCTGCTCTTTCTCTTTTACAGAATTTTGGTTATCTCTACACTAAACTGAAAGCAGCAGTGAAATCCAAGCACCAGTAAATACTGTAAGACTATGAATACTGAGTCTATGACAAGGCCTTTGAAGTCTGCTCAACCCATGTTGGACATTTGCTTCACTGTCTGCGCAGGCCATGAAAGCACTCTGAATCCTCTCCGAGTCCCCCTATAAAGTGTGCTTTTGCTTTGAAATGTAGAGTGTTTTAAAGATGTTTGTACCTTTCACTATACCCAAAGTCATTGAGCTGTGAAAAATATGAGCAGACTTGGAAATGGTTGTTTGTGAACAAAATAAAGAAAGAAAGAGTTTGGTATCAAAGCTGGGAACACAAACCACAGCTTGGATCTGATTCAAGTACCCGTCAAGGACGTTCCTGTCTCATCATTACTATGATTGCTCATGTCCTCTGCTTTGCATCTGTTGTCATGGATTTGACTGGGCTTAACATGGCTGTCAAACAAGACCCAACCACTGCAGTGTATGAACATCCAGTTCCTGTCACAGATAACTCAGTGAGAGCGCTGGAGACACAAAGGCACCCTACAGCGCTTGGTGAATTATTAATGCTTATGTGGCATGCTCACAGTGAATAGAGGTGACGGTGGATAGTGGTGGGAGATTCTTAGAAGTCCCATTCCTTCACTGGTTTGCTCTTGTTCGGCAGATCTGATAAGACCAAGTCTGTTTCAAGTACAAGGCAGCGAAACAAACTGAGCCTCAGTGTCTGAGATCAGTGCTGCTTGTTGGTAAGGACCCCTGGGAGGGAAGTAGGTCATGGACAGTGACCCCAGGTATGTGTGTCTCTGCAGGGGGCCCAGAGCTTAGGAGGATTAGTGTCCGAGCGCTCAGGTAGCACAAAATTGTTCTGCTTCAGCAGGGATGCTCTTAACTTGTTTCTACTACCAACAGAGTAGATTCATCATAATAGCTACAGGTTAAACAAAAAGTTGTATTTATTTGGTGGCTGACTAGGATCCATGGAGGATTTATAACTGCTGATGCAAAACGGGGTTGTGATACACTACACACATCATAAGTAATTTATAGCAGCAAAATAGGTAGCATGCACAACCCAGCAGCAATAAACCCCACACATGTTAAACAACTTAAAAAACAAAAAAATGAAATAAAACCAGGAGGTGCAGGGAGATGGGGGAAAGGGGTGGAGCTAACAGGTGACAGGGGAGGAGAAGGATGCTGTTTGACTTTCAGGCAGACTTGAAGCAAGCAGTGGAAAATAAGTAAGGCAGTCAGCGAAGATGGTTCCCGAGCTCTATATCACAATGTACAGAGAGCAGTTCAGCTCTCCCGGCAGGGCGAAACGAGCACAACTTCGACCCACCTCTGCCCACCGCAGGAACAACCCCCAGCCCCGACCGGTAAGACGCACAGCCTGCTGCACTGAGAGGTTGACTGGACAGGGTAATTACATGTGATTGTGCACAGATGTGTTGAAAAATTACTCTCTAGAAATTGACAAGTGGTAGTTCGTTACTCTATTTAATCCAGAAAAATATGGTGCATTTAAGGTCAGACAGGACTAACTGGGTCACTTATTGCTTACACCCAATGCATTGTTCTTCATTTGGCCATGCTGAGGTGTCTTGTACGAATTGTTTACATTTCTCTGTGCATGGGGAAAGCTGTGTCCCATTTATTATTCAGTACTTCCTTCATGCCTATATATATTCATCCAGGAGTAAACAGAGCTAAAAGGGGTATAATCAGCCTAGTAAGGAAAAAAACAAAGCAAAACTTATGCAGGAGAGAGGCGACATATGCAAAAATTTTTTAGTTTGCACTGCACTGTCTCACCCTTTCACGGTATTCAGTGTATTATAATGATAATAATACAAAGAGAAAACCATTTAAGAGATATAAAATGGAATTTTGTCACCTGAATCTTTACTGTTTGGTGCACAATACAATGTTACTGAGAGGGACATCTGAGAGGAATCATCTCAGACAAGAATAAAGAAAATAAAATGAAAAAAAGTATTTACATGTGAGATACAAAACATGTAAAGAGGAAACTGAGGTCAATGTGTGCGACAAATCTGTGACAGACATCTTTTTTTGCCTTTCTTTCCTGGCCCGTCCCAGGATTTTCTGTTTCCCCGGAGTCTTCAACCCAGCTACAGGTCACCCCGCACACAACCACATCCCTCGACCCCTGTGGACACCGGACGTCCTCGCTTCCCCCCTGTCAGACATTTGTCATTTCATAGTCCTGTTACAACTTGCCATGACAATTCTGTAAACACAGCGAAGGCAGCCAGACCTCAAAACATGCCCCCTTTTAACTCCTCCACCCTACAAGCTCTGCCCTCTGCTGACAGACTGCAGAAACAACAGCTGACGGAGTCTCCTGCTGGCACTGCCACTCAGCTCCACACCGCTTTGAAGATGCCCCAAAGGTATTATTAACATCTCAGTCTGTGGTCCACAGATAAATACACACCAATTCAGATTGATTCTCTTTGCAGGAGAGTGGATTATCAGAGGAATGTCCATCCCCTCTCAGCAGAGCAATGCAGGTAAAAAAATGACCTTTGACCTCTTCTTGTGGCCTTTTGACTCTTAAAACACTGGATGAGTTGATGAACATTGTTGACTGATGAGTGATTCTCTTGTTTTTATAATTAAAAAAACTAGAATAACACTGTTTTCAATAGGCAACATGCAGGAGCTCAGCTTCTAACAAGACTCCAAACCAGCAACCCACCTGCCGCTTCTCACCTCTTTCCACCAACACAGTACCAGCGGTATCGTTCTAACAGCTCTCTGGATCGCAGGTATTCACTTAGCTGTGGTGTTGAATGAACAAAAAGCACGCATCTCATTTGTCTTATTGTGCCTTAAACATTGAGGTTTCATTTCTGCTCTTGTTCTTTCTCCACAGTAGTTGCTACAGCTGCTTCCATGTGGTGAAACCCTACCAAGCCGGGCACTACATCATACACCCGGAGTTTGTGTCTGAGTGCCTTTATTAGGACTATCTGAGCAAAGACTTCCAAAGTGGGTTTTTGGAACTTGCCTTGCGGAGGTCCTTGAGGGAACCTGCTGGGATTCTCCAGCAAAATGAGGGATTATTAACTATTGTTTAATTCACTGCTAATTAACCCAGTGAGACAAAGTGTAAGAGTGAATAATGTACAGCGTCACCCTCAACACTATTATCTCTGTGCAGCATGGACACACTTAGTACTAAATCAGCAGCAAAGATCTTACCACAAGGGGCTTGTGAGGAGCAGATTGAGTGAAGCACTGTGGCCCTAATGTGCTGTGTGTGACATTAAAATTGTAATGTGCTATTAGAGGGATACTTTTCTTCATGTGATATAGGAATTATTTATTGCACGTTTGAAGGGCTAAAACAGAATAGTGCTGCAAACAATGAAACTTTACTCAGAGGAAACACATACTTATTTTAGATACTTTCTTCCAGTAAAACCTGCACAGATAGAACCATTACAGAGTCACTTTATTGCATGTAGTTACATATACTGTAGATGTTAACCCCCGCAGTAATATAGGAAGCCTTTTTCTTACTTTGCAAACTTCTTTTTCTGTAAAAAGTCAGTTTTGTCATATTTTTCTCTCTCTCGCTATACAAACTGTAATGTGTTAAGTGAAGTATTTCAACCCGTGTGATGTTCTTAAACCATGCAACACTGCAGAATAAAGGCTCTTCTCTTGGAACTACATTTCCCATGATGTTGTGGGCGTACACGAGGCGGATACGCAGCAACGCGCTTTGATTCCTCTCCGTCTTTTTCTGTCAACTCTGGCAAACAAGTTTCACTCTGAGCTGCCAGGGGGACCGCTGCTGACCGGTAGGCAAAAACTATTTTAACGAACGAGCTGAAAAAAACCCTGCGTGGACATAAGCGATAGCGATAGCGCGCGTGCGGATCCCGTGTTGTTTTTTTCTTCAGTTAACTTTCTCGCACCACCCACCAAGGCGCAAGACAACACCAGCTTTCTATACATCAGACCAAATGTATGTAGAAGTTATGGATACATGAGAAAGTATGCTTTATTTTCTTCTTCATGATCATTACAATAGAAATGCATGTGTGTCCCTAGTGCACTTTTTTATTCAGTGGATAAAAATAGGATTTTGAACAATTTCTCAGCCTCATCAATGCATAGGCTAATGTAACTGTTTCGGTGCTCTGTAACATAAAAATAACAAATTCAACATGCTGCAACAAGCCACAGTCACGCGCGCGCGCGCATAGCTACTTTTGGAGGTAGTTCGACTTTCTCAGACAGCTGCAATAACTGAATCAGCATTTCTGTGTTTATTTTTCTTCCCGTCAGTACAGATACGGAATCGGCTGAAATGGCAGATATGAACCCCCCTGATCACAGCATAAACAAAGAAATGCCTCAGTCTGACACTTTCATACTTTTCTGTTGTCGGTTTAATGTAAAAAAAAAAAAACTTAAAAAAAAAAAACCCACTACGCGTGTGAATGAAAGTTTCGTTGTATTTATGTAAAAAAACAGGATTACAGCTCAAACGATTAGTCCATTCATTGATTAGTTGAGCGACTAAAGGACAATTTTGATTATGGATCAGGCCTGCTTTTTGGTCCTACAGTAAGTCATTGCATGAGGCTACTATTGGATTTTTCTCAATCTATTTTGTAAAACAACTAAATAAAAGGCAACTAAATGATTAATTTAATTGTTTAATTTAATATTATTCTATTTTATTGTATATATTGTGCATTTTTATATTTAATATTTTTTACTCTGTTGTTTTATTGCTTTTCCTGGATCTATAATGCTGCTCTAGCGAAAAAAATTCCCCTTGTGGGAATTGATAAAGTAACTATCTATCTATCTATCTATCTATCTATCTATCTATCTATCTATCTATCTATCTATCTATCTATCTATCTATCTATTGAATGTTAAAATGTTTTAAAGAAAAAGCTTCTTTTCTGCAGTAACAAACTTGAATATTTGTTGAATCAATGCAATATCTTTGTGTTTCAGACTGTTGGTTGATCAGAATTTCCAATATAAAGATATCATCTCGAGCTCTTGAAAGCTATCATACAGAATTTTCTGATAATTAATGGATTTGAAATGTAATTAATAAATGGAGAAAATATTCATCAGATTGATCGGTTGTAAAAGTTAATGTTAGTTGCAGCCTGATATACAAATATTAAATCGCAGATTGCTATGGTTCAGTCTTTGCATATTTCCAATAAATAAAAATAAAAAAGTGATTTGGCTTAGTGTAATCATCTAATGACTCTCCTGGTTATTGTTCCTCCCTGAGTCCAGCAGCCTGAGCTCATCTCCAAGGAACCAACAGTTAGTTCATTGTTAATTAATAATGGGCTCATGTTATCACTCCTGTTGTTGGGGGAAATCTATACTAAGGGTGGCTAAACACAGAATTAGTCAATTAGATTGCTAAGTAATAGCCAACATTTTTTATTATTGACCCCTGCTGCCGTGCAGGGCAGAGCATGATGGTCAACTGCAGTTAGGAGTCAGCAAGCAGGGAAGTTGGTAAGAGAAATGAACTCCCCACACTCGGCTTTATATTGTAATCAAATCTCTTCTGATTGGTTCAAGCCACAATAACTAACATCAGCAAGTTAATTACCCATAAAATGTTCTCCTGTATCCCTAATGGGAGGTACAGTGAGGTGCATGCAATACAAATGGATCTGAGTCTTTTCTGTGTTTGTTACTGATGTTGTCAAACTATAATAGAATGATCCAGGTTACTTCCAGTTTTGGTTAGTCTGGCTTGATAGAGAACGGTGTTTAGTATTCTTTCCTTTCCTTCTTGACACTGGCAGAGGTTTAAGGCCAAAATCCCCTTTCCTGCGTGTCTACTTCCTTACATACAAATGAGTCTCTTTTCAATTGAACTCATATGTTAGAATTACTGCTGGCAACATCCAATTTATATTTTTATTGGTAATTGGCAGTAGATTAGTTTTGTTAAATCTCAAACACCTCTTTAAAGTTTACATCCTGACACCGTAATACCTTTAAGTGCTGTGAAATAACTTTGTTCAGCAATGCAGGACGTGTAACACAATCCCAGAAATGTAATGGAGGCTTTGAACTGACAGGAAAACAAGAAAGACTGAGCACATGTCTCAACACAGTGATCTGGCTGGGATTGTTTTCCTGGATGTCTCTAAATCAATATATTCTGAAGATTGACAACTGATAAGCAATAGTAGGTGAATTAACTGTACAAAACCTTATTAAATATTAACTATATTTTGAAAACACTCCTAAAATGTAGTGTTAATATGAGATATGCAAATATTGTGTGGAGACCTCAACTCTGACTCTGTTATCTCATTCTCATGACAGGCAGGAAAACAGATGTGACAGCAGGGCCAGAGTCCAACAAAAGAGGCTCCCTGCAAAGCACTTTGATGATCTGTGGAGCATAAACTCTCTGTTTTGCCCACTGAACAGCACAAGTCATGTACCAAGTAGTGCCAGGAGGAGCGGGGGGCACAATTACAGATGTTATCCCCAAGCAGAAACACAGCAAGGACACTCGACCCTTAGTCGGAGCCGGAGTAATCGGCCTGGTGCTGTTGATTGCAGCCGTGACCGCGTGGTGTTATTACATCGCCTCTCTACGCAAAGCTGAGCTGCTTAAAACTCAGCTGCTGGATCTGAATAAAGATGGCTACATTATCCGCAACCAGGGAGGCTCCATTGTTTTCAGGATGGACTTCAGGTTGGTATTTTTAGGTTGTTATTGAAATGAGTTTGGAAAATTGATGTGAAATATAAATGTACAATTTCAATTTTTAATTGTCCTTAAATGAACCTTGTTGTCATTTAAAGGAAATGTGAAGTTGGTATTAAGTGAGAAAGCGTGGAAATATAAATGTTTTTAAACCTTGGCAGATCAGGTACTCTGGATTTGGATTCCTGCTCTAAAGAAGGGGAGATGCTGAGCTGTGGACACACCACTGACAGGAAACTAAACTTCTTCATTGAGACAGTGCGACCCAAGGACACTGTGCAATGCTACCGTGTGCGTTGGGAGGAACTGGTTCCTGACATATCTGTTGAGCATGCCATGACGTACAAGTTTGCACACTGGTATGGCGGTGCAGTGTCAGCAATTCAGCACTGGCCTATTTCCATTTCTGGTCAACAGGCTCCCAAACCCTTTGTTACTAGTGACATCTACAAAAACCGTAACGAATTTGGTGGAATTTTGGAGAGTTACTGGCTTTCGTCCAATGCTACGGCCATCAAGATCAACAACTCTGTGCCCTTCCACCTGGGCTGGAACAACACGGAGAAGACCATGTACTTCCAGGCACGATACAATGATAGTCCCTTCAAGCCAAACCCAGGGGAGGCGCCATGTGCTGAACTTAGCTACAGAGTTTGTGTGGGCTCGGATGTGACATCAATACACAAGTACATGGTCCGCCGATACTTCAATAAACCCAACAAAGTGCCCGCCAAAGCCATGTTTCGGCATCCTATCTGGTCCACCTGGGCATTACATAAAACTGACATTGACCAGGAGAAAATCTTGACGTATGCCGCCAGCATCCGCAAGCATAACTTCAACTGTAGCCACCTGGAACTAGATGACCGCTACACCAGCCGCTACGGGGAATTTGAGTTTGACACTACAAAGTTTCCGAATGCCTCAGCCATGTTCCAAAAGCTGAAATCAGATGGATTTCTGGTGTCTCTTTGGATCCACCCTTTTGTTAACTATGACTCAGAGAACTTCCATACCTGTGTAGAAAGGAGGTTGTTTGTCCAAGAGCCGACAGGCCGGCTGCCTGCCTTGGTGCGTTGGTGGAATGGCATCGGCGGCATTTTGGACTTCACAAACCCAGAAGCCCGTGATTGGTTCTCCTCCCAGCTACGTTCACTGAGCTCCAGGTACGGGGTGTCCTCTTTTAAATTCGATGCAGGAGAGACCAACTATTTACCGTGGAAATTTAGTACTAGGACTCCCATTCGGGACCCAAGCTTCTTCACAAGACGTTACACAGAAATGGCGATTCCCTACAATGATAGAGCCGAGCTGCGGAGTGGTTACCAGTCCCAGAACATATCCTGCTTCTTCAGACCAATTGACAGAGACTCTGTGTGGGGCTATGAGTTGGGTCTCAAATCTCTTATTCCCACAGTGCTCACCATCAGCATCCTGGGCTATCAGTTCATTCTACCCGACATGATCGGGGGGAATGCCTATCTGAACCGCACTGATGGAAATCGTGCATTACCTGATCGAGAACTCTATATCCGCTGGTTGGAGCTGTCAGCCTTCATGCCCTCCATGCAGTTCTCTATTCCGCCGTGGGAATACGACAACGAGGTAGTTGAAATTGCCCGGAAATACACAGCCCTCCACGAAAGTATTGTAGCGCCGCGGGTCCTGGAGCTGGCTGGCGAGGTGCTGGACACCGGGGACCCAATCATCCGGCCCCTGTGGTGGATTGCCACAGGTGATGAGACAGCCTATAAAATCGACTCCCAGTTCCTGATTGGAGATGACCTCATGGTAGCCCCGGTTTTAGAGCCTGGAAAGCAAGAGCGAGACATCTACCTCCCTGCCGGCCGTTGGAGAAGCTACAAGGGGGAGAGATTTGATATCAAGGAGCCGCTGCACCTCACAGACTATCCTGTAGACCTGGATGAAATTGCCTACTTTGTTTGGGTGTAGCAAGAAGAAAATGACAGACTTAATTAGACTATGCTCCAGTTTGCTTGCGAGATGAGGTAATCTTTCATGGTTGACAGGAGAGACATTATATGAAAAAGTTTAATATGGAACAGCTTTTGTGCAACAAGACTTTAAAAAGGAATTTAAGTTTTAACACCACATTACTTCACAAATGTGAAGTTGCATCAATCAAAAACCTCATCCTAATTTATGATTTTCCATTTCATTCAAACTTTTATAGTATTCTGCAGTTTAATAACAGATAGCCAAGTGTCCTTTAAAGGGAGGTCATGTAACTTTTGCTGACTTTGCTTACAGGTTAATGAGGAATGGTAAAATGTAATACAACAGTAACACAAGAGAGTCATAGACATAAATCAGTTATGCTGCAGTATTTGTGTAGATAGCAGCCAGCTACTGGTCATGCCAGACTCAGTAAGACTGTTGTCCCAGTGTGTTAATATAATAAGGGTTTGTTTTAAAGCTAATTAATTAAGCATTTTTATGCTTAGGAAAAATTGTAAAGCTGTGTTGTGTTGCTTTAAATGCCTACAAGTCATTTTTGTGAAACTTTGAAAAAGGGAATATACAAGCTGTGAACTAAATAAGGCATGATTGCTAGTGTATGCCATAAAGCTGTTATATTTTTGAGTCTCGCAGCACTTTGAATTTCAGCTGAAACCAAACAGACTGTATTGTGGGAGGACAACTACACATGTGTCTTTATTATCATTAAGCAGATTGTAGGCTACATAAAAACTTGACATATTCTGCTTTTCTGCGA
Organism: Brachyistius frenatus; assembly: GCF_029030835.1. Taxonomy (NCBI): domain Eukaryota; kingdom Metazoa; phylum Chordata; class Actinopteri; family Embiotocidae; genus Brachyistius; species Brachyistius frenatus. The sequence continues at coordinate 4,892,169 of NW_027210603.1, forward strand.
TGCTAACGACTGCTCTACTCTTCTGCTCCAGATACTTTTCAGGTTTTATGCTTCACTTATCAGGATGAATGCTTGAGGTTTAATCATTGCAAACTGCCTGTGCCCTCATTTGTGTTACACAGTGTCGTGTAACTACTCTTAGCCCAGAAGAAGATGCCTTTTATTAGGTCCTAAATATTTTATGCTCCTCCTCAGGTACTGTAACTGCTTTCTCAGGTTGTCGTGTGTTTGAAGTGTGTGCTAACTATTTTTAACGTGCTCTGCTGACTGTGACTGCAGCTGAACAGCTAGTAATACTATAATGTCTAATGCATTAAATAAAGGCCACGTCCAAAATAATGAGCATTTTTGTAGCAATTTGTTTAAATTTTTTCTAATTCGGAAACACAATTAAAATACATAATAGTTATTTGATGTCTATGGTATGTGTTGGGAATTTAGCATCATCTAATTATCACATTAAATGGTAGTATTGTGTTTTGTTAATGTGAATATTTGAACTGCACCAATATTCTTAAGGGCATTGTGTTAATAATAAGGGCTATGTAGTTTTTTTTTCTTTTTTTTCTATGCATTTATTATAATTCTTATTGATTATTAGCTAATGTTTTTGGTAGGTTAACTCTTTATGGGGTCAACTGAGTGTTGCAGAACATGGTGATCTTCAGACATGACATTTCCCTTGAATTTTCCAGCATGTAGCTGCAAATGATTTTTTTTTCACAGTTCTAGATCAAAGAACATCATGTAAAATCATGTATGATATCATCCAGAGATGAAACAGATATTGGTATTTTCATCAAACTAGGGGTGAGGCAGCATATTCCACTGACTGTCACTCACAAAGTATGGGTCATCTTATTACAATGTTTTAAAAATATCTTTCTGACATAATTAAAAGTATTATAAATCTTTCATAAAAATGAATAAATGCATAAATTATTCAGTTTAATAACGTCCATCTTTGACTTCCTGTGGTTGTTAATAGCTTTTTAAGAAATGTTGAGATTGACTGATTGGTTTTGAAGCTGCAATGAAAAATAATGTGTTTTGACTTTAAGCTAAAACAGTGTCCACCTACTTATTGTGCAATTTGCTCATTTGAAACATGTTCATGTCTTCTGCTTTTCACACATTATGCAGCCTCTTGTTGACTTGTGCCTTCGACATGTGTCTCCCGTGTTGACCCCAGCTGTTTGTGCCTTTTGACATGGTTTCATCACAACAACACTTCCTATTTATAGCACTTCTCACTTAGCATCTGGGCCAGGCCAATCTCTCAGGCTATTTCTGTCTCAGACTGTCTTGCTTTGGGATGAGACAGAGTCTTCATCTTGGACTGAAGGTTTCTGTGCTTTTGGCTGGTTGGTTTTTTTTTTAACCCAGTGTGCGCTGTTTGTTATAAGTGATTATCAGCAATATTTGCATGTGACTAAAAGGCTGCATTGATTTCAAAGTGCATATTTGATGTCACTTTATATGAATGTATTAAAAGATATCAAGTTTGACTTTTAACTTTTGTTTGCTTATGATAATTTTTGTTGGGTTTAATTTGCATGAAACAAACAATAATCTTCATTTTAAGATTGAATATTAAATTGTTATATTTGCTACCATGATTAATATTGCCAGACAGGTGGTTTGAAATCCTCCAAGACTGCTCTAAGAGTGATGAGTAATTTGTCTTTAATTTTTTACACACCAGAAAATAAAGGAAATAAATATACAAGAATGAATGACAAATGGATTCGAAATTTCAGTTAGAAAGCTGACCGTGCAATCAGTGAGCCAACTAACAACCTATAACCTCTTATGAGTCTGAAATACATGAAGACTAATGTGCCTCTCAGTTCAATATTGAAAGAGACACCCTTGAGGGGCTCCTCCAACTTTTTGATGCCCAGCTCATCATAGGGCAATAATGACAAGGTGATGAAACAATTGTGCAGGTTATTTGGAGGCTGTGTTCAGATCAATAAATCATCTGCTGCTTCATGATGCGAGGCCAGAGAGCAGGTGATATAAAAGTGTATGACTAGACACCGAGAATAAGAAAGATAAACTTACTGCAGTAGGAGAGCATAGCGAGCATATTTATTCCAATTACAGCATCAAACATGGTTGTTCTTTCTCAGTTCAAACAGCCTGGCATCTCCATTCCTCATAGCTGCAGTCGATCATTCATATGTTTGTTTCCCAACAGCGAGATATGCTTTAGAACTGCTTCACTTTATTTGCCAATGTCTCATCTGTCTCCAGAATTGATCCAGACTTGCAGCCTGTGCGGGGAGGACATGCATGCATTGATTAGCTGTCTGTGTGTTGCTGGGATCAATATTATTTGTCCGTGTGTTTTCTGCAATTATATTGTTTGGTTCTTACCATCTTTTCATAGACTGAACAAATAATTTACTCTATGTGAGATCTTTAGGAGCTTTAGAAATATCCGTGAGATTTCTAGGGTTAAATCAGGGAACAGAATTAGAAGTAAAGATGACACAATAATAAAGGCTTCATTTTTTTTATTTTAGTACATAGTTCAGTGTATGGAAGCACACGATTTTCTGCTTTCACTCAATCACTATGTTACACATGTATTTATTGTAAAAAAAAAAAAAAGAAAAAAAAGAGAGGAAAGTGCATATTTGTTGATAGTAGTAGGAGTAGAGTTTGAGTAAGTTTAGAATAAAATCCAGAATATTAAAATAAGAAAACTAACAGGGTCATCTATTGAAGTGTAGCCACTCAAATTTGTAACAAAACACGGAGACGTATTGTTCAGGATGTGTGGTGCTGCAGCCGTCCAGAAGGGTGCAGTGTAGCTTCAGTGATGAATTCAATTTCTGACATGTCAGTGGACTGTAGTCCAGATGTTGCGTGGGCATGCACACACACACACACACACACACACACACACACACACACACACACACACACACACACACACACACACACACACACACACACACACACACACACACACACACACACACACACACACACCAAGCAGGACACAAAACTGGCAGAGCACTTACCCCCCCTTCCTTCTCCACCTGTGAGCCCACCTGTGTGTCCATCTGCAGGGGAGAGACGCCAGTTGTTCTGGTTAGGAGCCAGTGTGTCTCAAGTACCTTCCCATATCCTCAATGAGAGACTTCAGCAAGTCTGTCTGCTGTGTCCTACAGCAGTAAGGCAAATAGAGAGAGCGTTGCTCTGAACATCAAACTCAAAAACATCACAAAACTCAAAAACATCAAAGCAGCAATAGCAGAATTAATCATATTACTCACATTAAATTTGTTTTTTTTTTACATTATTTAAAATACAAAAAGAATAGCAAACACGTATTCTTTTTTTCTATAATGTGCTTGTGCATTTTCGATGCAGCTAAATTCATCCAGAATGACTCAACAACTGCCACAGAAAGGGTAATTAATAAAGATACATATATATAAAAGCTGATTTTTGAACAGCATCACTTGTTCATTAGAATTGTTGTTGGATCAGACATAAAAGACCAAAGTGACGAAGTGACAAACAATGATATATAAGGTTCAGTTTTAATAAAAAAGCTTTCTGGCGCCTCAAAGCTACGTGTGGAATGAGCATTTATCGTGGACGACCACAGGGGAAATAAAACCTCATGGCCATCTCGTGTGAAGTGAGAATCTTTGTCCTTAACCCAAGATTTTCCCTCCGTAACTAGAATGACCTCGCATCTGGTGCTGCCACAGTTTGTCTGACAGGAATATGTCTGTCCTCGCTAGGTAACAAATGAACCCAACACCCCAGAGACTGGTCTCGCATCTGTTTATCTTTTTCACCTGTCTGCTCGCTGCACTGCATCAGGCTGACACTCACTCTGCAGCCTTTGTGGATTTCAGAGCCTGCCTCTGGCATTACAGGGACACAGTCAGCGTTGAGTGGGAGTAATATTTGTTAACTTTGGGACTGGGCATGATAGTATAGTAGTGTGTGGGTCCACCTACATATTTTAAAGAACTTTAATAAGTTTATATCCTCTTGGTATACTGTTCCTCCTAATCATGTGTTTCTTTGGTAATTTTCTTGTGCAGAAGCTCATGCCGAATCAAAATTGACAGAATAATTGGAAACTAGTTTAATAAGTAATTGTTTAAATCATTGTTAAGCCAAAATTCTAAAGATTCTCAGATTTCAGGGGCTAAATGTGAGGATTTGCAGCCCAGTATCGCATAAAAGTGTGTAAAACACCAGTCAGTCCACAATAGTGACAATTCACTACAGTCACTTATCTCAGTGTGAAAAATAGTAGTGTGAAAGATTTATAATGTCCCAATACATAGTTTGTGAAATGCAGTATGTCAAAAAAAATACCAGGATGTCCTACATCTGGTAATTTTTTGCAGTATGCCAGCCAGCATGCCTCTCTGGCCTTTCTTACCCACAATCCCTTGTGCAGCAGAGAATGCATCACATTGACTGAGCCCCCGAGAGACTTGGTGGCGCTAATGTTATGTCCTGTTGCAATTTACAAAAGGAAGAGGAAGAAAGAGGCATAAAAAAAAGTGTAACGTTAAGATATGACTAAGAAGTCAAAGTTCAAAACGTATTTTTCTGATGAGGTAGTATGTTCCAATTGTATGCATACTATAAGTAACAGTACATACTTTGTAAGGGTAGCTGCAGAACGTACTGACAGTAGAAAGAAAAAGCATATCCCATTCAGAATGCAGCTCGGGTTGAAGAAGGAGGTCATATGATGGAAGTCATGTGACAGGGGTCATTGATGAAGTAAATAAGTGCTTGAGTCTAAATAAGAAGGTATAGACAGAATAATTGGCAACCCGGTGGAAGATGGTTTGATAGAGCCACAGACTTTTGGGGTGGTCCTGGGTTGGGATTTGCAGCTGCTTCTTGTCATGTGGTTTTAGACTGTTGGTTGGACAAAACAAGCAAATGGATGACTTCCTGAAAGTATGGAAATTATGACAGAGATTTTTTTTTTTTACTACTTTCTGACAATTTATAGAGTAAATGAATAATCAAATAATCAAATAAGAAACTAATCTGTAAATGACTTTGTAATTAAAATGATTGTTAGGAGGAGCCATGGTCTTAACCGATTTTGCAGTAATTTGTTGTTGGAAACAATAACAATAAAGCGGTCTTGAATCTTGAGTCTGTTTAGATCTGTTTGGATATGTTATATAGAGTGATGAAAGATAAGAAAATAGCAACATCAATGCCAGCCAACTTAAATAGTAAAATTAAGGTGAGGACAACAGGCAGGGCACATTCTCTGTGCCTCAGTGGGCGTAAGAGGTTGAACGAAATGTCAGCCACCGAAGAACAGATGCATAATTGAAACATTGCGTTGCTGCTGCAGCCGCGTACAAGGTTGTTTGATTGATACTGTTTTAGAGCACTCCTGTCCCGTCATGCTCCTGGGGTTTACCTGGGGAGAAACCCCAGGACTGGGAAAGGTGCTTAGGGGGCTCATCTGGGTTTTGGAGGGAAATTGATGCCATCCATCAAACACTGCATTTAACAAATGCTAACGTAGGCCCAGCCAACAAAGGATTCATATATAAGGCAGCGAAGTGGGAAACATGTGAGGTGCAGGGACTGCTGAGGGTCTATCAATCAGCCAGTCAGCTCCTTTATTTAACAAGCGAGGGCCACAGACCCCGAGGGCCACACTCCATATTGTGGCTGGTTGGGCATGCAGTCTTCCCTGGTAAAAGGAAGAAAAAAAGGGGAAAAGAGGGATGAAGGGATGAAGGAAAGAGGGGCATGAAGGGATTGGGGTTGGGGTGGGTGATGGAGGTGCACAAGGGTTTGGCCCGTGTCCCCTGGTGTGCCGGTGTGCTTCATCTTCTCAGTGCAAGGGCCTGGAACTGCTGCTTGATGGGATTTTCAGCCCTGTGGCCTCCGCTGTCCCAGCATCCATCTGGAGGGCTGCCGTGTGCGCAGCGGAGAGCCAGCCACTCAGCGACACAGCCATAAAGAACAACCCGTAGGCCAGCCAGTGCCACTGATCTGAGGCTTGCAGCTCTGTTCAGTGGACAGGCCAACACTCAGTGGCACACATTCCTGTCAGGGACATAGGCTGATCCCTAAGCTACTGTGCTCAGTGGAACAGCAGACATGCTCTGAGAGGCAGCCCACGTCCAACCACTGACTCCTTCAAAGCTTAGAAAATTGGAATGGAACAAGAATTTCACTATTCAGCATCCTTAATGCCGCAGAGACGGCCGCTCTCTCATTCTCAACTCTGTCTGTCACTGAAACAGCATATATGCAGTTATCTTACATTTTCTGCAGCACATGACTTGTGATTTTTTTTTTTCATGATACAACAGTGAGTTTCAGTATCTGCGGTTACACAGATTCCTGATTCAAATAAGCCTGTCGAAAGGTTGGACATAATAACCTTTATCTGAAAACAATCCTTTTTTTGACACTGAATCCATTTCTACTGAATGGTGCAGTTTAATACCACACTGCACAGCATCCACAACAATAATATGAGCGATACATAATTGAAAATCAAGACCAAATATGCAAAGACAATCATTACTGCCTCTCATTATTGGACCCAATTTATGTATGCCCCAGGGAATAGAGTAGCAAATAATGGATTGGTGCTGTGAAGAGCTTAGTTACTGTATACATCATATTTGTGTTGAAAATGCACGAGATCCAGCCTGATATAACTGATGTTAACTGAATTTTGGATAGAAAATGTTTTTGTTTCTCCTCAGGGCTGCGCAGCATCATTAGCATATTTCTTCCCTCCTGACGACTGTAAATTCAGTGAATGTAGCTCTGTGGTGGGTAAGGTGGGCAGACGGCAGACTGTATAAATAAACAGAGTCTGTCTGAGGGCAGCACTGTGGCCCCCACCTGCCCACCATCAATCAATATTACAGCGGCCACTGGCAGCCCAATCGCCCTTTTATAGGCCTGTGAAATGATCAAACATCTGCTCATAACCATGCTTCATATATAGATGGATTGCACATACAATATCAAATCCTATCAAAAAAAAAAAAAGATGTAACAATGGAAAAACAGTACATTTATCCAAAAGTGTGGACAGTGCAGGGTAAAAATGGCCTTCAGGCAGCTCTCATCAAACAAGAATCAGCCTCATCAAGGCTCCCCAAATCCTGACAATCAATAAAGTCTTGTTTTTGTGTGCCCACAGCTCAGTGTCAAATATTTCAGTGTTTACTGTTTAAAAGTCGGCCTTGTTGATGAAAGCTCAGCGAACATGATAAAAGTTGAGGCCAGTAACTAGTTTGGCAGCTGTAGTAGACAAAGGTTGCTGGGGCCTGGTCCATGGAGGGGAGGAATGAATCCAAATGGTCCAAGGTTAATGGTGGCTTGGAACAAAATGGATTCAGTGCCAGGGGCGTGCTGACAGGTGATTTGACATGAATGAAGGTGGGCAATCAATCTCCCGTTGGCCCCTCTGACCCTCCCCCGCCCAGCCATAGCAGCTAGGGGGCGCCAGGTGTCATGGTACCCTGACCTGTACAGGTCTCCAGATAGCCCACCTGCTGTCTGCCTAAAGCTCCCCCTACGGCTAGAAGAGACTCCCATCACTTCACGCTTGGCTGGCATAATGAAACTGTGATTGGAAGATAGTGAACTGTGACAGGCAGTGGTAGACTCCAACTTCTAGCCAAATTCAAACCTCTCGCTCCAGGTTTCCTCTTCTCTTGAATCGGTCTGACAATTTAATGTTGGAAAAATGATAATCTGCCAGCCTACCTTTAATATGCTTTCATACTCCGGGTGGCTATTGTCTCGTGTACTGTAGAATAAAGGGATTTAGTAACTCACTCAACCTGAGGAGAAAAAGCAGGTAAAGTATGCTGAGGCGAAAACTACTTTGTGTCGTTTGAGTGTCATTACATACATGTGTGTGTGTGTGTACACGCTCTCCCCACTACAAAGATCAGGTTAAAGCTTCGCGTTTAAACCTGACATAAATTCCCTGTCACAAATCCCCGGGGCAGCCAGGCTTGTAGGCACAAAAGCAAATATTTCCGTTCCTGATCATGGCCGATCCCTTTTAACATCCACACTCACTGACCACCCTCCTCCCCACTCGCCTCCAAACCTACCCTAGCACCGCAAGCCAGCCATTTGTCACAAAGTAATTATAGAATTATCGATTGGCAAGCAATTAACACCTTTCTTCTCTTTTTCCATCAACCCCTCCCCCCGCCCCGCTCCCCACAGAGCCCCCCATCCTTTAATTTGAACTCAGAGAGAAAAAAAGAATAAGAAGTGAGGAAAAAAGCCGTTGGAGTAACACATTTAATCCTAATGGCGTTTCCTGGTTCTCCTCAAATTAATAGGTTGACGGGGACAAAATGGCTTTTCTCTTTCTTCCTCTGTTTCCTGTGTTATTTTCTTTCCTTGTCTTGCCTTGCTGATCTATCTTTAACAGACAGCGAGCTGCTCAGAGTGCAGCCAAAATGCTCCTGGAATGAATGAAGATGCCATTAAACCTTATTTCAGAAAGAACACTTTACATGCTTCATAACAACCACACAAAATCACTGCTGCTGAACTTTCAAAGGGAAAAAAATACCTCGCCACTGCAGACTCCTCTTTTCATATTTGGCAGCCTTACTTTTACCTATTCCTGCTGTCCTGTTTTCCAGCTGCCACTGGTAGTATTGGTCCAGATGGATGCGCAGGGGAACAGTGTTAGAACCTCCGGCTGGCAGGTGTCTGAGTCAGGATGGATGTCATGGAACATCACCTTAGTAACATATGGATAGGGACAGAAGAGTTGATTCCCCTTCTGGCAAGTTTGATAACACATCTTCCCTTTCTGTTCATCAGTCTCTTTCTCCCACCATCTCTCACTCTCCTAGCTTTTGTGTTTTACTTGACATGTCCACAAAAGGGTTTAATGTCATTTACTTTATTTTCATTATGATTGTCTATGATGTCTTTTGATCCTAAATATTGGAATATCTTATTTCATTTAAAAATGGAGCATAATCTGTATTCTTAAACTGTGGATCAGACCCAAAGTGGGTCACAGCTCTACTTTTAGTGTGTTCCCACAAAGTAAAAGTACCAATAAATATTAATGAGCCTGTATTGTAGGATGAGAGACAAAATTTCTAATTTGAGGTTCTGCACTAAAAAAAGAACACCCCCGATTTAGATGATTTAATTCTCCTCCGCTTCCCAAGTTGGGGGGTTGGGGTTGGGGGTGGTGTGTGGGTGTAAAGCTACTTCTACATTGCAATTTGTGTCATCACATCAGCGTGTAATTCTCCCCCCCCTCCTCTCCGCACAGAGCAGATGAGATAGAGCTGCTGTTGCACCAATCACAGCAGTGGCGAGAGAATGAGTCCTATTGATCAAAAATGATAACTAACACAACAAAAATGTGAACTGAATGAACTAAACTATGTACAATCAGAGTAATGTGTTTCTCAGATTTACACCGTTACCAAGTCAAAATTTTGGCACTCTTATGCACAATAAAACAAATATTAAAATGTCCTCCGAGTGCAGCGCGCTCAATTATACCCAAGACTTTCTCCTTCTCCTTTCAACATGCCGCTAACCTAATGTGAGTGGCATTAATTTGACAGCAATTTAGGAACAATTTGAAGCAATTTAGGGCCCTTTCTCTTTTATGCTGTAGTGTTGATCAATAATTCCCTCAGGATGTTATTCAAACACACATACAGCAATATTCCTTCCTGAAAAACACTGTGATATTGACCTGTTTTTCCTTCCCTGCAGCCCTTCTTATTTTCTCAAAGAAAGGATCGCCCAGGAGACAGACATTGTTGTGGCCCTCTGCTCCATGCAGGTTTTCTGCCTGTTATGGGCACTATGGCTCTCTGTCACACTTTCTTTTAAAGTCTGCCTATAACTCTGGAATAGATTCTGTATGGTTGACATTTACAAAAGGAAATGTGGAGCAGCGTTTTGTATGTGATTTATCTCAGCTTACTTGTCCATCTACATTTGTTTTGAAATGAGTTAGGATTTTAGGAATGTGTTGCCATCATCATTACATCCTCGTTTTGGACTGTAGACTATACAAATATGGAGGTATTGTAAATTAAACAATAACCAAAATTTATTGTGTCACAAATTTCTGTCCATTAAACCACTCTTGATCTGGCCAGACTGCACGAATCTAGAGTTAAAAGTAAAAAGCATTGTTCGGACAATCTAAAATACCCTCTGTAATCTGTATATCTTGTGCTAATTTTATTGCACTAATCAATATTTTTACATTAATGAAAAAAACCGTCATCACTTGTAGTAACAGGCCCATCTCGCAGCTCTGCTGGGGCGTTGTAGCTTCTTTCAGCTCCCTGTTTTAATTTTTCCTTCCACAACTTTACTGTTTTGCTTCATTCTCATGGCTCTCATTGAACTCATTTCCAGCATGCAGCTGATTATCACATTGGACACGACCACAACACCCCCAAAAAGGAAACAGTCAAAGTTAGCAACTGACTTAAGAGTAAGAAATATCACCCAGGAGTTGGTGGGGACCAAAACAGAGCTAAAAGAAGAGTGAATATGAACTTATATTCATTATGTGGACGCAAACATGAATCCAAATATATACTTATTTAACTAAATGAAATTAGTTTTACATGTTAAAGTTGCATCAACCAATCTAGACCACTACAAAGAAAGAAAAATACTCTAAAGATAAAGCTTGCGAAACAATAAGCCCTCTTTCCAGTAGACATTTTGATTTGTCGCAGTAGGTAATGCACAGGTGTGTTAATGATGGCTCAGTTCTAATAAGCGTCCACCCTACAATGAATAAATAAGATCTATAAGCCCTCTTCACACAGGGTAACAGATCATATTAATTATACCTGTGTTAATGTCATGTCTTTTGTCACCACCTGCTCAATATACAGACACTTTTGTGCCCTGTGTTTGGACCACCAACTCCAAGAAAACATCTTGTTTTCTTTGCATGACTTAATGTTATAAATAAAGAAAAGAACAGCCTTTACTTATCACCTTTGAATTAAAAGTAATTTGTATCAGTCAGGAGGAAAAATCCATAAAAGGTAAGGGAAGCACTCAAACATTTTGCATTTATGGTATCTTGAAAAAATATTGAAGAAAATGAAAAAACAAGTGTTTACTCATTTTGCTTATTTGTAAATGTTCTCATGTTTACTTTGGTTTTTACCCTTTTGAAACAGGCAGGATGTGTACGAATGGCTTGTCTGATCTGGCAGGTGGTGATAACCAGATAATTGCCAAAAATAGCAGTTGTGTCATAACTGTCAATGATTGATTTTGATAAGGATGAAATATTTTGCACAAAAATCTTAATCCAATTTCTTTCTCCATATACAGTGCATCTGGAAAGTATTCACAGCGCTTCACTTTTTCCACATTTTGTTATATTACAGCCTTATTCCAAAATGGATTAAATTCATTTTTCCCCTCAAAATTCTACACACAATACCCCATAATGACAACATGAAATAATTTTTTTTTGAAATTTTTGCAAATCTATTAAAAATCAAAAAGGAAAAAAAAAAAAAAAAAAAAAAAAAAATCACATGTACATAAGTATTCACAGCCTTTGCCATTACACTCAAAATTGAGCTCAGGTGCATCCTGTTTCCACTGATCATCCTTGAGATGTTTCTACAACTTGATTGGAGTCCACCTGTGGTAAATTCAGTTGATTGGACATGATTTGGAAAGACACACACCGTCTATATAAGGTCCCACAGTTGACAGTGCATGTCAGAGCACAAACCAAGCAATGAAGTCCAAAGAATTGTCTGTAGACCTCCGAGACAGGATTGTATCGAGGCACAGATCTGGGGAAGGGTACAGAAAAATGTCTGCAGCATTGAAGGTCCCAATGAGCACAGTGGCCTCCATCATCCGTAAATGGAAGAAGTTTAGAACCACCAGGACTCTTCCTAGAGTCGGCCGCCCGGCCAAACTGAGCGATCGGGGGAGAAGGGCCTTAGTCAGGGAGGTGACCAAGAACCCGATGGTCACTCTGACAGAGCTCCAACGTTGCTCTGTGAAGAGAGGAGAACCTTCCAGAAGGACAACCATCTCTGCAGCACTCCACCAAGCAGGCCTGTATGGTAGAGTAGCCAGATGGAAGCCACTCCTCAGTAAAAGGCACATGACAGCCCACCTGGAGTTTACCAAAAGGCATCTGAAGGACTGTCAGACCATGAGAAACTAAATTCTCTGGTCTGATGAAACAAAGATTGAACTCTTTGGCCTGAATGCCAAGTGTCATGTTTGGAGGAAACCAGGCAGCGCTTATCACCTGGCCAATACCATCTCTACGGTGAAGCATGGTGGTGGCAGCATCATGCTGTGGGGATGTTTTTCAGCGGCAGGAACTGGGAGACTAGTCAGGATGGAGGGAAAGATTAATGCAGCAATGTACAGAGACATCCTTGATGAAAACCTTCTCCAGAGCGCTCTGGACCTCAGACTGGGGCGAAGGTTCATCTTCTAACAGGACAACGACCCGAAGCACACAGCCAAGATAACAAAGGAATGGCTTCGGGACAACTCTGTGAATGTCTTTGAGAGGCCCAGGCAGAGCCCAGACTTGAACCCGATTGAACATCTCTGGAGAGATCTGTGCACCGACGCTCCCCATCCAACCTAACGAAGCTTGAGAGGTCCTGCAAAGAAGAATGGGAGAAACTGCCCAAGAATAGGTGTGCCAAGCTTATAGCATCATACTCAAAAAGACTTGAAGCTGTAATTTCTGCCAAAGGTGCTTCAACAAAGTATTGAGCAAAGGCTGTGAATACTTATGTACGTGTTATATTTTCGTTCGTTCTTTTTAATAGATTTGCAAAAATTTTAAACAAACTATTTTGACTTTGTCATTATGGGATATTGCATGTAGAATTTTGAGGAAAAAAAATGAATTTAATCCATTTTGGAATAAGGCTGTAACATAACAAAATGTGTAAAAAGTGAAGCACTGTGAATACTTTCCGGATGCACTGTACAACTAAAATGTTACAAATCACATGGAGTCGATAAAGACATGTAGTCATTGTAGTGCATTATATGTATACCATGATGCCCTGCTTTACTAAATGTGCCCTCCACTCATTGAATCAACACACTCCCCAGGACACAGTATCAGTGGGAATATCAAAATAGTGATCAAATATATCAGAATGAATCAAAAGATTAGGCATAAAGACTTCTCTGCAATAAAAGTCAAACTAGGAAGAAGATTCCTGAGTGATGCGAAAACACTTAACAATGAATGCCTCACATGACCTATCAAAGATTGTTCCAGGTATTCACTGTAAAACCCCTGAGCCTTATTCACACAGTGGTGTCATATGAAAGTACCTGTGGTTACATGGCAGTCATATAAAAGCTGTTCGTCAATGCTTGTTTCTGCTTGGTGTTGCAAGGTTTGAGGTACACCTAATTTATCAAATGGACGCTGGGAATCAAACAGAAGGTACTGGTGCATGTACTCGATCTCAGAGCTCCACCCTCCCCCTTCCCTTTTTCAGAGAGACAACACAATCTACGAATGTCTATTCATTGTTTGACATGGACTCTGTTGTAAAATTGATGCTATCACCCACTGAGTTGATGTTTTTTGTGAGATTCGCCTCCTCGGAGGTTGCTTTTTTCACATGAGTCATCCACATATCTGAATCAGTGGTTTACTTGCTTCATGTTGGCTATAGAAACTGCCCACAGATTTTTGTCAACTGACACGGGTTGTGAACCAAAATGACAATTTCAACCACACTATGCATATTCAGTGTTGATTCACAGTGGTATCACCAGTAATAGCAGGGAGTATCAAAAATTCAATCACTCCATTCCATGTGCTCCTGATTGAATGAAAAGTCAAATTTACAAACAATAAAATGCAATGTTACTCAAATTAGTGGTCTTGATAGTTTTGCTGATGTTAGCTAAATTTAGACATATATCACTGTATGACTACATTTGTTGATTTTATGACTTTTCTCTTCTGATGTTACTATTATCTTACATGTTATCATTTAATATTAACTAGTCTAGCTTTTTTTGGTTTTTTTTATGGCAACAGTGGCCATCAGTCAGAAAAAGTTTAATTATCCAATAGATTCCTGCTGTCCACCTAAATTTACACTGTCTCACTCTAACTTCACTGCCACCACAGGAAGTCTTTATTGGACAGTGACAAAGCGCTAACCAAAATCAGTTTAGCAGTAATTAGCTGAATTGTTAAAGTTAAGCATCAATGCTGATCAGTCTGTTGTGTGGGCTTTTTAATAATGACTTGTTGATTTGTTGTGTATAATGAACACACAGTGAATACTGTATTAGTACACTGACCAGAAAGGTTGGTTAAAATATTGTACATCCTCCTTATTTTAGTATAATGACTTAATGATGTAGTGTCTTGTGAGTTTATTTAACAAGAATAAGAAAATGCTGGTGGAGCAACAGGTTGGCCATCAGGAGGTTGTGCAAGAAACACTGGATGGGTAATATAGTTGTGGGAATGGCAGGTGTAAAGGGGGCTTCGCTGGTAGACAGAATGGAGCTCCATGGAGCTGGTCTCGTTCCCAGTCGGGCCAAGACCTGTGAGCAAAAGGTGGACACCCCTCATCAGCCTCTGTTCCCACCCCTACACGTGCCTTCCAGGCTCTCATTTTCCACATGATTAGCTTGCCACCTGTACTCTGGCTGGCCCTTGGCCTCCGGGCCATCCGCATCACGGCGCCATTTAGCACTGGCAAGATTTTCACTAAGACATGCTTCATCACTGTGAACCCGATGACTAGAAGGTCTCAAAAATCATGCAGAGAATATGTTTTCATAGGTGTACTTTCAAAGTGATGCAGTAAGTTGTGCTGAAACATTATGATTACAAAATTTGCAAAATTCAGTTTCTTTTCTGGGTTTTCTTATTCACATGTTGGGTGCCTCAAAAGTCCTAAATTGGTTGGTTTATGGATTAACAAATGAAATAGGGGTAAAGTTTAAGCAGATATCAACCGAAAAAACGTTTCATCACAATGACGATCTCGGTAACTACTACCTGGAGTTACTTCTGTTTCAGATGAGAGCCGTGTTAGTGTAGTTCTCATAAGAATCAGCGGAAGGCACTGTTTACTACAGAATACCTGTTCTCAAGCTTCAAAGCGCAGCTGACTGCTGAACAATCACAACTCTTAATCTTTGTTCACAGATAACAAATATGAACGGACTGATTGGCTTTTGCTAAGATCACAGTATCCTTACTGTCTTAAAGCACAAAGATATACAGAGGATTTTCAGTCTCGGTTTCAGTCTCCAATATTGTTTCAACTGGATTAACTCCCAGTGAATTAATAAATCTCATTATTTGAGATGTGATACTCCCGCTCAAAGCTTGTCTCACTTACAGATGAATCCACATTAAGTTAAAGGTGTGTCTTCTTGTGCAAACTGACAGAGGCTGACTTTATTCTTCTCCTCTGAATACATTTTCCACCTGTTTGAACCTGTTGTGTGATGCACAGTGGCAAGGCGTGACACACCGTGTTATCCCTTGGTAATTCAGCCCGCTGGTAATACATTTATGCTCCATCAGAGCAAGGGATTGGCCCTGACCCATGTTGGCCTTGCCTCTGATGTTGGTGGCTTTAGACAGCAGAGACAAAAAGAGGGCTACTAAAGAGGAATCGAGGTCACGGCGTGAAAAGAGAAACCTCCTCCTCTTAAAATTATGACAAGCCAGTACATCAGTAAATCACAGATCTCTGTTTGTCTTCGGGCCTGCATAATCACACATAATAAATCGCTGAAATTTCATTGCCACATTTTAGATTAACACAATGATCATGAATATTTGAGCAGGTTATTTGTAGTAACTGCGGTTTGAAAAAAAAGGGCCCTTTAGTACTTCAAATTATCCATAGTGTTAAATTTAACACATTGAAACGATGCATCAGAACAGTACATCTGTGTCGTGTGAGAACACATGTATGTGTGCGGTCAGCTGAGGATACAACTTGTTGTGACTGCAATATAATGTCAGAAATTACATAAGTTTTTGTTCTCAGGGCTTTAACGTCATGCTGTTGAACCCCCAGTTGTCAAACATTTTGGCTATTAGACTCTCCATACCTAGCGACACGACACAAATTCCCACATCAGACTATTCAATACAGATCCAGGCTTAATTGAACACAGGTGGGAGTTTGGCAGCAGGGAGGAAGAGAAAGAAAGAGAGAGGAGGAGGAGGTTGTGAGACAGAGTAAAGTTTTTCAAGTCTTTGTCCCTCCTCAATTTGCATGCCTAATGAAGCTGAGCAGGAGTTAATAGCGGGTGTAATGACTTCTGACTGGCTGGGCTGTGGGCTGCTGGGACAGGAAAAGGGCTCTGAATGGCTAACTATGGAGTAAGGTGGGCAGGTAGGGACACGCTCTGTGGGAGATGGAGCAGAAGAGACCGGACTCACTTCTCATGCAAACTGCAGGAACTTCACTCAGCAATTCATGTGTGTTGATGCACAGTTTTTGTTATGACTGCATATAAGTAGGCATGGTAGAGTATTTTAGGACAGAGGTGAAGGTTAAGTAGAAAATTTCTCCAGCAGATGTCACAAAGTGTTTCACAGTAGAGTTAAGGACAAAAGCACCAGACTTAAAATGAGATGCATTAGGGCTGCTAAAACAGGCTGAGGAGTCTTCCAAGATGAAAACCACTGAGTCAGAAGAGGCAAAAATGCATTATATAAGTCATCCAATCAAGATAGACTAACTAATCTTTGTCTGATTCAGGCTTTGTAACTGAGAGGAAGATTGATCCATTTTTTTGAATACAGTTTTTACATTTAAAATGATTTTTTTTCTATATTTTGAAGCTTGTAGTTTGTCACATTGATGGCATAGATGCTCCTTAAAGTACAGTTATCTTAAATTAACAAGGTCACATTGTAACATGCAATTCTCTCTGCAGCGTTTTACATAGCTTTAAACTCAGAAAAATTTGCAGTACCCTGCATTTTATTAATGAAGTACCCCGTAATTTGTAGTTTGAACCTCTCTATATAATTTTATATTTTTCCTACATTTATTTTATATTGCAAGCTGTATTTACAATTTATTCTATCGTGTGTGTATATAGTATGTAGTGTCTACTTTAAATCAATATAAAATCTAATCTGCCCTGTTTCAACCAGAGATCATTTTAAAAACAATTCAAACTAAATCAAGAAAACCAGACATTTCTTTGTTCTAAAGTAGGAAAAGAGGCCATTGAAAAATGTAATTATTTTTTAGAATTGCCAGATCTCAGGGAGGCTAAAGTCCCAGTCCTTGTTCACCTCTTATTTTAACAGGAAGGTAAACACCACAGGTTCTCAGGAAAAGCCATTTCTACTTATTACTCTACTGTGATTCATTTGCCATATGAGAAATACTTATTTTGTTTCATTAAATACTATTTATGAACAACACTTTATTAAAGCAAATGAAAAGAAAAAAAACAAAAAAAGCCCTCTTTAAACCAGAGCAGAATCTGGCAGTCCACATCTCCCTAGCTACTTTTCTTCTTCTTTTGCATCTCCTAGCTGATGTGTTTTCCTGCTTTTCTGGCGCATCTCACAGAGAATTCAGGCTGGCACCATCACCCTGGTCACAATGTGCCAACACTTCTGTTGGCCGTAGGACACACACACACACACACACACACACACACACACACACACACACACACACACACACACACACACACACACACACACACACACACACACACACACACACACACACACACACACACACACACACACACACACACACACACACACACACACATAGACGTGCACCCATATGCACACTCTCCTGATGGCCACAGATGTAGCGGTGACCAGCCCATCTCCTCCAGGTGTTGCTTTATAGCTGTGTCACTTTGAGCCTGACTCCATCTGCCACACTCAGCAGGAGAAACAAAAATCCCAAAACAAACTGCTTTTCACAGCATGTGCACATGAACAAATATACAGAAACATGGATGTGCTCATGGTAGATCATGTGCATTCTGAGGTTTGGTATCATTTTCTCATCATATGTGCAAGTACCTGCTCATAAACGTACAAGTAGTCTAGTGCAGACTGCAGTTCACTCGAAAATAGTTTTTTTGTCAAACAGTTTTTTTTTTTATTGTTGCCTTTTCATTTATGGTTCCATTTATTGTGCTTTTAAGGATGCTTCTGCATTATTATGGCTTGAAACTGTTCCTCTGTCATTTCATCCCATATATTTAGTTTGATTTGATTGTTAGTGCACTATTTTGACCATAAACCAGCTCTATCCATCTGTCACTTTATGAAAGTGCCAGAAAAAGCACTGATCTCAAATGAATTTTTAGGTCACAAAACAGAATTCATTAAAAAGCATTTCTCAGATAGCTTTTTTTCTTTTTCAAAATTATCTATGGAATCAAGATACCTCAAGTCCTCTGAGGCATTGGTATAGCATCTCTTCTTTTATAATCATAATTGTGTAATCATAATTAATCACTCTCTCCAGTATCACAATAATGTTGTTTACTTGCAAAACTGAACTTGGGATCTGAGTCATGGGCATCGAATCCTAATAGCATTGTTTAGGCTCAGCGATCCGTCATCCCACCAACAGGTAATATGATAGTAGAGGAAACAGGCAGCGCAATTAGATTTGTGTTGAACAGCAGGGCGTGTTTTTCTCCACCGCATGCTTGAATTTTTAATCACACTTGTTCTATTTTGGAACACACCTGCCTTGACGCAGCGTTTCAGAGTCTGCGAAAGAGCAAAAGGTCGACCCCAAAAAGTGATCAAGAGATGGAGATGCTCATCACTGGCTCATGCATATTTATACTTTATATAATTATATGTAATGAGAGGGAGTATTTGATGTGCACAGTGCTCTTAATCAGAGCTCAGGGCGATATTCTAGTCTACCAAAGGCAAAAATCTTCCAAGCACTTGTAGTAATTTACTATTTGAGATGTAGACTTGAGGCTTATGTGGGACTATTTTCTCGAATTCATATATAAATCTTCAAAAATATCACAGTTTATACAAAAAATTGTGTATGTAATGTTTGTATTTTATCTATAATGTTCAATTGCGATGAAAAACAATCATGTCTCATGACTTCATTTGCACACCATTCCATTGATATTCAGTTAGAGGCTGTATTATACCAAGAAACTTAGCAATGCTGCAACACATGCAGGAAAGAAGACTGCAAGCTAGCAAATTGAGGTTTCAAATATTCACAAAATTGGCTTTGTAAAAGTTTGTGAGGAAGAAAATGCATTCAGTGCTTGTTAGACCTTGAGATTAAACACAATGTGCTCTGATGAGGAACAATAAATGCAAACACAACTGTTTTTGTTTACTAGAAATCTCCACAGGTCACCGTATGTATATTCCACCAGCTGCAATTGTATCTTTGTTTTTACCTGAAATCCTCTTTGTAGAGTGCAAAACCTGCTGGGTTTATAGAGGTAAACAACATTTTAGCACAAATCAGCAACATCCACACGGTGTCCAAATTGTACACAGAAATAGACATAAGGCTGTTAAAATAGTGATGTTCACTCTCACTGGAAAATCAGCACCACTGTCAGAGAGGGAGGTGAAGCGGCTGTGATGTTTTAAAGGCTCAAGGAGGAATCTAGCAAATTAAGTGAACAACAGATTTTCAGCTGATGCTTAGAGAGACAATTCTACCATCTACACATGCAGATAACGTGGCTCAGGAGGACTACAAAGTTGCCCTTTAATTCCCGGGTTGGTGGACGAATTCCTGGCTCCTTGTGTCAAGTTGTGGTAGACCAAGACACTGAACCCCTGATTGCTACTAGGGCAAATAAAGCAATTTGCTTTTCATCCTTAACAGACAAAGCAGTCTGTTAAGGATGAAAAGCACTAAATAAACGTGGTTTATTTACCACCATGTAGCCTACAAGATGTAGGCATATAGGCTACCAAACTCAACATTTCTGTGTAGCTAATGTAGCAGAGGTTTTGACCAGACAATTGTCCTAGAGACAAAAAAAAGTATTATTACATTTGTCTGTCTGATTTGTCATGGTTCTGGAGATTGGACAAATACCAGAAAGGTTGCCTTCTACAGGCCATTACGGCATTAATTTATTCAAAAGTTATTGGCGAAGCCCAAAACATTTTAAATCAGCCCAATTGCACCTTTAATAAACACATTTTCTCCCAGAATCCTCTCTGTTCCCATCTGTTGCGGCTGGAGAGGTCAAGTGAGGGCAAAAATGTAAATATGAAATTATGACAGTGTTGCAGGCTATTAGGAAATGAATGGGGGCGGCAAGCGACCAAAGGGTGCAGGTGTAAGGAAGCAGAGAAAAAGAGGAGAAAGACCAACAAAGCGCTGTTAGGTGACGGTGACAGGTGTGCAAAAATAACGCATTTATTCGCGCGAGTTCGGCTACAGCTAGCAGCGCTGACGTTAGTATGGGTGACGACACGCACATTGCAGAGGCAGACTACCGAGACAAACAAGAGGAGGCCGTGTACACTGGACTTGTTGAGAGAAACTGACGAAAAACAACAAAAAGCCTCGAGAAGCGGGTCAACGGAGCCGCAGGAAGAGGCGGGTCAGGTGGAGTTAGAGCAATTATAAATGAATGAAATGCAAGAACTGTGCTGCTATTTGCTCACGAGGCAGTTTAAATGGTTCGTTCAGGTGTATTATGCAATAGGCTTGGCCTTCACGCTTTTTGTTTACTTTCTGCTGCTTACAAGTGAGGTGAGGAAAGTTACTCCACCCAGCATGGAGATGAGTTGGAGCTGATGGTGACGGAGGAAGAGGTCCTAATGAAGGTGGACTGACGATGTGATTGACATGATTGTGGAGACAAGTCAGAAGCTTCTTAACTGCATGAAGGTAAGGCAATATCATTTATCATTATATACTGCGTTATTGTAATATGAACTGTGGCTGTGCAGTACTCTACTGTAAAATGCACTGTGGCTGTGCAGCGCTGTTTTAATGTTTTGGTGGAGCTGTTTTACTATTATGGATTGTGTATTTGTGTGATGTGCCTTTAGAGGAGCGTATTATGTTGTATCGCCTCGCCCTCTGTTGCTCTTAGATTGGGTTCATTTTTTGTCAGCATCTGCTTCCTACTGTTGTGGTCATAGTGTGTGTCCTTTTGAGTGCGTGTCCTCTGTTGTGAATTCATGTTTGCTTTGGCCGCTGGCTTTCTGAAGCATTTTAAGGCTGTCCATGACCGATTTCCTGTGTTTGACACATTTGATGTGCGCTCTCTGATCAAGCCTATGCTGAAATTGCAAATGTGCACGTACCAGTGGGCACTAAAATGTCCGTAACTCGGGTTCTTATGTTGATCATGCATGAATCTTGAAATATTCACTCACAGAAGTTATTGTTTCCCTCTGCTCTGTGCACGTCAGTGTGCTGAGATCTGTTTATGCGCAGCAGGAAGTCTCAAATGTTTGGTTTGCACCTCATTTCTTTTATATTGTAGCACCTTCTTTTTTCTTTAACAAAAGAAAGGTGATTCTGTCTCATCAACTTAAGCTGACCAGAGCAACTGTGTCTTACTTTGAACAGCTTTCTTTTAAGCTTCAAGGAGGGAAGGCTTTGATAATACATACTGTGCACACAGTGACATAGTGAAACAAAAATTAGTTTGAGTAGACTGTGATTGTGCTTGGGCTCTGTCTCTCTCATTGGTGCATCCGACACACAATCATCATATTCAATTGACTGTTAAATTCACCTGTTATTATCTCTTCTGTTTTTCATGTGGACATTGTGCTGGTTGTTGAAATTACCACAAATAATTCTGACTTAAATTGACTGGAAATGATGATGATGATGGACTGATTTCCTTTAGGTATACTTCGCTTCCTCTGAGTGGTTAGAAGAAGATCTAAAATCTCAGCTAATTTTCTCCGCTTGACATTGTGGAGAGAAGTTTTGAACCTGACAGCAGCATTGTATCTCCGCCAGACAATCTGATGGGGCTCTTTTCTTTCAAGATAAACTGCATGTGCTTCAGAGGATATTTATCAGAAAAGTCCAAGTGGGTACCAGGTGTTTAAACAGCAAGTAAGAAAGTTTTCATGAGCTGGATAAATGTGGATGTCTATTGTATTGATCAAAGATAAAACAAAAAAAAATCAATATCAAAATATGCTGATTATTGAATTACTAGGTGGTACATCTGCCATTTGAGCTGTTCTGCACATCAGAAAGAAAGTAAGGTCATGTGCCTGTCCCATCTGTGGTAGCCAGCTCCTCTTTCCTATACTCTTTTATCTCTCACCGGCTCCCACTGTTAGAAGTGTTCCTTAATCTAGCCTTGCTTGCAACCTGTCTCCGTCTCTTTCTTCCCCTGCATCTGTCCGCATGTCCGTCTGCCAGCCCTACCTCCTGCTCTCACCCCGTTCCCCACCCCCACCCACCTCCCCGTTCCCCCCACCCCCGTCACGAGGAGATGAATGGTCCTCTGTCACTCGCCAGGCTCTTCAGAGGGCCGGCGCTCCGTATGAGGAAAGTGCCAGTCATTAACAGGAGGGGGAGGAGGGAGAGAGGCAGGATGAAAAATGAGTTCATTTACGGGCAAGTCCTGTGAGCCGCGTAACGTCAGCAGCAGCAGCAACCCCCCTTCACCTTCTCCTCCCTTCTTCCTCCCATCACTTTCTGTAGGTGTAGGTGTGTGTGTGTGGGGGGGTGTGGGTGTGGGTGTGTGTGTGCGCGTGCGTGCGCAGGGTGATGGTGAGGATGAAGGAGTAGGAAGGGGGTTGGTTGGGTGGTAGTGGGAGTTACTCAGCAGATTTTCACCCTGGTTAAAAAAAAAAAAAAAGGAGGCCACTGCCTGTGAGAAGAAGCAGACACAAGATTAAGGAAGGTAAGTTGGAGCGGGAGGAGTGCAAGCACAGAGGAGAAGAGGGGAAGCATTTGCAGGCGGGGGATTAGACGAAGCCTCATTATTCAGATTGGAAGGGCCAGGTTGAATTTTAGCCAAAGATTAACGCCTCTGGTCACAGCTAAGTGCTGCATGAAATCTAAAATGCTATAGGTCAAACTGTCTTCATTAGAAGTTCATTTACTGGCACATGATAGGCCAGGAAAGCTACTCAGTCATACAAAGTTGTATCAGACAAAAATTTATTTATTTAGTTAATATAATGCTAGACAACATTACTCTTTGGACATGTACAATAACAACAGCAGCCACTGGTGATAGAGAAGCTTTTTTTTTTTCAGCATTTTACTATTTCAGCCACTATGAAAAGTAAACCTGGCTTTCACTAAATGATAAATAGAGTGAAAGGAAGGAAATAAAAAAAATGGTTATTAGAGCTATCACAAATAATTGTCATACAATCAGTTGCAATCAACTTAATTGTCTTTTTCTGTTCATTGTACTTTGACAATCAGCTTATTGCTGTAAATTGGAAAAATCGCATCCTTCTAGGAATCAGGCTTTTCTTCTTCTTAAAAAAAAAAAAAAAAAATCTGGCCTAATACCAAAATGTTGCCAGAGCAGCTTCTTGGTGCTTGGCTTTCGATCATCAAAAGCGAGTCAGTCAAATATCAGAGCGCTTCCAGGTAAACAGTTGGGGGCGCTAATTCTCCACCTTAGTTAAATGACATCATTAAAGAGCACTAGTCACATCTCAAACTATAGAAAATGATGGAAATATGACATCTATTAGTTTTCATCCACCTGTTTTTACACAGATTAATAGAAATGATTCTGATGATTATGCAAAATGATTATAATCATCTCAAATAATTGTGATGAGATGGTTATGAAATAATTTTGGCAAAACTTTCAGGCTATGAAATGTGACTCGTACATATGGCAGTATGTACATACAACAGAACATCAGAAAAAACTTAAAAGATGAATTTGAACTTTTGTGTTTAGTTGTTCATTGCTCTGCACTGGTATTGTTAAACACCGTATGTTGTTACTTATAGACAACAATCAAAGCTTGACTCAATCCATTTTGTAAAAAATAAACAGAGTGAAGAGAAATGACAAACTGGCCAAAATTAATTTGTAATGGAAAGTTTTAAATGTTCTCAATGAAACATTTCCCCATTAACCTCACTACAAAAAGACCGCAGGTGTATTTTAACTCTTATTTGCAGTGATCTGAACAGATTGCCTTTAGTTTTAAGGATCGCAGCCTTCTGAAGTGGCAGCCTGACAGTTTGCTCCTCCTTTCTATCTGAAGGGTCTTTTTTTGGGCTCCGAGTCTATATTTTGTCTAAATTATGCATGTAGCTGCTATGATTGTGGACTGTGTTGTGGGCAATATGAAGACAGGTTTTATATTGGGATGAAAGTACATACAGTGGGTACGGAAAGTATTCAGACCCCTTTAAATTTTTCACTCTTTGTTTCATTGCAGCCATTTGCTAAAATCAAAAAAGTTCATTTTATTTCTCATTAATGTACACTCAGCACCCCATGTTGACAGAAAAAAACAGAAATGTAGAAATTTGTGCAAATTTATTAAAAAAGAAAAACTGAAATATCACATGGTCATACGTATTCAGACCCTTTGCTCAGTATTGAGTAGAAGCACCCTTTTGAGCTAGTACAGCCATGAGTCTTCTTGGGAATGATGCAACAAGCTTTTCACACCTGGATTTGGGGATCCTCTGCCATTCTTCCTTGCAGATCCTCTCCAGTTCCGTCAGGTTGGATGGTGAACGTTGGTGGACAGCCATTTTCAGGTCTCTCCAGAGATGCTCAATTGGGTTTAGGTCAGGGCTCTGGCTGGGCCAGTCAAGAATGGTCACAGAGTTGTTCCGAAGCCACTCCTTTGTTATTTTAGCTGTGTGCTTAGGGTCATTGTCTTGTTGGAAGGTGAACCTTCGGCCCAGTCTGAGGTCCAGAGCACTCTGGAAGAGGTTTTCTTCCAGGATATCTCTGTACTTGGCCGCATTCATCTTTCCTTCAATTGCAACCAGTCATCCTGTCCCTGCAGCTGAAAAACACCCCATAGCATGATGCTGCCACCACCATGTTTCACTGTTGGGATTGTATTGGGCAGGTGATGAGCAGTGCCTGGTTTTCTCCACACATACCGCTTAGAGTTAACACCAAAAAGTTCAATCTTGGTCTCATCAAACCAGAGAATCTTATTTCTCATAGTCTGGGAGTCCTTCATGTGTTTTTTGACAAACTCTATGCGGGCTTTCATATGTCTTGCACTGAGGAGAGGCTTCCGTCGGGCCACTCTGCCATAAAGCCCCGACTGGTGGAGGGCTGCAGTGATAGTTGACTTTGTGGAACTTTCTCCCATCTCCCTACTGCATCTCTGGAGCTCAGCCACAGTGATCTTTGGGTTCTTCTTTACCTCTCTCACCAAGGCTCTTCTCCCACGATTGCTCAGTTTGGCTGGACGGCCAGGTCTAGGAAGAGTTCTGGTTGTCCCAAACTTCTTCCATTTAAGGATTATGGAGGCCACTGTGCTCTTAGGAACCTTGAGTGGTGCAGAAATTATTTTGTAACCTTGGCCAGATCTGTGCCTTGCCACAATTCTGTCTCTGAGCTCCTTGGACAGTTCCTTCGACCTCATGATTCTCATTTGCTCTGACATGCACTGTGAGCTGTAAGGTCTTGTATAGACAGGTGTGTGCCTTTCCTAATCAAGTCCAATCAGTTTAATTAAACACAGCTGGACTCCAATGAAGGAGTAGAACCATCTCAAGGAGGATCAGAAGAAATGGACAGCATGTGAGTTAAATATGAGTGTCACAGCAAAGGGTCTGAATACTTATGACCATGTGATATTTCAGTTTTTCTTTTTTAATAAATTTGCACAAATTTCTACATTTCTGTTTTTTTCTGTCAAGATGGGGTGCTGAGTGTACATTAATGAGAAATAAAATGAACTTTTTTGATTTTAGCAAATGGCTGCAATGAAACAAAGAGTGAAAAATGTAAAGGGGTCTGAATACTTTCCGTACCCACTGTATATGATGCGTAGAATTTGAGCTTATAGAAAAGGAACGTAGTCTCTCTATTCCTTGCATTCATAACTTGTATTTGATTTTTATTTATTTATTTTATACACTTTATTAATCCCCGAGGGGAAATTTCTTCACTACAGCAGGGGGGCTCTTGGGGGAGATGCTGCAGCAGGCTGCTACTAGCGCGGCGCCAGGTAACCTGACCTGAGGTGCATGTTTTTGGATGATGGGAGGAAGCCGGAGAACCCGGAGAGAACCCACGCAAGCACAGGGAGAACATGTAAACTCCACACAGAAAGGCCCAGGACCGGATTCGAACCCGGAACCTTTTTTGCTGTGAGGTGACAGTGCTAACCACTGCACCACCGTGCCGCCCATTTATGTCAT
Source organism: Brachyistius frenatus (assembly GCF_029030835.1). Taxonomy (NCBI): domain Eukaryota; kingdom Metazoa; phylum Chordata; class Actinopteri; family Embiotocidae; genus Brachyistius; species Brachyistius frenatus. The sequence goes on from NW_027210603.1 coordinate 4,918,562, forward strand.
TTTGTGACAGAAAGCTGCATAATTTGAATATTGCACAGTGACCCTGGAAAAACAGGTCATACCTACGTTGAATCCATGTAAACTTGTAACTTTGCAAGTCATAATTACTGTATGACTGGCTGGGCATTGCAATGTTTGAGGTCAGCATGACCAAGGAAGGTGGAGACGGGGGTTTTGAGGACAGAAGAGACAATAAGAATTTCTCAGGTAGGACATTTTCATGGCTTTGTTGGATGGTCACATGACGTACATGCATAGATGAAGGCCAATGGAAAAGAGTAGACCAAAAAAATGAAGGTATCTCAATTTGTGAGCCGTTATTGTGAAACGAATACATTTTTCTCTGTTTACCAACGTCGCTATCACACATTTTGATGTGAGACTGAGTTGACTGGGGAACAAGAATGGCTGTGCAAGATTTTATCAATGTACTCAACTGTTGTTAAGATGTTTCAGTCTGAGCCAAAATGAGTTTGAACCATGTACAAGCATGCAAAACCCACAGTGCAGCAGAATTATCAGTGTTAATGGACCGAGTGCCAGCTCAGTGGTCTGCCAGACACTCCAGAGAGCCAGTCAAAGCAGCATTAACTAATCTGGCCCGTTTTTTCAACATAGCTGTGTGGTTAGAATAAGATATCATATCTCTAATAATCAATTGTTATAAGCAAGTATTTAACCAAAACTAATGCTACAAATTACAGTAAATCTTTTGATTTAGCAACAGACCAACCCTTATTATTTCACCTTATTCTTTTTGAAAGGCCTTTAAGCCACCAGGGGTGTGATAAGTAAATTAAACCAGAGTGTGCAATACCTGCCTGCTAATAGTTTGCATAAAAACTATTCATACCATCATTGATGAGAATTTGCATCAGCTGTTAAATGTTGTGGACAGTAGTTTGAATATATTTTTGTCAGTTCCTTCATAAAAAATGATTGAGTCATCTTCATACAGTGATGACTATCTTGTCCTGCTCCTCTTGACCTTGCAAAAGAAGAGGAGATTTTGGTTTGTGAGACAAACCGGCTGTGACACTGTTGGTTACTACCAACTCTGCTACATCCAAAAGTAAACTATATAAACTACTAGCTGTCCTGACAGCCTAGTTGTTCGATGCTGGTCCATACGTTGTCTATGAGATTGTTTATTTTGTAATTTTTGCGCCCTTTGTCGGATAACACCGGCTCGCTGGAGACGCACACAGTCAACATTGTCTTTGGAGTTGTGATGTCATGTCCGTTACTTTTCCACACAATTAGTTGATTCCTTTACTTGTGCTGTGTAAGCTCTGAAAAATGGACCTTCTTCAGAAAAAAACCAAACGCTATTTAACTGTGTAATATTTGCGTTTTGTGGGAAAGTACTCATGACAAAAACACTTCGATAAAATATATTGCCGTGCGAATTAATCACACGAAAAAAAACGCCCCCAGTGTGTAAAGACCTTTTAGAGTGTAACAAAACAAATGAGCAGCTCAGCTGTAGTGTCATTGAACTGTATCTGACCCACTGCTCTGAACCCCCTAGAAGGAGAGAACATAAAGAGAATTTCTCAGTTGGGATTCATAAAGTGTCACATCATTATTTTTGGAGAAGTTCTGGTTTTTACTGCTTGTCCCTGTCGGACCACTGTTGCACTGGTCCCTGAAAAGAAGAGTGGTTAGCAGGGTTTCCCCAGGTTTGTGGAGGGCTTATAGGTGCTGTGGTAGCAGTAAAGGCTGGTGGGGACTTATTTTACTGAAACCTACGCATTTTCACAAAGTTTTGGAATATTATCATTACAGTATTTATTCAAAAATGCAATGTCTTCCATGAAAATAATAATCTCCAAACATAGGTAAAACAGAGTTTATAGTCCTGTGAAAAATTGCTTGGTGTGTTATAATGGTGGGGAAAACCCTGGATGGTATATTCAGTATATTCAAATCAATTTCTGTGACTCAGGTGGGTCATTAATCTTCTGTCATATTCTGTTTGATTGGAGGCAGAATTGTGAGAAATGTGAGATGTAGCTGTGGGAGCTTTTCTGACTGTTTTGGATAGAATTCCTAGTTCGTCCTTGACAGCTGTTAAACATAAAGGTACGTTTTCATCAAAATGTTAATTATTTTATCAAATCCATTTTCTCTTCTCTCAGGTTTCGGTCAAATTTATTTTGATATCATTCACTGAAAAAAAGAAAGAAAAAAGAAGCCAAATGTTGATCCGTATAAAGTGCAGGTTGCTGTTTGATGATAAGCCCTATAAAGATTTGATTTGATCTCTTGCTGTGGAACATTGACAGTGAAGAAATGGGCAGAAAGAGAGAAATGAAGACCCTTTTGAGTAAAGCTGCTGAGGTGAGCAAACATTGCAGGTGTGTTGTGCTTTGTGTGTGGCGGTGTTCCTCCGTAATTTAATTTCATACATCATAAATGCCACTTTGACACTTAGTCAGGCATGTGGCGACATGAAAGCGGAAACCATAAATTAAATCAAAGCCATTTCCTCTTTTCTCTCTGTCCAACTTCTTGCTGATTTACTCTGGTTGGCTGGAGAAGACCAAGGTGTTGGAGCGCTGATTAATGTTGCTCTTTGAGTGTTGAGCGTAGTCACGGTAGTTTGTATTAGTTGGAGCTCACACATATGCCTGTGTAGTCGGACAGACTGACAGAGACTTAGACAGACAGAAGCTGAAGAAAAAGGAAAGAAAGAAGAGAAGATAAAGTCTTGATCCTCTGGCTTAAAACGGCATTTCTAAAAATCCTCTCTGTGTCAGACTATCCCTGTACAAGTCTGAATAATGTGCTTTTCTGGAAATGTTCTGTTTTATTCCCATGTCTGTGCACACAAAAAATATCCTCATCAAATGTAAATGCAATACAAAATTTGGAAGCAGTGGGACTTGTGGATACCAAGAGAGTACAATATCTCTTTCGATGCTTCTGCTTTTATCAGCATCATGCTGCTGTGACATGGAAGCCATTGCACTTCAATAGTCTACACTACTGTGAATGCTTCATGTTGCTTGACTAATAGCCCTAAGCTTTTTGACAATGGTCTTAAGTGCACCATAGATCTTGGGTTTATCACCCCTGTGTTCAGAATAAATTTTTTGCCACTCATGAGCCAATACTCCTCCTGTGGAACGGCAAACCTGTGTTTATGAGTGAATCTCGCCCCCCAGGGCTTTGCCATTATGTGCTGTTGATTTCCTCCAGCACTGTTTAATTTCAGGCTCCAATTGGAAGTACACATTAAACGTTAATGGGTGAGGTAGCTATTGATTTTAAGATAAATAACGCACACAACAATACAGACCAGCTTTTGATTTTCATTCACCATTACTTCATACTCTCTCGTCAGATGGTTTGTCTGCTTGGCTCTTCCTTTCAAATTTTCTCTGTTTTTCATGGGCTGCAACTCATCTTTGCTGTTTTATATTTTCTGTTCTTGCTTATTTCACTGGAGTATCAGTGAGATGGACGTGCTGTGAAGAGAATCTGCCCCAAAGCGTTGAGGCCACATATGCGTCCTGGCTGGTGCAGCTGCGTCTCAGCTCGCGCTGCTGGCTGCTCCCTGCCTGTACCCAGTGGTCTGTCAGGCAGCGGAGTAGGGGAAACGGTGGGATAAATGATTATTTATGATCTGCCACCTCCCATCCTCTCAGCTATCCCCAGGCCCCGTTCATTACTGCTGCAGGCTGCCACTGTGTGGGAGAAAACATGTGCACACACACAAATGCTAAGCAGCATCTGCACACATGTACTCTTGGATACAAGCAAACAAACACACACACTGTCTTTTATTCCCCCACATCCCATTCTTTCCAGTTAAAAACAACACATCTCGCGCGCTGTCTGCCATCATGTCATTTGCACCATCATACCCAAAAGAATTGGGTACTCAACTCGGCAAACTTTCCTGCAGCATGCTCTCCACCGAGAAGAAAAGACATCATCTCGTACGCTGCTTTAAAAATCAGATCTTACACTTCACATGTTCCTCGCTTGGCATTAAGTGGCACACGGCTGATGAGTCTCCATAGTATTTGTTTCTCTCGCTCTCTCCATGCATCATGTTTTTCATTGTGCCAGACTTCCAGCAGGTGGACCTAATAAATCCTGGGAAAACCCAGAGAGCTCAAGGTAGCTTAAATAATTGATCAGACTGAGCATGGAGGCTGGCAGCCAGCTTGCTTAAACTACAAGGAAATCACAATAAGACAGAGAACTCTGTATGTCCATGTTTGCTTGTGTGAATGCATGAGTTTATGTTTGTTCTTTTTAAGGCTGTACCACAAAGTCAATAGCGTAGGTGGATTTTTATAATACAAATGATAGAGCAACTTGTATGCACATCTGAACACATGCAAACTTAAGGAACCACACTTTTTTTCTCTGCCTTACTACAAACACATAATCAGTACACACACACACACACACACACACACACACACACACACACACACACACACACACACACACACACACACACACACACACACACACACACACACACACACACACACACACACACACACACAAAAGCTTTGTACAGCTCTGTACAGTGATCTTTACGGGAAACAAGTGAAAGCGAGGCAGGCCCTCAGAGGAGCTTTGACGTGTCGGCGTATTAGGTGGTGAGACCTGCAGAACACAGGCTATTTCATGTTTTCAAAGCTCCGCGTGACGTCTTGTCTATAAAGCAAAGAGTTAGGGTGTGCTTTAAATGGCATATACATCACATGTACCAAGAACTTGTTAAGAGAATGTATATATAGGTCCCAGGGCTGAAGTGATATGTTACAGCAAGTCCGTTTAGCTGAAAATACATGTTGCACACTGGACACTGTAATTGTCCACTGGGCAATGGAAGCCATAGTCTGTTGAGTCTATAGGTGGAACCATACTATGATAACTCACATTAACGGTCCACAGCTGACCATTTAACAGGGGGAAAGAGAGCGCAGTCTCGGAGCGTGGTTTGTACAGATGATGAATCGATATATCGGGTGATAATATGTGAAGGGGAGGCAACGTGTGCAAAATGACGCTCCATTAGGAGGCCATCAGCGGGGTCTTTCCCAGGGAGGAGAAACTGGGCAGCATTCCTCAAGATCTTCAGATGGATTGGTGCTCTATAAGCCTCCTGACTCAACTACGGCCTCTTTATGGGTCCACAGAGTGAACCTCCCCGGGTGTTTTTGTGAAGTGTGTTATGTAATTGACAAGATTATTTTGAACGTAGATGGTTTGATATCATTAGTTGACCATTCTTAAAAAAAAAGAAGCTTCCATATATCAGGGTATTTGCATAATGTGTGCCAACAACCTTCGTAAAAGTGACAAAGCCCTGTAGTGGCTGTGGTAGTTATGAGATGGTTTTTTTTAAATTGCTGGTATTACGTGGCTCCTCCTTGTTGTTGGCTGTAAATCACCATTCAGTTCATTCAATAACTCAGAAATGTCATCGCTGGACAAACGATATGTCTAAATATTTTTTTGCCTCTGACATCTCAGAAATGTTTAAACAGGTGGAAAAATACGTTCTCGACATATTCTTTGCTTTCCTGCGTCTCCTTCTCACCACAATAATAAGAGCAGCCGTCTCAACAGATTTGCACACCTTTCAGTTGTACCAAAATACAAACGCAATCACTTCTACTATTTCTACTTTCAGGTTTTAGTAAATATCAATGTGAGTGCTAAATTTATGTATGTGCATTTCCCCTCCCAGTATTTTGCACGTTCAATAGAAACGCCCAATATTACATATGCATGCAGGCAAATACGCAAAGTGGACGCACATTTGAAAGATGCAATCCTCACCGCATGTTGTTAGTAGATCAGCTTGGACATTTTTTTGCTAGGTGATGTGAAGTTTGCATGTGATTTTACACACGAAAACCTTTAGTAAATCAGGCCCTAGATGTTGACATGAAAGTTTGCTGTTCACTTCCTGTTTTCCACTAACAGTCCATAATTGTGTCTTTCCAGCATGAACACAATCATTTCCTAACCTTAAGCAAGTGCTTATTGCAAGAGCTTAGTACTAAAAGAATGTAATGTCTTATGTAATTTTCTCTTTCTTGAAATAAATATTATGCAATTGGAATAGAAAAAAAGTACCCCCAAAAAGTATTTAAGTCAAGGTATTAGTACAGGTAACAAAAATGTTTTAACAATATACCCAATTGGAGTCTTGAGCTTTAGCTTCCTCTCTCGATGTCATTTCCCTCAGCAACCAGCAGCGTCAATGCAATTTGTAATTGGTCAATAGCATATATTTGCATGTTGAAAGTTCATCACTGTTGAACTCTACGTGAGCGCCCTTTATTATTAATTATAGATTTTTATTTTTGAAAGAATCTACTGATTGTGGTAATGAACGGTTTTAGGTGCAAAACTTTGCAGGTATAATTACAAGTGTGCTCGTCTGTTAGGCCTTCACATACTTCAGTTGCACAGCTAATGTGTCCTCAAAGTGATGCTATAAGAAAGCCGATATAATTGCCCATTTATTATAATGCCTTTGAACTTAACTAGACCTCCTCGCGCCTGTTGAGAACACCTGGCAGTGAGCGATACAGTAAAGCAATAGGCTGCGGGAGAAAAGCCTCACTGTCACCTTTCCTTGTTTATATCCTCTTTCCCTACCAGGACGACCCATCAATAATTACACGCCAACTCCCTCTGGCTTAAAATCTTTTTTGCTCTCTCCTTCCCCTCTCACTTTCCATCTCTCTTTTGAGTTTCTCTCCTCTGCATGTCAACAGTCAGGTCCCTTGGCACCGACAGAGCTATCCGCTGTCTCGTTCTCCCTCCCTCTGCCCTGTCCCATTACAATGACAATAACAGATAAGAATATTTATTATGTTGGCTCACCACTCCCCGTTCCTCCAAACATCTCTCAGGGGAGCGGCTCCTCACTATCACCCTCAAAAGCCTCATTCAGTTAACAGAAAAAAATACACATCCACCCCTGGCCTTGATGCTTTCCTTTATCAGTCCAATGAAAGAAGAGCCAGAGCATGAAGGCGTCTCATCTCCTCTGCTCCTTTTCTTCTCTCCCAGCTCTCCCTCCCCACTTTTAATTTTCATCTCTCTTTTCCTACTCATTTCAGAAAAAGGGGAAGGAAAAGAAGGAGGGAGGGAAGGAGAGAGGGAGGGGTGGGCAAATGAGAGTGGGACGCTGGCTTGTGATAACTGCCATGCAGAATGGACATCTCCCTTGTTTATTGGCTTTTGAAATTCAATCCATTGTCTGGGACGGGAAGTGATAAAGGGAGTGGAAATACAGACGCTCTTATCATGCCAGCTCAGTGAAAGGAACTTTTTTTTTTCCTCCTCCAGATGCCTCCGTTTGTTGTGGGTGCGTTTGTTGTGCGCGCATCGCCACATCCGAATAATGGTGTCTGAAAAATGCATTCATTCAGCTGATTATTTGGACCCGGCTATGCCACTTACTATTGTGCTGCATCGTTGTGTGTAGTCATCACATTTAGAGGAGGCACACAATTGAGAGTGGTCACACTTGTCTCATAGGCTTTTCCTCAGATGTGTCATAAAGGTTGAAAATGCTCTTGTTCCCCAGATGCAGAGTATGTAGAGCAGTCTGTGAGTATTGTGGCCGTTCTGTTGACCACACTGACCTTTCAGCTCTTTTAGTGTCGGATTAAATGTCTGACTCGTCATGCCATTGAAATTTGTTGTCATTTCAGTTGATTTTTATTCTGAGATGTACCAATTTGAATGTTACCTTTTAACGCACGTCACGTTTTGATGAGGACACTTAGATGTCAGATGTTCACGGGATCGCGTTCCTGACTAACTAAAGTTTCATCCCAATGCAAGCACACAGGAGAAATTCACAACATCCTCTGGTGTGAAATACGACAAATCTGTCGTAAAATGTATTTACAGGTGAAGCTACAACACAACCCTACTAAAAGGGAATTCACATTAGTATACTGGAAAAAGATATGGCTGCTATATAATGTGGCATAATGTTTGTTATATTGTAGTAATGTAAAAAATGTCTTTGTGCTTGTTTGATCCATATATGACTGTGAGGAAAAATACCCCCAAATAACACAAATAGAAATGCCCGTGTGGAACTATTTCTAAATTTCATACAAGTACAGTACTGAAACTTTAAAACTGGTGACTTAAAGGAGACATCGTGGACTCACTGCTCAGAGTCTCTGATGACAGTTGCACCTTGTAAAGCTGTAGGTCAGGTTACCAATGGGGTCAGCCAAGCTAGCTTGTTACTAGCGAGCTAATGTACTAGTATGTTCACTGCCGGCTGAAAATCACTGGCTGAGTGAGCCACTTTTACAACGTTATCCAATAATCCATCTTGTTTTATTTGAGTAAGTTTTACCAAAAGAAAGTCACATGTTCCATCGGACACGTTTCAGTCGGTAGTGATGTTTGAAAGTGAAGTTTGTTTTCTGTTACAAAGACATAGTGTTTTTTCTTCTTCATTACTTCTCCATGCAGACAGGGAATCTAAACAGTTGGTAGGTGTCTTTTTGTTTTTTTTTGGTGACACAGACCCACAGAATCTGATGAAGATTCCAGTAATAATTCACCTTTAATATATAAAGTGTAACTTATATTGAATAAGTCCTTCAATGTGGTTTTTAAGATCTTATTGACAAGAATCTCTATTAGCAAGACGACTGAAAATGGTTTTAATACATTCATGTTTTGGCTACAAGCCCTTAGTTTGTTTTTCTCAGGCATTTAATTTTCACATTTGAAAACTGTTTGTTCGAATAACATTCACATTAAAGTAATATTGATTAAATAATAAATAGCTACTTTTACTATACAGCACTTTATAACTTGCCTCATTCGAAAAAAAAAATTCAGAATGTTTTCCTCTTTTTCCAAGATCAGCTATGAGAGCTTTCTTTCCTATTAACTCTCATCTACAGTACAGAATAGCTACACCTGGCTGTGGTAGCTATTTTGTCAACAGTCTGTCCTTCACCTGCTGCCATCAATGAAATGATCTTTATCCTGCTGTGACCAACCGAAGTGTTCGCATTTACACTTTAATCATAGCAGCAAGTAAGAGTGGCCTGTTTGAGAGATGAATTTAAATGGACTGGTTTGAACTTTTTCCATCAATAGCAATGGAAAACCGATTCCCTCATGGTCATTCATTTTTGCATATCATTCTAAGGCTTGATTACATGGTGACTGATTTATCATTTGATTGATTGGGTCCAAAGCATCTCTTCAAACATACAGTTCCAGTAAGTCATATCATATTGCATTGAGAAAGGTCAGATTTTAGTAGCAAATATTTTTTTAAATTGTTTTATTATTAGTGTTGATTTGATTCCCATCTGCGACATTAAAAAGCATATCTGTAAGTTACAATGCAGTTAGTGTGCAGCAATGAATATTTAACCATTCACCTGTGGGGATTGGAAACAAAAGAACAATACACAATATAATATTCATGAATACTTTTAAATAGATAGTCTAAGAAGTGTGTGTGTGTGTGTGTGTGTGTGTGTGTGTGTGTGTGTGTGTGTGTGTGTGTGTGTGTGTGTGTGTGTGTGTGTGTGTGTGTGTGTGTGTGTGTGTGTGTGTATTATGTGATCCAGAACTTTCCGTTTTTACTACAAAGAGTGTAAAGACAGCCGCCAAGAGAGCTCCAAACTGTTTAAATCAAATGGGATTTTTGAAGTATTACCAAAGGCTTAGTTTTATTACCCAGCAGCCCTCTGAGGTTTTTTTAGTAGACAAAAGTGAAGTCATGTTTTTCCCTTCCCGGTGGCTTTATTCCTATTGAAGAAAAGCTACTTAATGTTTTGAACTGATTTATTATTTAACATTTTTTTGTAGTTGTGTTGGACTAGCCTGGCTAGTACTAGTCTTTGAAAAACCTCAGATGAACCACAGCAGACCAAGTCATTCTTCTGTGTGATCATTAAATTCCCATGTAGGCCAAAACATTAGTGGAAAAAAGAGTTTACCTTGTATATTCATTGGATAAATTACCTTTAACAATTTTAACAAAAATGTCCTTACAGGAGCCACATTGGATGAAATGATGTGACAAAAGAAAAATATATCAGCATTCAACCTGCTATTCCTCCCGTGTCTGCTGTGGGGCTCTGTCGCACAGGAAATCACACTGTGCTTTCTCTCTCTCCCCTTCACCTAATCTTCCTCACACTCATCCTCTCTCTTCTCCACTCCCCATTTCCTTTGTCATTCATCCCTCTGATCAGGGAGACTTTTAGCTTATTTTTCCCCATCATGCAAAGTCCTTCACATGTCATACTTAGCATTACTCAAAGATCAGACTGACTGGACAACAGATTAGCAAAAATTGTATGTGCCTGTATTCATGTGAAATATTTTCAATCTTCAAATGCGTCTCAAAACTGTGTTTTCAGATGCCTTCACTGCTGAAGATGTATTCTAAAACTGCAGTGATGAGATGATAATCATCTTGAATAAGAATATCTCTTTTCTAAACAACATGTTGCCTCAGCAAGCAGCCAAATGCAGTATATAAGTGTTGGTGAGCTTTATAATTGGATGGTTAAGAGGAGATTTGTACCCAAATCCCTTGACGCCCTTCGTGGACACAAGGTGTTGTGTCACTGTACCATAGAAAATGGTAAAGTGTTAAGGAGACTTAAGTATTAATTACCCTATTAACTACATAGGATTCACTGTCTATATTGGGTCAGCCTCTTGTGTTGAAGCAGGCTGTGGAATTAACAGAGGGTTGCATTAATCCCCTCTTATTTTCCACATCAGCACTGGCGCATCTGAAAAACATGGTCCATTCAGGCGTTAATTACATAAAGTTCAGCGATGTGTGTGTGTGGAAGGCCATTTGTTTTCTAGACGACATCAGCGGTGAAACACATTAATCAATTAGGCTTAGGTGATAAACACACGAAGCGCACCGTCACGTTTCACATGGGATTCCCAGGTTTCAAGGTTGCTACTGTCCACTGACAAGCAACACGATCCGTATACACACAAACACCCACACTGTAGTGTACACACACACACACACACACACACACACACACACACACACACACACACACACACACACACACACACACACACACACACACACACACACACACACATACATCTAATTAAAACCAATGTTGTAAATAGATCTGATTCTATTTCAGTGTGGTTAACAGTCCTTCATGGATAAGTAATGAGCTGGTGCTGATGGAGGGAGCTCACTTCAACCCACTAAACTCTCCAGTTCTGCTGCTGGACTGCAACAAGACTCCTTCAGGGGTTTCTATGGTGATAGTTACTGTATATGGCAGCAGAATGAGTGTAACTCTAATGAACTGAAACACTTTCAACCTGGTGGTCGTGTGATACTTAGAATTACATTAATGATGGGTGTGAAAGGAATTTAAATATCAGAAATACTGTAAGTCAGTACTTTAATTATCATCTACAGTATACATCACATACACAGTACACAGTCAGAATCAGATTTTTCCACTTGTAATTGGTTTTTAAAACAAGAGAAGTTGATTTTCTCTGGTGAATGTGCTCCTACAATCACCAAATGAAGGACATACATCAATTCCATTAAATATAGAGGAAAAACTAAGTTAATTTCTAAATGAGGATAGACTCCCAATGCTAATTTTGAGTGTATTAAAGTGTAGTAAAATGAGTACAGTAACAAAATAGATAATTGGTAAAAAAACACAAAAATTCTGATAATAAAATGATAAGAAACATGATAACAATAACAGCCCTACAGCTTTATAAACATGTAGAATTACTTTGAAATCAATTATAAAACATACTTAGCCAATGCTAAGTCACGAGTATTGAGGTGATGTGCCTGTTTTTGTAGCCAAGCTTGTGTGCAACATATTCCACTCTCTTTTACAGACACAACTTGAACTATAGCAGCCTGTGATAGGTTATTGGGAACAGGTTATTCAGAGAGAAAGAGATCTGTATCGTTCATATATCATTCATGTCCTTCATATCTCTCAAAGCTTACTTTTGAAGTATCAATGGCAAATTTTCCCTTATGAATATACAGTGGTGTGAAAAAGTGTTTGCCCCCTTCCTGATTTCCAATTTTTTTGCATGTCTGTCACCCTTAAATGTTTCAGATCATCAAACAAATTTAAATATTAGTCAAAGATAACACAAGTAAACACAAAATGCAGTTTTTAAATGAAGGTTTTTATTATTAAGCGAGAAAAAAAAAATCCAAACCCACATGGCCCTGTGTGAAAAAGTGTTTGTCCCCTCCTGTTAAAACATAACTTAACTGTGGTTTATCACACCTGAGTTCCATTTCTCTAGCCACACCCAGGCCTGATTACTGACACACCTGTTCTCAATCAAGAAATCACTTCAATAGGACCTGCCTGACAAAGTGAAGTAGACCAAAAGATCCTCAAAAGATAGACATCATGCCGAGATCCAAAGAAATTCAGGAACAAATGAGAAAGAAAGTAATTGAGATCTATCAGTCTGGAAAAGGTTCTAAAGCCATTTCTAAAGCTTTGGGACTCCAGCGAACCACAGTGAGAACCATTATCCACAAATGGAGAAAACGTGGAACAGTGGTGAACCTTCCCAGGAGTGGCCGGCCGACCAAAATTACCCCAAGAGCACAGCGACGACTCATCTGAGAGGTCACAAAAGACCCCACAACAACATCCAAAGAACTGCAGGCCTCACTTGCCTCAGTTAAGATCAGTGTTCATGACTCCACCATAAGAAAGAGACTGGGCAAAAATGGCTGCATGGCAGAGTTCCAAGACCAAAACCACCGCTGAGCAAAAAGAACATTAAGACTCGTCTCATTTTTGCCAGAAAACATCTTGATGATCCCCAAGACTTGATTGCGAGTTATCGCAGACGCTTGATTGCAGTTGTTGCTGCTAAGGGTGGCCCAACCAGTTATTGGGTTTAGGGGGCAAACACTTTTTCACACGGGGCCATGTGGGTTTGGATTTTTTTTCTCCCTTAATAATACAAACTTTCATTTAAAAACTGCATTTTGTGTTTACTTGTGTTATCTTTGACTAATATTTAAATTTGTTTGATGATCTGAAACATTTAAGTGTGACAAACATGCAAAAAAAAAAAAGGAATCAGGAAGGGGGCAAACACTTTTTCACACCACTGTAAGCACCTCTGCATTTTAGCAGACAGCGTGTTCCTCTTCTTATCTACAATATTGCCTCCTGTGCTGACAAGTGACTTAGTATCTACATTTACACGTGCACAGAGGTAGGCTCGTGCTGCTTGCGGGAAAGCAGCTTTTATTGTCCTGGCAAAAAAAAATTGTGCGTCCGCTTCGTGACACAACTGGCTCCGATGGGTAGAGGTTCATCTGCTGTGATGCCGGGCTGCTGATGTTGCTGCCACTTTGTACCTCATCTTCATCCAACAATCCAGCATACAGAGTTTGCAAGAAGCCAGCTCATGGTGCTTTCTCTGGCTCTGTGCCGTAACTCACCACACCGTTCTGCTGCTCCGCTCCAGCAACCAGGACGTCACAAAGCAGCACACGTATCTGGGGCTCGAGTCAGTCCGGGACTTTTATTAACAACAAAATAAAAACTACTTCAGGCATCTGGTTGAATACCCGGACCAGTAAAGACAGTAAAGCCGTGTTAGCTGAGCGCAGAGTTTTAAGTCATGTGATCGGCTTGTCTGATTGGCCTTTTTAAGGGACCGGTGGACAAACGATTTAGAACAAATATCAGCCGATTGCAATCGGTGGCTGATTAATTGGAGCACCCTCACACGTCAGTATAACTCTAATTTAAATATGGTTAGACCATCAGTGTATGGTCCTTATTTAAAATAGATGTGTTTGAAACCGTGTTAGTGTGGCAAATGAAATGCACTCTCAGATGTTTAACAACCAAACACTGATTGCAGCTTCTGTTGTGCAACAAGCAAAATCTTTGTAAAGAAAACAGTTATTTGTTTGACTTGCTGTTTGTTTAGTACACTTCAGTTGCTATTATACAACTGTGATACATCAGTGGAAAGTTAACTGTGTTAAACATTTCATACCTATAATTAATACCTTCTAATGGTATTAATGTCAATGTCCTGGAAAGTCATGAAATGGGTTTGGGGCAGATTCAACATAAATTGCAGGCACAAGTGTTTTCAATTACCTTGCATGATTAGATGTTTAATCATACTGAAGTTGGGTGGAGCTGTATGCTGGTACACGTGTGATGTCACCAAAGTACAGGGCTCTTAAGTTCAATAGGCTTTTTACACAAAAGATCTTTTGATGTGTCACAGAATGAGCCAATGAATCCACAAAATAATACAATTAATGGAGGCTGAATTCCATTTAACTGCTTCAGTTTCAGGGTTTGTGGTGAAAAAAGCCTGTAACTGTGTAGGTCGTCCCCGGGTAACAGGAGCAACAAAACCAATAGAAGGATGAGCGAGATGCCAATCAAGCACAGTTTGTAGCGCTCACAGTCCTGATGGGAGATTTAATCAGCTACCGTAAGTGAAAACACCTGTGTGGATGGAGCCTGCAGGCACCGGTACAGCTAAGTGACACTTTGTGTAACGTGGATTATCAATATAATGTGGGACACCTTTTTCATGATGACAGAGGTGTCCAAACTAATCCTCGTTGCTGTAAAAATTGCACTCGCTTTTTTTTTTTTTTCTTCTTTTCTTTCTTCTTTTCAGTGTATGTTGGTCAAAGAGTACAGAACTTCGATAGTTTTACTGACCGATTGCTTCGGTACTATATAGTATTGCAAAAATGCCTGGTTGTTTGATGCAACAAAACTAATGTATTTTCATTTTAGAAGGCATCATTTTTGCTTTATTTATGAGGAGTAAATCTTGGCAGTCTTTGACCCTCAGCATTTAGCATGTGTAGCCTCTACTTGGGCGACCTGCCCAAGTAGATTAAAGTAATTGGTTGGTTAGCTGAGGTTAATTTTCTATTACAACACCTTATTTTGCTATTTTCAAACAAGTTTTGGCCACACACCTGTCTGAGTTGTGTGCACTGCAGTTTGTGGAGGCTAGCTGGTGTTTACACATGAGGCGTTTGGGAAACATTAGTAAATTGTAGCGTATAGCTATAACTTCTATGTGAGGTGTTTAGGGAACATCTTTAAATTTTAGTATCCACTGATAGCTTCCATGGGAGGCATTTAGGGAACTTAGGTCAATTCTAGCAATAACTTGCATGTGAGGTTTTTAGGGGACATTTGTTAATTTTAGCGGCAGAAAACCATCTGGGTTACTGTCTCCCCCTCTGATCTGCAGCAAAACTAAAGATTTGTATCGTGATGTGTCATTTAATAAATTCCTATATCATTCAGGAACCTGTATTTAATTCAAGGTATTGGTACTGTTATTAATAAATGTTGAGCGATAGCCAGAATGATAGGACTGTAAAATGGAGACGATAAGAAATAAAATTAGGAGAGTGAGTTGGTGTACCACATTAGGAAAAAGTATTTCAGTATTGTTCTCAGCGACCATGATGATGGAACCTGCCTGGACCAATTTGAGTGAATTCTCTATTGACAGCAGAGCTGTTGGAAAATAGGAAAATAAAACAGGACAATCTCCTCGTTTTTGTCTGTCTGTTAGTGGAGATAAAAAGTGTGTGTGTGTGTGTGTGTGTGTAGTGCCTCTTCCTTTAACATATTTTCCTCTCTGTGCCTGTCGGAGCAGCAGGGCCACTTTGATCAGAGTGTTATCTGCACTGCTGCGGCCTAATCCGTGTATTTGCTCCGAGTCTTAGCTGGATCACCGCGCTCAAATCAAAGCACTACAGAGTCAGACCAGGAGAGGACGGAGACATGCGGGAACACACACCTTCAAACACTCATAGTCATACTGTATGCACACACACTCTCAAACACACACTTAAAATAAATCTACACAGGTCTACAATCCACCGTGTGGTCATCAGACTATATACCGATAATTGAACTTCTGTGATCAAAGTCACATGAACATCTATAAAACACAGGCAAACACAGGAAAAAGACAGTCTTTGAATAAAAGCCCCTTTATAAATTTAGCACTTACTTTCTGTCTAACTTCTGTTTGAACAATAACAAAGACTTAAGCTTTAACTGAATGAATAATTTCAGCATAACACCTCTGAAACTGTTGTTTACCAGAGTAATGCTCGATATGAGACTATCAACGGATGCATTGAAAAAACAGTTTTGTCTACCTCAGATTACTGAGTATTGCTAATTACAACACGACTGCCTACGCAACATTATAAGACAATCAAAAGATGATTTTGTATTGCTCCCCACACTCAATAGTTCCTCATAATTTATTCTGTTTGCATCCTAATGACAGTCAAAAGTCATTAAACCATCTCCCACCAAAGAGTCCTGTGGATTACTTTGCTATGAAATAACAAAGTAGCCAAATATAAGGAGCTCTGTGAGGGTTTAATGAATGAAAGAATTTTTTTTTTTTTTTTTTAATATAAGACTCCCCTTGTGTCATTGACCATCTAAACATTTTTAACCATGTTTTCCAGTGGGTGTTCACAAATTTATTTCAACAAGCATTAACCTGTACAACCTTGAATTAACTTCATACCATCAAATTCAGTCTGTTAGTAGTCTAAATCCAGGCATTCATAAAAGAAACCAGACAATTAAATGTACCGCTGATCTAAATGAAAAATGACCAAAGAGCAATGACCAAAACAAACTCGTTTAGCAAGTAGCCCATCAATGCTGCAGACATGCAGCAGCTCAGATTATTATATCAAACACTTTGACTGCAAAATCATTTCTGGAATACCCTCTATTTAGTAGATAATCCCATACCCTTCGGTGTGACCTCCTAAAGGAAGCAATACACACGGGGAGATAAAAAAAACAAAACAAGGCAGAGCTAGTGAGATAATGAAATAACTTATGGAGATGTTCCTGCCTCTTGGAGAGTGAGTGAGAGAGAGATATAAATAAATAAATAAAGAGGTAATTGCTCTTGGCTCATAGTACCTTGAGTTCAGGTCAGACTGGGGGCAAAGAGATGTTTTATAAGACCTGCTGCTGTTGGACACAGGTTAGTGGAAATAAAGACAGCGACTGAGGCCATTATCTCCTCGATACAAAGGGGGAGCTTGGGATTTTCTGCTTCAGTTAAATATTCAGTTTGTGTTCCAGACTTGATCTAATTACAATTTGGTTCTTATGTGGATGAAAGCTCCAAATGATCCACTCAAACTTCTCAAGAGTTTGTGCCTTAAAACATCTTTCCCTACTTGATTTGTAGTGCTGCACTATGAGGCTTCACAATTACACAATAACCAATAACTACAAAGCTGCTAAACAATCGAAAGTTTTACGGACAGGTGTGTTTTTCAAATACTGTCAAAAACATTAAAAAAAAATCTGGCCAATTGTTCTGAACCTTGATTCATGTTTTTGTTACGTTGTATAAATTTGATCTGGTTAGTTTTAGTTTCACGTTGCAATTTTGCCAGCGCACTTGAGAATTTTGTATGACATCCGTCTTCATCCCCTACGTGGACTGTATCATCTGTTATGACCCCTCCCTTTCTGTTTGCTGTGGCTCAAGTGGCCTCTTCCTGCTTGAACTTGTAGTCAGGGAGAGTCGTTAAGGTAACGTGGTGGCACCTGTGTAGGCCTCGACCAGTGCTACAAGTATAAGTGATCCACAGTATGAAAATGTTTTGGCTTTTCCACACTTACACATTTGGTAACAAATACTAGAACTACAGTAATAAACACTTTCAAAAATGAATCATAAGGGTGTTTTCTGATCTGTCACTGCTGTGGTAAAAGTTGAGCTATCTTCTCTTTAGTCCATCTCTCTATGCTGTCCGCATTTCCAAACATATCTCAAGACATACTAGTTTAAGGTTTAAGCACAGCAAACAACTCGGTCGAGGTTAGTTAAAGATCACGATCATGGTTAGGTGAACCATGATTCAAACGGGGGTCTTTACATGGAGTCACATGGTTTGATGTCCCAACCATCCTCTGCTCCGGACAGCCAGGAGTTGAATTTCAGATGTCAGATTACAAACGTTTTTGTCGGGGAAAAAAGTAAACATGATCCATTTTACAGTGAACATTTGAGAAGGAATTTTTTTTTCTGTTATATACAGACAGATGATTTTAAATTAATACGGTGATTAAATACTGATGATAGTTCACGTCCCACCTGTTGATGGAAATCCCAAGTGCTTCCTGGTGATGATGAGCGCTGCGCTGAAGCGAACTTTGATGCTGAGCTTTCTGATCCCTGTGAGACTTCCATGTTAATAAATGAGATCTCCTGCAAAGCAATACTGCTTTAACCCTATGTATTATGTATGAGGCAAAGGGGAACGGCACTAAAAAGGAGGAATCATCTAGGCTCACATAAGTGCCAGAATCCAATCTCAGCTCCATTAGTGCAGGACAAATCCTATACAGTGAGAAGGGGTCTCCATATGTTTCCATGAGGGAGCTCAAGAAACCATTATGGAAATGAAAGGGGACAAATCACATGTTACAGATCACTGGGTAAAGCAGGAACAAAATCATGGTGCAGGATAACTTTGGACCGGTTGGCTCAACAAAAGAAGGCTGAAACCTTCAGTTCCCTCTGCAGACTTCTAATAAACTCTCACAGCGAGGAGGACAGTATGAGAATTCTACTAGTTCATATTTATGTAATCTTGTATCTACAAATGATACCATTGTGTTGTTGTGCAGATCAGAGATTACAGCTCTTTCCATACTTTTTCACGGCGCTGGCATCTTCCACATAAGGTTGCGCAGCATGGCATCTTATTTGATCACGTGTCAACACATTATCGCTATCTCTCCATCTGAGCAAAGCACAGAACTCATTCTGAGTACGCTCCGAGTCACAACTACTGCAGAAGGTTATAGTGGAAGACAATCTGTCTGTGTTTTCAAATGAGTTAGCATCCCCTCTGAGCGTATGCTCCATCACTGTAGATACAGATCCTTACAAACAATCTCCCAAATGCTAATTGAGGTAATTAAAGCCGCATCATCCAGAGGAAACAGGTGCAGGTGCTAGACATTATTCATGTCCCCTTGCCCTTGGAGGTAACCCTCTCAATCTAGCGAGGTAAACAAGACAGACAAGGGTGCAGTTTTCACTGTTTTCTTTGTTAAGGTGAGCACACAAGAAGCTATATTTCCCACTGGTGTTGTAGTGCCATTGCTTGTGTGTATGACAACAACAGATAAGTAATCTTTCCTCCTCAATGCCAATATCTTTTCAAACATACACATTTTTCTTGAACTGTATGTGCAGTAACTTTATTAGGACATTTACAGATATTTGGAAAATAATGTACTTTCTTTGGTTGCTACACTGTTGGCATGACGAGCCTCTAAATATCGCAAAGCCAGTGGCACCAGGCACATTCAGTTCCCAAGGAAACACAATCACATAATTAATAGATGACAAGTTGCTCTGGTAAGAGCCAAATACTTTCTTGAAAATAAACCGGAGGTAATTTTTTCTTGCCATCATTATCCTCCCTTCACCCTCCTGCCTCAAGAATGTCCTTCAATTTGCCAATACCTTTTTATAGGAAATGCAAATGCCCTCAGCCTAAATGCCAGAGTTAGGTTGTGATGGCAGTGGGGGTCTGACATCATTACAGAGGCCTTGTTTATATCAGACAGTGATTAGATTAATACTCATTAGAGAATATTTGTGTCTGCACCCTTCCTGTCCCCCGTAGGCAACCAGGCAACAGGAACCATGGCAATTAAAAATGGGAAACTGTCATCCTCCATCAACCCACCGATGTGTTGGCCCTGAAAAAAATACACCATACACTCTCCGCTTCGTGGAATACACATGAGCAGGAGAACAGAAACTAACTCTCTAATCAAACAGCTATTAGATCAAACATAAATTCACCGACTCAAACCAACAGTGCCATCAAATTCTGCTCTCGACACTAAATATATCTCCGCATAAGTTTTGCTTCTTTAAAAAAAAAAAAAAACACGGTCCAAAAAAGGATGATATTGCAACATTATAAGGAACTGCACTCAGCCTACACAAATTTACACTCCTGAATAACCGTAATAATCAGGCCTGTTACAATTTCATCAGCCCGGTGTGTAGGCAGTAATAGAGAATTCTGCAAGCATTTATTTCCTTTCTGTGCCAGTTTCTCCATGCAAAGATTTTTTTTCCTTTGGCATGAAGAAGCCTTTCATTATCTGCAATCACACCCCTTTTCCAAAATCCATATCACTCTCATTTCAACTATGATGTAAAAATGGAAGCTAATTTAAATTTTTGTCACAGTTCCTTTTTGCTTTTGGATGTTTTTTTTGTTGGATTTTTGTGGTGAAATGCCAAGGAAATAAATGAGATACACAGCTTTAAAATATAATAATAACATCATTTAGTTCAGATGAAATCTTTGTGTTAAGTAGCTCATGAACTTGTGTGACCCTGTTACCTGCACGTGAAGTTTACATGTGCCTTAAAAAATACCTTAAGCATGAAAATTGGTCCTGATACTATGAATGTGCGTTTGATCCTCATTATGTCCTCTTTTCCATGTCGTGAGATGCATGTGAAAAATAATGATCTTGATGACTACAGCATAATTAGGACTTGGAAAGTCACCATTGCCTCCTCTTTGCCATTGCTAACTCTATCATTATAATTGAATATATTCAAGCCACTTTTTGAATCATTTTAGCCGGCGTTTGGTGCTCCATTAGCTATGGGTTATGATCATTAGGATAAAAGGAGGCTACTTTAACATGCCCGTGTTCGGAGTGCTTGGCCTAAAGGGACTGACTTCAGAGAATTGGGCTCAATCAGAGACTAAGGAAAAAGGAAAGTGCTCAGTCTGAGGCGACTTTAATTATGCCTGTCGTAAAGCCCCCTTTCCCTTTGCTATGGAGGAGACCAAACTCTGATCTGATCTGTCTGGAAAAGGGTTCCTCAGATGTTTGTCTTGAGGTGGCTGCTGGCTGCTGCTTTCTATGAGCTTGTGAATCAGCCGGTCTCTTGCCTGTCTCTGCGTCTGCCTGTCACTCTCCTTTCGCTGCCTAATTATCCAGCGTACCAGCGACTCTGCTGTGCATTCCCCTCTGTGTTCCATTTCTCCTTCCCACTCTTCGTGCCCTCCCCGCTCAACTTCTGATTCCTCCAAGCTGAGGAAAACACTTGTGGTTGGATGGTGTGAAGGGTGATATTCTGGGCCAAAGACAACAGATACAGTGAAACACAAAAGTGGCTTGGGACAAAACCGACACATTAATTTCATCAGGTGCTCCCCTGTGCTGGTTGTCAGTCGCCAGCATAGACTGTATATAAAAGTGCTGATGAAAAAGCTAGTTTAAGCTTTTTATTCATTTTCTGGTGGTCCATCTGAAAACAATCCCGTCATTAATTAGAAAATAAACTTCAAAAAGATGTGTTTTTGGGGGCGTGTCTGTTTGATTGACAGGCCTGTGGTGCATGTCAGGTTAAGGATATCGGCTCCAAACTGCTCGGAACTAGCAAGATGGCCCCGGCCTGTATCTGAATTCGAGGCTTTATATCGTTCACACACCAACAGGTGACGTCGCTGTTGGTTGCTGCTTGCCCGCCAGATACCTAACAAAGAGGAAGACTTCAAAGTTTTGCTATTTTCAGTGGCAGTTGTTGTTTTAGAAGACAAGGCACCATGATGAGCTCTTGTTTTGTTTGATTAGTTTGGACAGATTAGTCTGGTTTTACTTCTAACATGTATATCATCAATATGACTATATATACCATCCTCCCATTATGTGTATTTATGGTTTTGTGTTATAGCCTGTTGATTAATCTCTTTGTGTTCATCAAAATGTTAAAAAACCTGCATGTTTTATAAAAAAAAATAGATATTTCTAAAATATTCCCATCACTTAGACCGATCTTATTAGATTTCTGTATTCTCACAAAGTTCCACTCGGTAGTTATCAAGGTTTATTCGTCTGGACCAATGCGGTGGACCAATTGACTGACTGACCATCAGACTGACATTTCCATAGAGCTGCACTATCATATTTTTGATGACATGGCTGTGTTGGTAAAACATCATGTAAATACAACTTTAGAAACCTCAAAGTTATGTAACAAAAGCTCAAACTGACTAATTTGATTGAGATGTTGGCAGTAAGAAAAATGACTTTTGGCTTTTCAAAAGTTATTGTGCAGCCCTTTGGTGTAACAGCTTAGTTTAAAAGTGTACTAAAGTTGTTGTTGTTGTTGTTATACAGTTAAGTGCTGTCGTTAGCGCCTCTTAGATCAATTTCCCCTTAACACAATGTCCATATTCACCCTGAGAGCAGGGGGCTTTAAAATAGTTGGTATTGAAGTATAACAGCCAAAAAGGCACTTAATGACCAACTGCATGCTTTGTTGAAAATCCTAAGGGGAAAATGCTTAACATGAGGAGGGATTTACTCACACTGTACACTCGGGTATTTTCAATTTGATTTTGGGATGAGCAGCATGGATCTTATATCAAAGCTTTGTTTCTCCCTCTTCATTTGTTGTTGGCTTAAGGCAGTGATTCCTTCTTTCCAAGAGTGAATTAGGTTGAAAGTCAAAGAGGCTCAGGTTGTTGTCAATAGTCATTAGAGCTGGCTGCTGGCCTTGGGTTAGGACCTGTCCCACTCTGCCATCAGCCTCAATATCATGTGGACACGTGTCCACGTCACTTTTTCTGCACCTAATTTGCCACAGCCTTTAAATAAAAAAAAAAATCCACTATAAGCCAGCTCATATTCAAACTAACTAACTAACTAACTAACTAACTAACTTTGTACAAAGATTGTTGCTGTTTATTATTGTATTAAGTCTGTGACATTTATACTGAGCTGTCTAATGACACTAGCAATACAGCCAAAAGCTTGGGATGTTAGTGTATTTTTGAGGAACACAATGTGGGAATAAAATTAACAAAACACATAATTGTAGCCGTTCTAGCTGCATAGTTTTCGGGGTGGCCATGTTGGTCTGTTCGTCAGTCGGTCTACCACTTCAGTCCAAACTCAGCAACTATTGAATGGATTGCCATGGGAGTTATTACAGACATTCATGCTGTAAACCGGCAGGAACTGTATGTGTAAAATTGTAGATAAATAAATCAAAAAATGTTATCTCCTTGATGTGATAATTTGATCAAATCCAAATCTTTAAATTTTTGACATGATAATGACCAAATACCTGCAAAATGATTGACATTCCAATCAGGTTTAGCTGTACTTTGTGTTTTGTTTTTTACATTATACCTACAGTGCCTATAGCATTAGCTGGCTAGTATTATAACCCAGAGCATATTTAGCCTGACATTTAGAGTCTTAGCCTGACAAAGACTCTTGCATGGCTCCATACATTATTATTATTTTTTTCAAAGTGAATGAATCAGATAATTGAGGTGTAAACACCTTACTTTTATTTTAAAGGATGAAGAGCAATTCCTTTAAGTTTGCTCAAACCTCCTCAAAATGCAAATACGAGCACAAAGAGCAACTCTTACTGGCAGAAATTCTCTCTCAGCTCTGGGTTTTGTTTTGCCTTTTTCATTTTTCCATTCATTATTTTTTTTTATCTAGCACAGATTCAAATGCCCTGCAGATGTGTTGGCCTTTGATTTCATTGTTTGATTTTCACTTTTGCTGAGAGTGCCATCTACAGTAGCCCTGCATATTCCTTGCCATCAACATTATTTCAGTTTGTGATAAAGTTACTAACGTGTAGAAGGGAAAGTTTAGAGGGCAAGTGTGAACTGGACTTGTCTTATCAGACTTGCAGACATAAGGCAGTGATAGGGATCTTGGAACCGACTCTGAGGTTGGTCCACTGGGCATAACAAGACCTTCCTCCTGTTTCAGCAGATATAATTAGCTTTGAGTTGAGGATAAACTGGCAAACAGTGTTCCTTTAAGGTCTTTCTTCCTGTGTCCTTCCCTTTCTCTTTTTCCCTTCCCTTTCTTCTCCACTTTTTCCTCTGAATTGCTGCCAAGCCCTGTTTGCATCGGTAATTAGGAGCCAGAGCGGGCTTTCACGACTCCATTATGAAAACAGCAAACGGTCCAGTGGTTTATTGATAAAGCATTACACTCTGCTGCAATACTGTATGGCGATGTACAAGGAGACTGCAGCTTTTTTCAGGTGGACCACCATACAGCCTCCCTCACTGCAAGATGAAATAGCATAATGCTATAATAGCCTGATCACATATCCCATATAATACACGACTGAAATGTCAGGATACGCCATCTGCATTAGTGAAATTTAATGCAAAAAACCCCAACCCAACAGCAACAACATGAGTTGTGCCATGCTCTGTCAAATGCAGAAAATGACCACAGAAAAAAAATATAGCCAATCTAATCTGCAGCAGACAGAGACAGTTGAAAAGGTAATTTCGCTCTGCAATATGCGAGGACAGCTATTTAAATGTGTTGTTGGTGCTCCAATCAGGTTTCCCAGGGTGCTGTGATATTTAAAAGTGACACGGGTGACCCTCCACATTTGCGAGGTGTCATCATGCATCAATCGGCAAGGTGTATATCAAAGCTGCCTGTAATGGTGTGTGCATTGGGATTTATATTTCCAATTAAATCTGCAAATTATATGATTATCCTCTGCACCGTGCCGAGGCCATTTTGGAAACGGATTGTGCTGTTCATTTTGTTTTTCTACAAAGATAATAGTGCCAGTGGCAAACCTGCTTATGCGCTGAGAATATTAATGTCCATAGCCTCGTCACACACACACACACACACACACACACACACACACACACACACACACACACACACACACACACACACACACACACACACACACACACACACACACACACACACACACACACACACACACACACACACACGCGTGGGTGTTCATACTCAGACACACGCATGTACAAAAGTATATACACCAGCCATCACTCTCCTGCAGAGACACAAACAGTGTGTCGTGATGGACAAACAGCTCTGAATCCTTTTCTATTTTTCTGTCACTCCACCTTAAACACAGACACTATGTAACTCCCTGTTAGCTGAGATTCAGCACCTGCTGCAGACATTAATTGCCTGTGAAAATGATATCAGACTGAGGATCTGCCTGATAAACCTACATATCGGTCTGTCAGACATACAGAGCAGCGAGACCTTTCTGATGGCCTTTACGGGTCTCAAAAACAATCACATGCATGTAGACAAACTCGCACAACCAACCGCACGCACGCACGCACGCACGCACGCACGCACGCACGCACGCACGCACGCACGCACGCACGCACGCACACACACACACACACACACACACACACACACACACACACACACACAAAGAAACACCAGCATTCACTGGATGTGAATTATTGATTTGAACATGTCAGCTAAAAGACAGCTCAGACTGCCACTGTGGGAATAGGAAGGATATTTTGCTATGGCTTTGCTATGCTTGACTGCCAATACAGTGTTCACCAGAAAGTTTCCACTTTCTGAATGTTTACAGAGCGATGCCTAACAATGCCCTAAGACAGAGGAAGGAGCTGCGAGAGTTTAAGGATGCTGGGTGAGAAGTACAATCATGAAGGAGGCAGGATATTGAAAGACGCTGGAGACTGCGAGTTGGAAAAAAGAGCGACAATTGGAGAAAGGAAGAGGAAAAGTGAGAAGGAGGGAGACGGAGTGAAAACTTTTCCTCACAGGCTATTTGTATATGCATCTCTGGGGTACCATTTTAGCTTCCAATATTTTACACTGAGTAAAATGCTGTGGGAGTATTAACTGAGTTGCCATTGCCTTCTCCTCCTTTATTACTTTTCAGCATTGCACCATAAGAGAAAAAAACAGTTATGGGTGCCATTTGGTGAGGGTGAGAAATGCTCTAAAAGCAAAATTTAGCCCTATCATTTTAAAATGCACTTTCTATTGGACTCTTTGTTTCCAAAATGCAATGTTCACTGCGTGGAAAAAAAAAACCTGGAAAAATAGATTTTGGCAAACAATTCAAAATACAAGGTTATGAGAACTTGGCTTGCAGACTGGTAGATTAATTTGTGTTTTTGAATTAATAAGCAAATTGTGCTTGTAGAAATGTGAATAATTTTGGAATATATATTTTTATTCTTTAGAAATGAAGCATACAATTTTGCCTCCAAAATCTGTTTCTTGACACCTGATGAATATAAGTCAAATATTAACTCTGTCTTTTTGTTTTCACTAAATCCTGATGAAAATATCTGTCTCTTTTTCTGCTAAATGCTCAGCTCTGTAGCTCATCACTAACTTTGTTTGTCCGCTGTTTGGTGCTCGGCTGTTAGTGTACAGTCGGTCTTTAGAGCTTTGTTTCTTACTGAAAACAGATGTCTGCTGCAGCACTATGAGAGCAATGAGAGTGAAGCAAAACAGTAAAGTTGTGGGTTAGAAAACCAAAATAATGACCTGAGGCAGGCTGTAAAGCTCCACAGAGCTGAGGGGAACTGCAGAGTCGGGTGATAATTCTTTGTGGATTTGTCACTATGTGCAACACATTTTTACTATTCGAGCAGTCATTTGATCCACTGTTAATAGAAAAAAATATTCATTAGTGCGGCTTTAATCTGATCAACCGCATGAAAGTCTTTGGAGCCATTTATATTTATGGAGCTGAGTCACTCCACCAGAGGCACAGTAAACACGTAACTGCACACAGAAACCAAACGGCGCATGTTGAAGTCTCACTGATGAGCTGCTGAAGTGAAAAGCCTCATTCAGAACTTCTTATGGAGAACACCTCAACACACCTCTTGTTTATTCAACACAAGTGATTTGTCAAGTGGAAGATTCCAACGCGCAAGTGACTAAATGAGAAAATGGAGGAGAGAAACAGCTTGCCATCCTTCATGATTATAATCTCCTCCTTGCTAATGCACATCTCTGTATCCCAAGCAACACGAGTCCAATTGTACTTTATGACAAGTATAGATTGCATAACAGCAGCTGGCTAATCCTCACCCTATAGGCACATGAGCATATCTCCTCTCTAATTAGATTTATTTGCTGCTTTCATGGGACTCGTCTTTACCATTACCATTAGGTTCTCTGGTGAGAGTTGTCATTAACATTTTCTCCTAAATTTAGTGGATTTCTGCTGATTTCCATCAACACAAAGGAAGGATGAGTGAGAGGGAAGATGAAGCACTGAAGGTAAAGAAGGAGAGAGGGGGAGGAAGATACGGTGTGTTGTTGGTATGTGGCGCCTATTCATGTTCCCTAGAGAACCTGGGCACCTCTCCATTGTTACTGTGTTGTTGCTGTACACTTAATGAAGTTGCTATTCTTGATATTCTCAGCATAAGGACAGTGTAGTGCCACGTTTTACAGTGAAAGGTTTTTCTCAACAACCTGGATTTGAAAATAAATAATTACTTCAAGGTTAAAGTGGTGACTTTCAGCTTTAAAGGAGACTTAATATGCAAATTTTCAGTTTAGTAGCTTTGCATGATTCACAGTTTAAAAAAACAACAACAACAACCTGATTATTCTATTACACCGACCCTTTATGAGGCCCCTACGACTTGATTGGACTGAGAACCCGTGGATACTACGCCCTCCTTCCTATAGCGAAAAACGTGACTGCACCACAGGCCTGTCAATCAAATGAACATGCCCTCAAACATACTGCTCTGAGGCCAAATTTCTCATAACTTACAGAATTATTTTTAGATGAACACTGATCAGAAAGAGTGAATCTAACGAATGATACCATACTGACTTAACAGAACTTTTGTTTCTATTGATTTTGTATTTCATGAGAGAAGTTAAATGGGAGTCTATGGAGTCAGAGACTTTTTGGAGCCAGTCCCTAGTGGCCCATGGTGGTATTGCATTTTAAAGCACTTCCGCATTGGCCTCATTATTAAGACCTGGAAGCTACATTGACTTATATACAGTTTATGGTCTAAAACGAGGTGTTTTAGCTTTTATCTCCACTTTGTTCTACTAGACAGGAAGCCTGTCTAATGGCAGCACCCAGTGCTTCAACTCACATTTAGATGAGGTGGGAAGGTGCAAGCGGTAGAACTACCTTCCAACTCGGGGACACCACTGGTATACCTGTACGGGAAACTTGACTGCACCCCAGGCATGCTAATCAAACCTGACATAACCCAAACATGCTGCCTTTGGAGATGTAATATCTAATTAATGATGCAATTATTTTTTGATGGAGTGCCAGAAAACTGATCACAAGAAGTGACCTTAGCGAATGACACCACAATGACTTGTGGAAATAAATGATTAACGTTGTATTTCATGAGAAAGGTTGCTGCTTTTTGAGTGGGAGTCTACTGGAGCCAGAGACTTTTTGGAGCCAGCGGCAAGTGGCCCTTAGTGGTAATGCACTTTAAGATGCATTGGCTTTTTTTTTTTTGGACCCAGATGCTATGTCCACTTTTATATACAGTCTATTGCAGTTTTAGGACTTCTGAACTTCTAAACATCTTCAAAAAGTGTTTTCAAAACGATATAGTGCTGTGGATCTCGCAATTAGGGTCAATCCTGGCAAGTTGTCTTTGGCCCCCCTGTGAGTGAAAGGCAATTTTAGCCTTGTGCTGACCTTCAAATGCTGAATAGTAATGAGTACAAATAAGGGTTGAATGAATGAATGAATGAATGAGTGAGTCTATATGGAGTCTGGGTAGAGGTGAGGTAGATCTGTCAAGGTAGGGCATATCTACCTTATCTCTCACACAGCGCATATTTGCTATATGGTGCTTGCACTTTACTCCTCACTTGTTTTGAATTTGTAGAATTGGAAAGTAAACTAGTTATATCTGAGGTCGTTTTAGGTAAAGCCAGAGTAATTTTTTCTTTATCTAAATCTCTCCCATAGATAATCTAACTGGCCCAGCTCACGGCTGAACAGGAGGACTCAGATTGTGCAAAATGATAAAACTCATGGGAGGAGAGGTTTGGAGTGAGAAATGTAGGGGGCAGGTTGTGCACTGGAGACTCGATAGATTCAATTTTATGGCCAAGCAGAATCTGAAAATTCATCATATATGGGGTAGAGATCACGGCATGCCTGCCTTCTGCACCTTTTTAGTCTGATGTGAACGAGTAGCAGAGGTGGAAAAAAAAAGAGAGCGAAACGAGACACGACCTCACTCTAAAAGCCTGATGGCATACAGCAAAAATAAGCACATTTACAGAAACATATTTCACACATTAGGTTGTGGCGTTAAAGGATTAGGATCTGCAGATGAACTAACTGACTGGATTAGTGCTCTTGTTGCCAATGCCCGTTTTTGACTTAATCTGAAGTTATTGTAAAGAGTGAGTGGAATCGCACAAAAAAACAGGGCAAAGCAGTCGTGCCTCAGATCCCATCACAGTGTGCTGCGATACAAAACATGACTTTCTGTGATTAAGCAGCCATGGAGCATGCTGTTGTATCTCCCCGACACTCTGCCAGCAAAAAAATAGAGCAGCAGGACTGTAGTTATAACCGCCAAAGCATGTAATGTAGCATAAGAAGAGGATGCAGGGGGCCCATATGTACCTTTGTCCAGCTACCATCGCAACCTGAACAATATGTCTCTGCACTCAATTTGATCGGGTGGATGACGTGTGCGTGTCTCAGTGCAATGCGTCTGTGTGAAGATGATGTTTACTGAAGTGCAAACATTGTTTCAGCAGACAGGAGCCAATGAGAATGTCATCCAACGATTTCCCCGCTCCTCTCTTTCACTTCATCTCAACCTGTTGGTGTGACTTCTGTGCTCCCGTCCTGCGTAGCCATGGAGATGTGGTGTGTAATTAAAAATATCCTCCCTCCTTTGGCTATTCACTTACTGCTGTCAATTAGCAGCTGCTGGATCTGTCTGGATTGATGTCGGGCGTTGCACACCGCAACCTTATGTTCTGCATGTTTGCTTTGCTCTCGTGTGTGTTCTGTACAGCGTGTACTTTTATATGCACGTACACAAACATGTGAGCATATGTGGAAAGAGCACAAGAGTGTTGTTATGTACGGTGTGAAAAAATAACATACCTCTAGGTCTGCAATCTTGCAATCAAATTACTGCATGAGTATCTTTTTTCCTAACAGAGAAGCTTAATTTCTTTGAGAATTAGTGGTCAGTGGTCTAAAATGTCCTTTTTCTACCTATGGGAAACATTGTAGCGCACTTTCCCTGCTTCGTTAAAGCAAAGTAAATGAGCAAGCACTTGCTCAGATTACTCCCCTGTGCATTCTGCCTCCCTTGTGATGAAGAATGAATCTGTCAATTGCAGGAACTTTGCCTGCATTTATTATACATTATCACCTGGATCAGGGCTCTCATTTTACACAGCTTTCTCTTTGTGATTAAAGATTCTCTGTTTAAATAACCTCTCCTTCCTGACTGACAGGACCACATCTCTTTCCAAGTCAGCTT
Source organism: Brachyistius frenatus (assembly GCF_029030835.1). Classification (NCBI taxonomy): domain Eukaryota; kingdom Metazoa; phylum Chordata; class Actinopteri; family Embiotocidae; genus Brachyistius; species Brachyistius frenatus. The sequence continues at coordinate 4,949,007 of NW_027210603.1, forward strand.
GAAATTCATTCTGTGTGTATTTTACTCCATGCAGCCTGATCTGGTGAGGTGCACTCTGGGATAGAAACCCTGTCAAAGCCAAACGTTTTTGTGTGTGCCAATTGCTGCGGGAGTTTCATACGTCAGTCGCAGCACCCCTGACACTATTGTTGGTGTGTCTAATTAACACTCCTGTGTGGTACTGATGCTACACACTACTTGTGCTGAGACACCTGTCCTGCGACAAACCTAGCGTACAGCAGCAGATGATTGTCAACAGACATTTTATTATAGATACAGTTAAAAAAATAACAGGCACACCAACGCTCTACATTTGTTTTGCTGATGTTAAGATGAGAGGCAGCAGGTGTTTCAGGGAGACTCGGCAGGTATGACACAGTCGTGCCCAGGGGTGCTGCTAGTGTTGATGGGTCCACAAGCATAATACTACACAGAAACAGATGGATGAGAGCATGACAAAGTCTGGCAGATGACAGAAATGAAATTGTCTGTCTGCGATTTAATGTATTTTCTTTTAAAAATGTTCCTCTCCGTCTGCTGAGAGAATATAATGATGCTTTCTTGCCAAGAGGTTTGTCAGGGAAGATGCTTGTGAATTTGCATTTATATTTTACAGCAAGACTTATCATAATCATCATGCTGCTGAACAATTTTATGCAGAAGAGCACAATGAAGTGAGGAGGGCAAGGATGTTCTGTGTGTGTACCCATCTAAATAGCTGGCAAATTTGATCACTTCCAGTGTTTTTAATCATGTTTTTTTTTTTAATCGTAGTGTGAGTGTGTGTGTGTGTGTGAGTGTGTAAGTGTGAGTGAGAGTGTGTGTGTGTGTTTATCTGTCTGTGATTGTGCATGCTTGTCTGCCTTCACCAGTCAGTCAGTTCCCTCTGACCCCACTGACCCAGTGTCCCTGGCTCTGTTCCAGGTAGCCTGCAGTCCCATCCTCTCTGCTTGTATAGTCTCATATAACTCCATGACTCATCGCTCACCAATGGTCACTTTTTCTGTTGGCACGACTTAAATTGAGGCATACCCAACATGTTTTCATTCCCCGGTTGTCCAATTCTGACGGTTTGTCAAACCTGCCGGTGTCTCAAAAGATAAGCACAAGGTCCTTTTTGGTGTCTGTATAGTGACACACTCACTTTCAATTAAGTTTTCAATATTGGACTTTTAGAGATTTCACATTCCTATTGGAGAGTTAGGGCATGACTCATGTATTTCCTGCCCAAATAAAAAATTCAGAAGAAGGACCTGCAGTGTAAAGGAATCTTTTGCCAGAATAAATTCCACTCTCTGGGTTTCCTTTTAACAAAGTCACCACTATTTCTCAACATAAAAATGGTATTCTTTTTAATAATTTAGCTACGATGGTATAGGTTTCTGTTATAGCCATTCATTTGAATAATGACAGCTTTCTAATGTATTCACGCATAACACCCATCCTGTTAATCAGTTTCAACAATGTGGCTGAACCTGGATCACCTGCTTTGCGACCTCTAGTGGTTGCAGTAATTATGACTGGAGCAAGGTACGGAGTCGGGTGACAAAGTTGCTGTATGGAAGAGGTCGGGGTTTGTCGGGGTCAAACGCAGGACTTTCACCAAGAACACCACCATATAAAAAACTAAAGTCATCGTTGACTTACTTTAAGTGACGTATGTAAATTAACTTTGGTAACATACCCTGCTCAAAAAAATAAAGGGAACACTTAAACAACACATCCTAGATCTCAATGAATGAAATATTCCAGTTGAAAATCTTTATTCATTACATAGTGGAATGTGTTGAGAACAAAATAACATAAGAATGATCAATGGAAATCAAAATCATTATCCCATGGAGGTCTGGATTCAGAATCATACTCAAAATAAAAGTGGAAAAATCAGATCACAGGCTCATCCAACTTTTGTGGAAATTCCTCAAGACAAGTCAACGTGCCTTGGCATGCTCCTGATGAGATGACGGATGTTCTCCTGAGGGATCTCCTCCCAGACCTGGATCAAAGCATCAGTCAACTCCTGGACAGTCTGTGGTGCGACGTGGCGTCGGTGGATGGAACGAGACATGATGTCCCAGATGTGCTGGATTGGATTCAGGTCTGGGGAACGGGCAGGCCAGTCCATAGCATCAATGCCTTCATCATGCAGGAACTGCTGACACACTCCAGCCACATGAGGCCTAGCATTGTCATGCATCAGAAGGAACCCAGGGCCCACTGCACCAGCATATGGTCTTACAATGGGTCTGAGAATCTCATCCCGGTACCTAATGGCAGTCAGGGTACCTCTGGCTAGCACATGGAGGGCTGTGCGGCCCTCCAAAGAAATGCCTCCCCAGACCATCACTGACCCACTGCCAAACTGGTCACGCTGGAGGATGTTGCAGGCAGCAGAACGTTCTCCACGGCATCTCCAGACTCTGTCACGTCTGTCACATGTGCTCAGTGTGAACCTGCTCTCATCCGTGAAGAGCACAGGACGCCGATGGAGAAGCTGCCAATCTTGGTGTTCTCTGGCAAATGCCAATCGCTCTGCACAGTGTTGGGCTGTAAGCACAGTCCCCACTTGTGAACGTCGGGCCCTCGTACCACCCTCATGGAGTCTGTTTCTGACAGTTTGAGCAGAAACATGCACATTAGTGGCCTGCTGGAGGTCATTTTGTAGGGCTCTGGCAGTGCTCCTCCTGTTCCTCCTTGCACAAAGGAGCAGATAGCGGTCCTGCTGCTGGGTTGTTGTCCTCCTACGGCCCCCTCCACGTCTCCTGGTGTACTGGCCTGTCTCCTGGTATCTCCTCCGTGCTCTTGACACTGTGCTGACAGACACAGCAAATGTTCTTGCCACAGCGTGCATTGATGTGCCATCCTGGATGAGCTGCACTACCTGAGCAACTTCTGAGGGTTGTAGACATCCTCATGCTACCTCTAGTGGTGAGGGCACTGGCAAAATGCAAAAATGACCAAAAATCAGCCAGAAAGGGTGAGGGCAGAGAAATGGTCTGTGGTCACCACCTGCAGAACCGTTCCTTTATAGGGTTGTCTTGATAATTGCCTCATTTCTACCTGTTGTCTGTTCCATCTGCACAACAGCAGGTGAAATTGATTCACAATCAGTGTTGCTTCCTCACTGGACAGGTTGATTTCCCAGAAGTGTGATTGACTTGGAGTTACATTATGTTGTTTAAGTGTTCCCTTTATTTTTTTGAGCAGTGTATTTAACTCCCATGACGTAATTAACTTACTTTTTTATTTTAATCCACACCATGATATTTTATCAAACTGCAACCATTACACAAAGTTACCCATGTCTTTATTATTGTTACCATGATGATGACGACGGTGGTCTATTATTCCTGTCACTGTCCATATTGGGCGGCACAGTGGCACAGTGGTTAGCATTGTCGCCTCACAGCAAAAAGGTTCCGGGTTCGAATCCGGTCCTGGGCATTTCTGTGCGGAGTTTGCATGTTCTCCCTGTGCTTGCGTGGGTTCTCTCCGGCTTCCTCCCAACACCCAAAAAACATGCACCTTAGGTTAGATGGCGCTGCGCTAGTGGCAGCCTGTTGCAGCAGCTCCCCCCCGAGATGCTGCTGTAGCAAAGAAATTTCCCCTCGGGGATTAATAAAGTCCAATAAAATAATAAAAAATATGTATGTTCCCAATGACAACTGATAACAGTCGTTTAATAGGGTAATAACATCCGAAGCAAGTGACATGCATCCATTAAGACACTTGTGGATTTGACAAAGCGTGACTATTAGACGACCTGGGTATACCAGCTACATGTACAATTCCTCATGTCATGTTTAGATCTTGCTATCTACTGCAATCTTATTAATTTTTTATTTTTTAAAGCAGTTTACAACCTTTGCCTGGATGTTGCTCTTCTGCATGCTGATGTGTTATTTCACTCTGAATGTGGATGCTTGAATATTATTTCACAACTACAGTGGTGTGAAAAAGTGTTTGCCCCCTTCCTGATTTCCAATTTTTTTGCATGTCTGTCACACTTAAATGTTTCAGATCAGCAAACAAATTTAAATATTAGTCAAAGATAACACAAGTAAACACAAAATGCAGTTTTTAAATGAAGGTTTTTATTATTAAGTGAGAAAAAAAATCCAAACCCACATGGCCCTCTGAAAAAGTGTTTGCCCCTTCCTGTTAAAACATAACTTAACTGTGGTTTATCACACCTGAGTTAAATTTCTCTCGCCACACCCAGGCCCGATTACTGCCACACCTGTTCTCAATCAAGAAATCACTTAAATAGGACCTGCCTGACAAAGTGAAGTAGACCAAAAGATCCTCAAAAGATAGACACCATGCCGAGATCCAAAGAAATTCAGAAACAAATGAGAAAGAAAGTAATTGAGATCTATCAGTCTGGAAAAGGTTCTAAAGCCATTTCTAAAGCTTTGGGACTCCAGCGAACCACAGTGAGAGCCATTATCCACAAATGGAGAAAACATGGAACAGTGGTGAACCTTCCCAGGAGTGGCCGGCCGACCAAAATTACCCCAAGAGCGCAGCGACGACTCATCCGAGAGGTCACAAAAGACCCCACAACAACATCCAAAGAACTGCAGGCCTCACTTGCCTCAGTTAAGGTCAGTGTTCATGACTCCACCATAAGAAAGAGACTGGGCAAAAATGGCCTGCATGGCAGAGTTCCAAGAGGAAAACCACTGCTGAGCAAAAAGAACATTAAGGCTCGTCTCATTTTTGCCAGAAAACATCTTGATGATCCCCAAGACTTTTGGGAAAATACTCTGTGGACTGACACCCTTAGCAGTTGTTGCTGCTAAGGGTGGCCCAACCAGTTATTGGGTTTAGGGGGCAAACACTTTTTCACACAGGGCCATGTGGGTTTGGATTTTATTTCTCCCTTAATAATAAAAACCTTCATTTAAAAATTGCATTTTGTGTTTACTTGTGTTATCTTTGACTAATATTTAAATTTGTTTGATGATCTGAAACATTTAAGTGTGACAAACATGCAAAAAAATAAGAAATCAGGAAGGGGGCAAACACTTTTTCACACCACTGTATCTGATCTGTCTGTCATCTTTAATTTATCTGCTGCTTTATTTTGTTTGAACCAGTGTGTGGGTTGTGATACCTGTTACATGTGAATAGCGCACAATCCCTTTTCATGAACACATCACGCATCAACAGTCAGCTTGTCATCAGGATTTAAAAGCCACTGACTAACGGAGGTTTTTAAAGTCATGCCCAGTATTTTCAGTTCAAAGATATCAAGCCTGCTACAGATGGCACATTTATAGAAATGGTGATTCATATGCATGGATTAAAAGGATAAGCTTGGCGATATTCTATATTTTTCTGACTGTGAACAAATCCTATGAAAAGACCAATACCAACATCTGTTAGTCTGCCTCTCAATACTTTGCCTCCTCCCAGCCTGTGGTGACAAACAGTACTCCAATAGGAGTAAATAATGCATTTATAGGGGGCTATTTTCAGCTGCGGATTTCATGAGCATTTGGCATCAGGATGATCTAAATGGGATCCACCTAAAATATAATACAGCTACGCTAGCAATGTAGCTTTAATATCTCAATAGCTAATAGATCGATTAGTGATTACATTTTGCTCAGACATTCACAGTTTCCATTTGATGAGGCTTTGGTGGTCCCTGACCTCTGCAGTGGCGTCACCATGTGGACTGACATTTGTGAATTTGAGTGAAATATCTTCACAACTGTTACATGGACTGCACTAAAAGTTGGTAGAGACATTATGATCCCATCGGAATAAATTGTAATAACTTCAGTAATTGGAACAGGTTAAATGCCCAGCAGCGTTAGTTGTACTTTTTATTAAGTACCAGTTTGCTAACATGTTAAACTTAATAGGTTTGTAGGATTTAGTGGCATCCAGTAGAGAAGTTTGCAGATTGCAACAAATTGAACATTTCTCGCCTCCATTTTTCCTCCAGGCGTGTAAGAAAATCAACAGTGGCTGCAAAACCCCAAAACAACACGAAGGCCTTTTTTAGAGCTAGTGCTCAGTTTGTCCCCTCTGAGCTACTGTAGAAACATGGCGCCGTCCTTGGAGGAAGACCTGCTTCCTAAATATATACATTATGAAGGGCTCATTGTAAGATAAAGAAAACACAATGATTCTTTGTTTCAGGTGATTATACTCTCATGGAAACATAATTATGAATATGATATTCCCTTCCTGCCAATAGATCCCCCTAAACTCGGCACACTTAGATTCTGAACATGACAAACATTATACCTGCTATGTTATCATTGTAACTGCAGGCCCGTTGCCATGCTGGCATTAACATTTAGCTCCATGCACAGGTATGTTGAAGAACAGCCTCACAGTGCAGTGAACATCGCTGTAGACTCTGTCTTCTTGTGTGTTTTTGGACAATAATTGAGCTTTATTCAATGAACTTTATCAGGCTTTTGTAACCAATACTTATTATTTAAATGTGATGTGTTGACATTAAGAAATATAGAATTATTACTACCTTAATCCTTTACAAATAGTATAGCTGGCAGGGCAGACTGTGTTTTACAGTGTATATCACTAAACAAGCACAAGTATTCACCGCCCTCTAAACTCTGCGAATCTCTCCAACACCTTCAGATTGTTTGGAATCGTGAGTGACAGAGTGGCAGAGCGTGGCACGTTGCTCTCATTCGGTGACAGCCAAAGATGAATCATTTAAAGTGCTCGTTTGTGGCCTCACAGAGCAGTGTTTTCTGGACTATTAGCTACACAAGCAGCATTAGGCAGATGAGGCAGACTCTCTTCATATCTCAGCACACGCCTGAGGCAACACACAGAGGGAGAGACTTCAAAGTCTTCAGATAAGGAGATAAACACCTCATGCTGAACTTGAGGAACCTTGACAGATTTAATAGAGCAAAGGGTCCTGTGTCTGGTTGCTGATGGACAGTTTGCCTCCAACTTAATTTGCTCAATAAATTATTGATTATGATTAAGTAAATAGCTAAATATGCATGGACTTTTTTAGACAAAAACCCTCTTATTAAAATGGCAACATAATCTATATGTTTTTGCTGTCTCCTTGGAGGCTTTTGCAGTCTACCCTATTAACATACTTTGCCCTTTCTCCCAAGACCTGAGCTGTGCTTGTGTGTTCTCAAGGTATGTGGTGGAGGAGAAGATGCTGTGCTGCTAAACACGGGATGAGAGACTGTGTGGGAATGGCACGGTAAAGGGGGAAGAGTGAGGAGGTGAGTCTGTTTATGTGAATGCATGTGTGGAAGTGTGTGCTTGGGTGCTTGGGTGGCTGTTGCTGGGTGGGGGGCGGGGGGGGGTTGCCTGCGGGACCTGCCTCTCAGTGTAATTGAAAAATGTGACCTGGAAAATGTTTGCCCAGCGGAGCATGAAAGTTACCTCCACAGCAATGGTGGCATGCTCAGAAGCGGCTCACCTGGCCCCTGACAGAGAGGGCCCCATATCGGGTAGGAGCTCACGTTAAGAGCCACTTTATCCCTCCACCACAAGCAGATACATGCATTATTTAATAGTACTAAAGAATTGCAGATTGACCAAGAAAAAAAAGGCAAAAATTCAAATGGAATCTCCACCTGACCTCAACAAGGGCACTTGCCGTGCCTAATTGAATGTGCGTGTGTGTGTGTGTGTGTGTGTGTGTGTAATGCTGGTGGAAAATCAGACTCGGAATCAGTTAAATATTTGCATTGAAAAGCATGTGACCTTGTTGTCTCTGAATAGTACAAGTTTGTGAAAAATGTATCGCTTCACGAAAAGCACTGGATAACATTCCTGCATCTCAGCATATCTGACAGTTATTGAGGTGGTGATAAAATGCAATCAAAAAACCCCAACCTCCATTCATTCATTTTCATGAACCCTCCACCATTATTTCAAATAACGTGTGTGTCTTCGTACTTTGACAGGTATGAAGAAGCATGAGTTTGGCCTATGTGGACAGAGTACATGAATACATAGAAGTGTGGAGTCAGCACAGGATGACATGATGCACACTGGAAGTCCAGCATTTGATACTGGCCAACAGCTGAGCACAGTTTTACATCAGAAATTGAACGAGGACCGCCGCGGTGTTTAAATCAAGAGAGGGAGGATGTGGGGATAAAAACTGAACAGGAACAAGGAACTGGCAGAAGTAAACAAGGGTATTTATCAGTGAGAGGTCTGAAGTGTCTTAGTTGATGAGCATTCACCCCAATCACACAACAGCTTGTGGGGATACATACTAAACAGAAGACTGCGAGGCAGATGTAAACAGTGGCAGATTCAATGATTCCGAACAAAAACAACAACAACATGTAAATAGCTTATAATGATAGCTTGTAATAGGGAGCCTATTGTTTAAACCTGCAATGAAAAACCATCTGTTTGCATTTTCTGTCTCAGTTGCTAAGTTGTTGTTTTTTTAATCATTTTAATTTTTAGCAACAGTGATTCTAAATGTGAGTACAGCTCTGTTGCTGATGCATGAATTTCCAATGATGTTAGTGCTTGGAAACGCCTCAGGGACAGTTTCACCTCATTGTTTTTGGTCTGTAGTGACAATGTCATGAATGTGAATCTGCTATTTACTGAGGTGAAATATTCAAATGAAACTAACAACATGTGTGTCCTAAACCCGCTCTGTCTTTCTCAACAGTGAGGAGGGGTTCTGTATAATATAACCACTATTTGCTGATAGAAAAGTATTTTTACACAGTATTAACGCAAACCAAATAATTAGTTTCCTGTCTTTGCAGTGATTTCAGCTGACCAGGTGTCAAATTGTTGAAAGGGTTTTTGTACTTTGCCTGTATTTTTTTCTCTCAGGGCCACCATACATATTCATCAAAAATTAAATACCAGCTCTGATAGTTCTGAGACAACAAAAGCTCGGAAATGAAAGTTTGTATGATTGAGGCATGAATAAGAATTCCTTGATGAAATTACATAAGAAGTTTGATACTACTGTCAGAACTGTTAAATATGGACTTTGACCAATTCCTGGCTGTAACTGTACATTTATGTGGCAGGTAGAGCTTCACAAATTTACTCCTCTAGCTCGTATGTAATATTCTAGTGTGTGATGTATGCACACATACATCAGTTTAATGGAAGATGTAAATTTCCTCATTAAAGATGGAAGCACAAGTCCCTCTTACACACAGTCGATCCACAATTAGCATAAAAAGCTTAATAATTAACAGGGCATGGCTTGTGATTTTGGTGGGGGAGTTTATATATTTTTTTTCAACCTTTATATAGAATCTGGGAAGTATTTTCCCCTTCTTTCAAGTGTTGGTGCTCAACTATGCTAAATTAACTGTTTTCTGCCATTTTTGTACAATAATTATTGTACAAAAAATGATCATCTACTCATCCTACAAACACCAAAAAAAAGCACCATTCATGAATACAAATTTGGTTTTGTAAATGCTGTGGTGACATTGTTCATAGCACCAATACAGACAGGCACGGACCCAGTGTCACAAACAGACAGATATGAATCATATTTAGAAAAAGGGTAGAAAAAGTCACTTTCTAGTGGCTGCCCTTACAGAAAGGTTTTTATAAGCAATTTTTATATTCTTCTCCCTCTTGTCAAGTCTCCACATTCTCTGATTATGTGGAATAATAAGTGCAGTATGACACTAGCATGGTAATAATAGCTGTTACTTTGATTTAGTTAAAAAAAAAAAAGAGAAATAATAAAGAAGAAAGAAAGGATAGTTTTTTTTCACCCACTTGGAGCGCTTGAGACACCACTTTTCCTTATATGTCTTATGAAATACACTCTTTAAATTGCCATATAGTATTTCTTGAAGTATAACTGCCCAACTTTGCAACATTTATAATACGATACAGGGCAGCGAGACAGCGAGGCTAACTGAGCTTGTTGGCCTCAGACAGTATTATAGTAAATGCTTCAGGGCCAGTGAGGGGAACAAGCTAATTATGGATCGACTGTGTGTAAGAGGGACTTGTGCTTCCGTCTTTAATGAGGAAATTTGCATCTTCCATTAAACTGATGTATGTGTGCATACATCACATTATAGAATATTACATACGAGCTGGAGGAGTAAATTTGTGAAGTTCTGCCTCCCACATAAACTACTGCTCGGGAAGATCAATTGGTCTGCCTTGGGCCGTCTTTGGCATTTCCTCCTTTCTGAACATCACTTGAATAGTGCAGAAGTTATCACTCAGTTACAGTTAGTTGGTGTGTAAAATAGAAGCAAGTCATGTGAATCGGTTGGGTTATATTAGAAAATGTTGCTTCTTCATCGTCTCTCCGCCACATCACTACCATCATCATCAGCTAGTACAATGAGATAAAGAAAAGCCATATCAGGTAATGTATAAACCAGAGTACAAACAAGCTAGTAAACAGTGTGAATCTAATTAAAAGATAATGCCAGCCGTTTTGTCACAAATGTTTCCACTGCTATGGGCTCTCTATCTGTTGAGGACTGTTGCTCTCTGCTTGCAGGCTGTATCTTTAGTTACGCTGCTATCTCCACTTTCTCACCCCGGACTATATCTCCCTGACTTGGTGGTATTTCTGCTGGTCGTCATGCTTGACTGTGCTGACCTAGTATTTCTCTCTCTCGAAGATCAAATGCCCTGTTTAGTGTCTCGTACTGCACACGTTTCAGAATATTCATCTTGAAGCAAATGGGACCTAAAATTGGTCATATAGACTGAAGGTTTACATTCAGCAGGTTCGATGGAGATTTGGTTTACTGCTTTCCCCAGTGGGGGAAAAAATAACAAAATTGTATGTCTTTTTTTTCTTGCATAGTCTTCCTCAACATGGAAACTAGTGAGAGAAATACAGTACATTACAATTCTCTGTCTGGAAAGCCTGTGTTTTGCACCCCACTGAATATGCCTCCAGACTTTCATTCTCTTTGAGGATGGCTAGACTTTACGCAAACATGTCTTTGCTTGGAGGATGATATTTCTGACAGGAGGATTGACCAGCCCTATCTCCAGAGCTGCAACTGCACATTCAGAATGAACATCACCCCACAAACCGGCCACTGGAGGGAAACTTGAAAGAACAGGAGGGAGAGCACTGACGCACCTCTGAAGATGGTTTAGCATCGACCACTGACAGCCGACTTCAAAGAGCCAGTTATGAACATGACAGGCAGCCAGCGCAACAGCCTTTGAATCCAGTGCACATTTTTATCAAGAATTTATGGTCTATTTAGAGGTGATTTTTTTTTATTTTTTTTTGCAGCAGCACTGGGAATTTGATTTGATTGTACATTTCATCGCTGACACGGTAACTCTCGCAAGTCTCCTCTTGATGCTTATATATATATATATATATATATGGGACTTGCATTTTCTTGAGTGTGTGATGTTATTCCACATGGCAGCTGTTGATATTAGTGCTTTTGATTCCCAAAGAGTTCTAAAGAAGTGCTGCACAGAAAAACCCCCAAGGCACAAGTTGTTTATTTGCGCAGATATATATTAATCCAATCAATTTTCCTCAACTCACACCTTGTGGTGAATTGTAATGGAGCAGATGGGTACAGACTAAACTCAAAAAAACAAATCCAATGCTTCAAGACAAAATCTCGGTAAGTTCAATGGACAGACATGATTTGGTATTTATGCATTCAGAGTACCTGCAGTTTCATGGTGTGATGCTCATTTGCATTTCAGCATTGCTGATGAGGAAATGGTGGTGAAAATGATCAGTTCAGTAAAAGTCTAGTACATTAACACAGAGACCCCCAAACTTTTCAGGTGATGTGAAGCTGAGGACAAGATTTTCCCAAATACAACATCCCACCACAAAAGCTAAGTAACAACAACAAATGGCTACTGTTTCTACATCGAAGAATACATTTACATCTTATGCTAGAAGTGGCACCATTGGCAGCTCAGCTGCTGACTCAGGTATTGTCACTGTCCTCAACTGTTTTTTGGACCTTATAGCCATTTCAAAATTCCCCTCACTGCACTTGGTAAAATCAAAGTCCAAATCCGACCGAATCAAGCTAACGTTAGTGTTAGCTCTGTTAGATGTGAAGAGATGTCACCCTCCGTGATTAGGCACAGGCACAGGCACATTTTATTTATAATATATTTAAGTAATGAACAACACATTTTTTCATCACTGTAATGTTTGTATGTTAAAGAACTGTTGGAATGCAATTGTTGGGCATTTCAGCAAGACTCTTGCATACCAGCAGGTGTAGCACCGCATACCGCCAATCATACACAAACCACAATTTGGGAATCATGACATTAACATTTCAGCTGTAAAAAAAATATACACTAAATTGAATTTGAGTGACACATACCAAACATTTTGCCCAAAACTAAGTGGAGTAGGTAGAGAAATAGACTTAAAAGAAGAAAGGTGTACAATTATGTTTTCTTAGTACATATTTCATTTACTCCATATCCACATTTCATTTTGCTTATTGTTGATGACAAGTTAAACAATATACAATTAAAATACTGATGCAGAATATTGTGTAACCTTTACAATCAAGTTTCTGATTAATGTGTACTGTCCTCCTCAGACTAAAGTCACTCTCAAGATCACTGGTGGTGTATCAAATTCTTTCACTAAAAACTGAATATCAACCCCCAAGACATGGTCACACAGTCTTGTTTGTATGAGGAGGTGCTGATACGTCTGAGTGTGAGGCCATGCGTGAGTGCTTATGTGTGTGTGTGTGTGCTCAAGCATGTGCACTTTCGTGTGTTGTGGTGTCATCCCACCCTGGAAAATGACTTATTAAAATGAAATTACGCAGTGCCCTGACCCATGGCAAACGGCATGAGCCGCAATTTGTCTAGCAGTTGAGCTGTGAATAAAATCTGATTGGCAATAATTTGGCTTCGCTGTTGATGTAGCATCTCGTCCTCCACATCTTGTACCTCCCTCCTTCCCCCCCATCCTCTCACTGCCCCTCTTCGCCTTACCATAGTTGTGTTGATCTAAGGGTGAAATATTACTAATATAATGATCCCGGGTCATTGAGCAGAGCAGTGTGATGATGCCAAGTGGGTGATTGGGGGGTTAGGAAAGGGTTATATGAAGCAGGAAGAGCTGATGGTAATGCTAAATGCCAAGACTGACTACTGATCTCAAGTAAAAGGCTGACTGGCTGGCTGTGTGTGAGTGTGTGTGTGTGTGTGTGTGTGTGTGTGTGTGTGTGGGGGGGGTTGCTCAGAGTGTGTATGTGAGAATGGGAGTGTAAAGCTACACAGGCTGACCAGAGTGCACTTGGCTATTTAAGCAGTTGTCTTATCCCCTCTTTTTATGTCATATCATTGTGTGTTTTGTGAGTGCATTCGTAAGTGTGTGAATACACTTCATGCGTCTGCGTGTTGTTATGAGGACCGGCCCATTTGTTTTATAAAGGTTATTTGCTATGGTCATCTCTTTTAGCCTGAAATGGAAAACAATTATGGGCAGCACTTTCCAATTTATCTCATTTGTCCAGTTTAATAAATGTCTTTTTGTCCTTATGAAAATACACAAACATACTCAGAGGAAAATAGAACTCTGTCTATATGACAGAGGGAAGGATAGAGGTGTGTAATGGAGGCACGGTGTTAAAGACCTTGGTGCAGTGGTGGCCTTGGACAGGTTGATGTAGTTCCAGCAATGAGCAGCTCATAAAAAGTGCTATCCGTAGGCCTTAGGAAGATATTCTATCTCTCTGCTGCTAACGGCACAGCCTAAAATCACCTGCTCCATCAAAGTCAGGCCCCCCTCTACAACATAAAATGCACCAAGAAAACAGCAGGAGAAACAATAAGACTGTGTGTGTGTGCATACTGTATTTGTGGGGAGACATCAACTTTATTTAGCAGGAAGACTTGGATGCTCTGTACAAAGCAGGAGATTATGGAAGAACAGGAATTCTAGAAATTATTCAAATCCTTGATTTTCACGTCTGCACATTTTTGCGCCTCCTCACTCCAGTTGGGGGACTCGCAGAGCCCACCTCTGTATTTGTAAAAATAATAACTGTAATAGCAGCCCTATTTTTCAATTTGTTTTAATACATTTTTTCTCATCTGCTGATCTTTTTAAAAGCTAATCTGCAGAAAAGTATTGAAGTAGCAACCTTTGTCTTTGCCATAAATTTGTAATATGATCATAACGCATTGTTAATACACGAAAGTAAAAGTGTGTTACAAATATATATATACGCCAAAAAGTCAGTCATAGAGAAGGTGCCGTACAGGGAGATGATTTTCAAATATTTGAATAGTCATTAAAATATAAAAAAAAATGTATTAGTGTATGCAACCCTGGTTCCTGGTTATAATGTGTTACTCCTGTCAGCAGGTGGCGGTAATGCACCTAAAGCTGTCTGTGAACGGCCATTATTAAACCAGATAAGGCGAAGAAGAACCGTTCCTACCAAACTCCGGAGTTTTGAAGGTAAAACTGTGGTGCCGGGAGATTCGATACCACGATGCAAACAGGAGAAACATACAAGTACGTTTACAGGTGACAGAGAGGTCTTGGTGGAACAATTTAATTGAGATGCAGTTAAAACTCTACAGGTACAGTTAGTCTACCACAGCTAAGGTGTAAAGAGTGAAGCACCGAGCAGATGGTGATCATTACACTGATCAATAATCAATTGCTTCAAGAAATAAGTTTGATGTTGCATGTGCAGTGCAAACAACAGCCCTTACGAGAAAGATAAAACTAAAGGGGATAGTCGATTGATAGTTGATTAGTTCCTAACAAATAGTATTATCAAATAGTATTTTTGCTTTAAACGCCCATTTAAAGACTACTGTCAATGTTAGAGTTAATGTCTTTTTTATTTCACTGTATAGTACAGCTTATGTCAATAAGACCCCAAACAGAAGTAATGCCAGAAGTAGTGCGTTCTCTATACTTCTGAAATGCGTATCTCATCAGTAAAAAGCCATGAAGCCAATTCTTTTCAAATTACTAGAATTCATGAACAATTAAGAAAATAAAACAATGAAGTATTTTTTTTTTCATTTGCTGAGGAGCGTCACAGTCTCCCAGTCCTGTAAAATCACTGAATATATATATATAAAAAATAGGAGTCAAATTATATCATACCCCAGCACTAAAAGGGGAATCCCAATAAGAAAGACAAACACAAGCAAATCAGTAAAAGTAAATATGGAAAATTATGTCACAACAAGAACAACAAGCCAGCATTAGCACAGTGGTACATTCTGTAAATCCACAGATTCTCTGTTTATGTGGGCTCCTGAGAACGCTGTCAGACTAATGGTAACACATGGGCAGAAGTCCTACAGTACCAATTAAGTACGCAAAACATTAAAAGAAAAAAAGAAGAAGAAACCCTAAAGCAGTGTAGTGGAACATAAACCAACATAAATACAGACAGTAAATAAACACACACACACACACACACACACACACACACACACACACACACACACACACACACACACACACAGTCAGTACATAAACAACACAAATGCACAGAGATATATAGATATTTACATTTCACATGAATTCAGAGCAAAGCATCACCAATGTAGTTATCTATTATCAAATTCAGATATCCATGGACATTATCGAGCTTCAAAACAACATTCTTGGTCATACAACATGTATAAGCTTCTTTTCCTGCTTCTGTTTTAAGTTGAGATGTTTTATCTTTTTCTGGAATGCCTTTGGGCAACACAGCAGGAAGAGGAGAGAGCAGATGCATGCGGTTTACAACATCACCAACAATGAATTCACCAAAAACTGTTTTCCTTAGCCACTGTGTGCCCTGTTGTAAGAAAAATGATGCGCAGATGTAAATGTTGGTTGAAATCAAAGTGCTTAGTAACATTGTGACATCTCGGTGGAAAAAGTTCCTCCTACGTGCCTCCTAAAATGTTCTTTATCTTAATTCGGCACATTGGACAGGTTGGATCTAAGCAAAACTCAACCCACGTAACGACTCCTTTGATCGAGCCTCCTGAGAAGGGAGAAGAAATCATTTTGACCTGCGGTTAATTTCCGTGTCTCTATATATTGTGATGTTTGGAGAGGTTCATAACACTAATAGCTGTAAAAGCAACAGAATAATCACAGTGCATTATTATAACCATCACAATCATCACTGTCAAGTGGCAGTTACTCCTGGGAATAAACTTTCCCATCAACAGTTGATATCTCTGCTGACCTACATGCACAAATGACTTGTTTCAAAGCTCTGGAAACTCATCACCTTAAATTAACACATCATGTTCTTAAATGTCTTCTTTCTACTCTAGACCATTTTCACTGACAGTAACTATTTAGTGGTGAACCTCTTGACTTGCTTTAAGGTCGTGCTGTGTTCATCTGTCACATGACAATGGGAGTACTTTGTGTCTCCTCTTGAGTCTTCCTCCAGAGACGGAGAACTTAAATTCCCTCTCCGAGCTAATAGAAATTTAACTCTGCCCATAAGTCCACTGAGTCCCACAGGCTCGACACTAGGCAAGGCCCTGGAGGAAATATCTCCAGATGTCATTTACTTTACTGTTCTCTTCTTATCTCTTTCATTTCGGCCTCCTTCCCTGCTCCCATATCTTTTCATGATGTTTGCTGTCATTGGCAGTGGCTGGAGTGGCCACGTTGTGGAAATATTGATTCCCCCCCCCCCCCCCTTTTTTTTTTTTTTTTTTTTTTTTTTTCCCCTGCCACCTTCTTCTCCTTCCCTGTATACTGTATCTGAGTCTCTGGGTTGACACATGACCAACCCACTTCACTGGCAGCTCATCCTGCTTCATTCTTTAGCTCCTTCCCTGTTTTTGTTCTTCTGTCTCCTGATTCCCCCCCCCCCCCCGAGACTTGATTCCGACACTGTGTTGTGGCTTCACTGTCTTTGAAAGCGCTCTCCATTATGGGGTAGCTTAGAGTTGGAGGTGTAGCAGAGTTGGGAGGAGATTCTCTCTGCCATCACTTCACTGTATACTTTCCTATATCCATCAAAGCAGCAGAAGCCTGTGTTCAGGCACTTGGCTCTCTGTCGACCTCAGCCACTGACTGCTCATTCGCCCTGACAACACACAAACAACTATAAACTTTTACGATTAGTGAGGTCACTTCAAAGTGAAATGCCTTTTTTTTAGAGCATGTTGACACAGATCTCCTGTTTGCACGAGAAAACACCACAATTCCCAACCTTTGTTCCAAGTACTAAGCAACGGAAGCTTGTAGCAATCATTTTCTGCAAATATTGGCTGTGTGGAGTACCCTTCTGTACAATATGGCTTTTTATCACATATTAAAAAAAATACTCCTTGAAATTTAGGAATTGTAAGTAATGCAGGTAGTTTTGTGGCTTTACTTTTGGGTGAATGGTCTGATGAAGGCTAAAGAAGTCTGTAAACACCTGGTGGCACGTGTATGTGGGTGTAACCAACAATGCTACCAGCATTTTGCTGCTCTGCTCAGATAAAGCAGTGATCACAGGTCAGGTCAGGTCTTCTATTGACTCAGTCAGCAGAAAATGACCTCACATGTTGAAAGCTCTTAAAATGTTTTCCTGAGCACGTGTTATTTGTTCACAGCTTTTAGGATGTTTGGGAAGACGTGTGCACAGAACAGTATTGTTTGGTTGACTGAGGGTGTTTTCCACATTAATTATGTGAATAAATGTCCATTCGAGAACTTGCTACTGCAAATATTTGGAGACGTGGTTGTACGAGGCAAAACTGAAGAATGTAGTAATCCTCTTGACATGACAGGAAAGAAAATCGGATTCTCCAAACTGATTTTGAACATTTGAAATTGTTCCCATCAGATGAACATCTTAAGGGCAGCTGACTCACTCCAAATTTGATTGTTACATGTGCAATATTTGAGAACTGCTTTCTGGTTTGACATTTAGAAACTACAGAACATAACTGCTGCGTTAGAAGATCAAAAAACTTATTTAAGGTTCCTTTGCTGTGACATATGGACGTAAAATTATGCACAGTCGACATTCTACATGTGGGAAACTCATTTATCAAACAGACACACACTGGTGTTTCCTCTGATCTCCGGGTCGTCGGATTAGACGCGTGGATACGTTTTGTGACGCACATATCAATTCGTGGCATGTATATATATATATATATACTGTATATAGCAAGCTGAAAGGTAATTTTGAGTTTGAAGAGGTCTGAGTGAGCTCTGCCAACTAATGCCAAATAGTTGCTCTGCCTCTGTGTTTACGATAGTAGGCCGTTTTCAGACATTTCAGACATTTTGACTTGTGATTGTAGTGAAAGCACAGATGTTTGAATGATGGCTCAGTTCCATTAAGTGTCCCAGTAAGTCATGACAGGGCACCAACATGCACAGAAGCAGGACATCCCTCAGGTGGAATGCAGCCATTTTTAATACACCTTTGCGTTTCCTACAATAACAAGTCAAAATGTCGGCTATGTAAAAGGTCTACAGGTGATTTTAATGCGAATGCATTTTTGTGCATAAATGGGCACCAAGTGAGCCGACTGTAAATTACAGCTGTCAGTCAATGAACACTTTACAGACATAAAAAATGTGTACAGCCCTTCAAATCTTATACATACAAAAATCCTTTTCAAAAGGACCAAACCTACACTAATTAGAGTCATCAAATGCTGTGACTGTGACCAGAATGACTGTTTGAAAAAAAATCTCAACTAACTCTACACCTGCAGAGAAGAACCTTTTGAACAGGAGTCATTAGGAACTGGGGATTTTGAGGTTTTCAAGGTACTTCCGTGTTGGCTACCTCCTCAAGCCGCTTGTTCATGGGTAATGTAAGAGCTTTGGAACAGTGGTGTAAGGTCCACTTTACTGTCCGTTTTAAAAGTAGGACAAAAGGACGCTGGCAGCACGTTGTACGGTCTCTCACTGCCTGAACTAAATTATTTTATAACGCTACAGGCAAGATGAACAACATCATGTAGTTCACATGCAAAATAAAGAACGCTAGTCTAACCAAAGTAGACTTCGACTGTCGACACTTGGGCCAATGCAACCAACCTTTTCCATGCTTGAAGATACATATCAGTCGCTGTAACCGCTTTGTTTGATTACTAATGCATCGTGACAATAAAGGCTCCCCACCAAGCAGATGCCCATAGTCTGCTACTGAAGAGGACATTAGCATTGTAGCTTTACTAGCTCACATTAGCAGTAAACAAATGCACCTGTCTCTGTTTACCATCTCTGCTATATTGCCTCTGACAACACACCGACGCCAAGTCATAAACACAGAGGAGGAGCAATTCATCTTTATTGCTTGCAATCATTCTAAACATCCACACGGGCTATCCGTCCATGTAAGACAGGTAGGGTGGTAGCCAAATAATACGTTCCCCACCACCCCCCCTCCAGTGACTCGACTTCATCATTTCACTGGAGGGATCTCATTGGTCTGCAGTCGGAAAGTATGTCAAGTTTACCATGCAGGTTTGTAGTAGGGGTTTTGTCTTGCTGTCCAAGTTGGCGATGCATCTAATATGTTAACAGCAGGTGCTCTGCTACGTTAGTTACAGTACTTTTGTGATATATTGGCTTTTATTAGCAAGCATGATTAAAGTCAGCCAGGAGGGGGAGCGGGCAGGTGCTGGGCTGATGAGCAGAGTGACAGTGTTAATAGACTGAGGCTCCAGGGAGGTGGCCCCCGTTTGCAGCACCAATCCGTCTTGATTTCTGCACATTGCCTTCTTCAATTACACTAAGTGTTTAGCTCTAGTCACCGGCAACCTGGGCATGGCAAGACCGTCGCTGGGGATAGTGGAGCACACCGTACATTATGCACAGTACATTATGCATGAAAATTAGAAAAATACAAGCCAGTCGTGAGACTCTTTCGAAATATATACCAGGTCACGCTCAAACTTTTTTCTTGCTGGATTGTTAGTAGGTGTGACTACTGTTGCCTGATTGGATATGAAGTGCTCGCCTGTAATCTGTAGCTGCTGCTTCACTATCTCTAAGATGTGTCCGGCTCTTCGCTTTTCGCTCAGCGAGAGGAGAGATGATGCAGAGATAAGACATTGAGGGATACTCTCTCTTCACAGGAGCACAGAGGGAATTAAAGGTGTCCTCTCCCATCTGGAAAAAAACCCGTTATTATCTTCATCACCTAGCCCCTTCACCTGACACCACGCAGCACCTTAACTCAAGATAAGACCTAATCTGGACTCTTGCAATGTCTTTATTTATTTGTGTCAAGGTTATGAGCTACAGAACACATCGTCCCCATTCAATCAAAAACTGACAACACCGACTTGGATGAAAAGAAAAAAATAAATTGATGTTTTCGATGTATAATGTGTGTCTATAATAAGGTTCCTGTTCAAAAAGCAAACACCAACACGCTGTTTACTTTCAAAGAGCCTCTCGAATTCAGGTTATTGACTTTTGCAAAGTGAAAGCAAGGGGAATGCAACTGCACATTAATTGGGACATGCTGTAGGAGCCAAATTCTCCAGTGAAGCTAATGTAAATGAAGCTTATATTCTCCGGGAGACCGAATGAGGAAAAGCAAAGGGGCTTTTGATGATTCTTTGTTCAAAAAAACAAATGATGTCCCCGTGTTTGTCCTGAAACAACAAACAACAAGAGAGCAAGTGTGTGCGGAAACATACATTCTCCCAAGTAACGATACACATGAACTGAAATGGCCTAAGCAGCGCATCACATTCTTCCTGAGAGTGACTGTGTATTCCTCCTCAGGAGAGTGGCTTGTTATGGTGAATGCTGATGACAGGCAGTGAATCTAAATTCCTATAGATTGTTTCTGTAACCTTTCTCAACTGAGGAATAACAGAGACGTGATCCCAGCACCACTGCTCTTTAGATTGCTCCCTTGCTGTCGCTTGACACGAATAAGACAGTGGCGCCTGGGATGTGGCACAGCTTACCTCTGCATTGAGTAGGGAGGGGGTGGGGGCAGGGGTGCCATCTTTTGACCCCCTGATGCATTTCAGAAAAGGTCAAGCTGACAGTCGTCATCTCATCAATCCGCCGTTGTGACTCTGTCAATCTTCCTTGGGATCCCTTTTTGGAGGTGAGGAGACTTTGAGAACAAATTGCCCCATCCTGATTCTCCACCGCCCAGCCTCGGTTTGCCTTAGAGAAATAGCCCGTGGGGGTGTGTGGGTGTGTGGGTGACCTTCGTGACCACCTTATCTCGCGGAAAGGTCACAGCGAGGCCCCTTGAAAACCAGACGGGTGGGGAGGATCGATCTGGAGGCTTTCTTTTATTTATCTCGGTAGACACGCTGCTGCTGGTGTTCTTCCAGGCCAATGGTGAGGGGGAGAGATAACGATCTATTAGTGTTGCAGATATCCTCCTCCTTACCTCTCTCTCCCTGCAGCCCCCACTCTGTCCCTCGCTTTTCTTGTCAGACACCCTAACTCTATAGAAGCCCCTGGCCTCGGGCCAGAGGCATTTGGAAGGAAGGAAACTTGGAGGTCATCAGAATGGGGTGGTTGACATCCTGGGGTCAACATGATCAAACCATGTCGTTGCTTAATACAGTGTATGGACGGGTGAGAAATCAGGCCCCCCTCATAGAAACTGCAGAGCTATTAGAACTGAAGCAGCCAAAAGAGGTGGGGAGAGAGGAGAAGAGCATCACATACACTTTTCTATCCCGTCCCTTTGACTTTTGCGGTGCAGTGTATTAATGGCCTGCTCTTATCACCATTTATCATTTGAGCAGTGCAATATATAGGAAGTGGTTGCATCAGTAGAGGGAAAACAAAGGCGAGATAGAGACGTTCGGCGGTGAGATGAGTGTGTTGCTGAAAGCTCGGGATGATTTAATTAAAGAGTTTTCTCTCCAACTGTTTTCAGGTCTGTGCTCTGTTTAAAGATGGAGAATGAAACAAATGACTCATTGACATTGCTGCTGACTCACGCATAGCTCAAGATGTCGTAAGCCTCTAACGCTGATAGCGTTCATGCGGTAATCATGTTGTGCAGCACACGCATACAGACCCATAGCGAGTTGACTTTTATTTACCAAAACAGCGCTGTTGCACACAGCACTTCTGCGTGTCGTAAAATCGCCCCGCCCAAACATGCTTTGAATATTTCTCCATTACCCCACCATCATGGTCAATTAGGCCCCAACTTTCTCCGCCTTTTATCTCCATAACCAGGGTCCTCATCTGCGGCTTGTGTCACAGGGCCTGCAGATAAATAATTCAGCGGAAGGGAGGGAGGGGGACGGAAAATTTACAGCTCCCGTCTTAGCCAGCCAGGCTGTAAATTCTGAATGAGGGGGAA
Organism: Brachyistius frenatus; assembly: GCF_029030835.1. NCBI lineage: Eukaryota > Metazoa > Chordata > Actinopteri > Embiotocidae > Brachyistius > Brachyistius frenatus. Next base: position 4,971,269 of record NW_027210603.1, read on the forward strand.
CAGGAGAATATAGTAGGGGAGAAGAGAAAGGGGGGATAAGGGGGAGAGAGATGAGGGAGGAGAAGGGCTGTGGGGAAGTGGTCCCCCGGGGGCCATAGTCTCACACAGGCAACATCATAAAGTCACCATTAGAATGCTGTATTTATAACAGTGGGTTTGCCCCGGGCTGTGGCTGCGATACAGAGTCCCCCACCCCACCACACACACACACACACACACACACACACACACACACACACACACACACACACACACACACACACACACACACACACACACACACACACACACACACACACACACACACACACACACACACACACACACTCACTCACTTACTCTACACACACTCTACACAGCACCCATATCCACATGATAATGTCATTTTCCTCAGTATTAGTAGAGTCTCTCCATAAAACACACACTGTGTCCTTCTCCTGGCACCGCTGTCCCTATATATGGTGTTCAGCAGGGCGCCAGCATCACAGAATATCAATGGCTTAATGAGGCGAGGGCTCTTTCTGATGTGCCGCAACATTGACTCTTTGGGGGGAACACGGCGAGTGGAAACGACTCTGTGAAGAGATAACAACGCCCCCCGATGGACTGCTGGCCAGCTCGGAGCATGCTCAGTAGTGCCTGACATAATGGCCGCCTGTAATGATACAAAACATCTCAGTCAACAAAGATCCTTTCCCTCTTTTTTATACACTATTTTATAACATTTCAAAGGCTAATGAGCATTTTAGCTTCTTGTTGATGATCTCATAAATCTCACACATTTTAATAAAGAGAAAATGCCAGCGTTTACACTTCTTGGATCATTTATTGCGTCATTTTTGACTATTTGCATTATCCCTGGGCAATTTGCTGCTCTGTTACTATGATCTGAATCCGATCCATTAAGTAGACATTGTTAGGGACATGACCACTCATGAGTTCATGCAAAATATTCCTGAAAAAAATTGTCAGCCGATACACATGATAGAATATGTCCACAGTAATTGTCCATAGTAAGAATTATAGTGTTGTCAGCAAATTGACTTGTTTTTTTTATAAAGTCGGATTACTGCCCACAAAGTCCAAAGAGAACATTTGTAAAACAAAATGAAAGCTGATGGTTTGACTGATCGATTCCTGTATGTCCTCAAAGTGACATTGATGTCTCTCTATCGCATATCTAACTTTAATAAGCCTTTGTGACTTTGAATAATGGCTCTATGAACGGCGAGCCTTTAAACAGCACTATAGAGTCAGATGTTTCAGAGGAAAGCCAAAGGTGTAAGCAAAAATATTCAGTGGAACCAGTAAACACAGCACATTGAGCGCACCGACTCCCCTGTGCCTTTTCATAGTGTGTTGAAAAGCAATAAGAGGAGGTACAGTACCTTTTGTTTATCTGTCCCACTCATGCGTTTATTGTCAGACCTTGTTTAGGAATATAATTTCCTTTAACTGGCCTTTTGCTTTCCCGGCACCTTTCAGGCGCTTTCATGTCAGCGGTCTACAGTGGGGCCGCTGCCTCGGAATAAACTCCTTTTATTTAAAGCTAGCCAGAGGGGTCAGAGAGCCTGATCTGTCATTGGCAGTGTAATAAACAGAGTAAGAGAGTTCCACATAAACACCTCCAACCAATATGAACAGCCCACTACAGGAAATGAAAATGTGGCCATATGTGGCCATAGGACGTTAACCCTTTACCATTCTGGACGGTGGTGGAAAATGAGAATCCAGTGTCTCGCTGAATGCCTCCGTATCCTTTGTCTGGGTTACTGTATGGGGCATTTCCTGAGGGCGTCTGAACATGCATTAATTGGTTGTCATGGAGAGATACAGCTAAAAGTGGACGGGATGGCAGTGTCAAATCCCTTTTAATGAGAGAATAAAACAGTCTCCCATTGAAGGCAGATAGGGAGAACCGTATTGACCTGCGGTGGTGGTCCTGAATAACCAGTTGTCTCCCTCAATCGATCAGAACACAATGAGAGACAACACGGAAGGAAGCATGGCATGATTTGTGAGTGACTCAGAAGGTCAGAACACGTGTACAATGCAGTGACTCCTCCTTCGTCACATCTCTATCATTTTGTTTTTAATACCCCACACACGCACTCGACTCTTCAGTTTTCCCCGTCGTGACAGTGTCCTTTCTGTGGCATCGCTCCGGCCGTTCATCCATGCACGGTCATTAAGCTCAACGCCGCACGATTCTCAATGAGGCAGCGCCAGCAGCCGAGTTGACCCTTGGAGGGCACCGCTCTGACTTGCTCCTCTTTCTCCGTCGTCTTCTTCTGTTCTCACTCATCTTATTCCCCACAGTCTCCCTGTCAAAGGGCCAAAGCATTGGCTGCTTGTTGCGCATGCTAACACCCCAGTCTGAAAGATAGGACAGAGAGCTAGAGAGAGAAGGAGACAGACCGAGGCCGAGACGGTTATAGCTATGGCCGCCAACCACCGACAGACTTCGAGAGTTGAGTGAATAAATGCCCTGTCTATTTGGGACAGGGTGCACTCACTCTCGCAAACCAGCACGCATGCATAAAACCCAAAGGGGTCGGGGGCCGGGGAGCGGAGAAATCCTCTGCAGAGAGATTGATAACGCCCCCCGCTTCAAACAGCGGACAATCCAAGCAAGCCCAATGTGACTTTTAAAAACCCCAATGAATAGTGCATGGAGACGGGTCAAGGGCAAGATGGGTTGAGGGAGGGCGAAGGAGTTTTTCTTATCAATCAGGGAGTCATCGGGGGAATGCGAGAAGACAAGCGCCAAGCTGGGCTGCTTGGGGGTGGGGTGGTGGTGGTGGTGGTAGGATAAAGCTCCTTTGATAGCTGTGAAATGGAGAAACAGATGCAGAGAGGTGGAAAGAGCATTATAGCTGGGGATAGTAAATACCCTAGGGCAGGGGTGGGCAAACTACGGCCCGCGGGCCACATCCGGCCCGTTGGTCTTTTTAATCTGGCCCGCTGAAGATTGGTACAGAATTGCCCAAATCAAATCATATCATATCACAATTATGACTGCATTCATTTGACCTTGTCCTGTAATACCTGGCGGTCCACCAGGTGGCGCACTAGGCGCAGTGATACATTGACTTGATTTTGCGGAGGCCAGGCTGCTCTCTGTTGTTACTCTGCTGCTGCTCTGAACACATCTGCAACAATGAACGGGCCAAAGAAAAGAAAAGTCGACAGCGAGCGCCGAGTGTTTAATAAGGAACGGACGACTAAATACTTTTTCACTGAAGTCCGGTTGAAGGCTGTGTGTCTTATTTGCCAAGAAACCGTTGCAGTTTTAAAGGAATACAACATCAGCCGTCACTTTTCCACCAAGCATGCTAATTGCGCGAACAACCAGTCAACGCAAGAACGGACGGCGACCGCTCAGAGGTCGGCAGATAGTTTGCAGGATCAGCAAAACACCTTTAATAAAGAATCAAGCACGAAAGCAAGTTATTTGCTGGCATTCAAATCAGCATAGACCAGCAAGCCTATCTCCGAAGGGGAGTTTCTCAAAGAGTGCGTGGTAGAGACAGCAGGCATCTTGTGTCCTGAGAGCAAGAACAAATTAGAAAACATGAGCTCATCACGCAGGACGGTGACTCGCCGTCTTGAGCTGATTGACGAAGACTTGGCTAGCAAGCTAAACAAAAAAGCGGAGTCATGATATTCATGATATTCCTTGGCACTGGACGAAAGCAATGACATAAAGGACACCGTTCAGCTTTTAATTTTTATCAGAGGGATTAATGACAATTTTGAGATAACAGAGGAGTTTTTGGCCGTGGAACCCCTGAAGGGGAAAACGCGGGGAGAGGACTCGTATGACGGCGTGTCGGGGGTCATCGAGAGGCTCCAGCTACCTTGGAGTACGCTCGCCAACGTTACCACAGACGGATCGCCAAATCTGACTGGAAAAAACGTCGGGTTGCTGAAAAGAATCCAGGAGGGGTGAAAGAGGACAACCCTGAGCAGGAGGTCATTTTCTTACACTGCATAATCCACCAGGAAGCACTGTGTAAATCCGTCCTGCAGCTCGACCACGTAGTGAAGCCAGTTGTAAAAGTGGTTAACTTTATTGGAGCGAGGGGACTTCACCATCGTCAGGTTATTAAGTTTCTTGAAGAAAATGACGCTGATCACCAGGACTTGCTTCACCACTCCAATGTCCGCTGGTTAAGTTTGGGGAAAGTATGTCAACGAGTGTTGGAGCTCAAACAGGAGATTATCTCATTTTTGGAGCTACTTGAGAAAGCTGACGATTTTCCTGAGCTGAGTGACACAGATTGTCTTTGTGATTTATCTTTTGCTGAGGACGTACTGACACACATGAATGAGCTGAACGTGAAGCTACAAGGGAAAGACCAGTTTGTCCATGAAATGTACACAAACGTCAGAGCCTTCAAAACCAAGCTAGCTTTATTCTCAAAGCAAATGTCAAACAAGTCATTCGCTCATTTCCCCACGCTGGCTACGCTGAAAGACGTCCTCGACATGAAGACATACAGGAAATCACTGGACGACCTGCACGGAGAATTCTGCCATCGGTTCTCTGATTTTAGAAAAATTGACAAGTCCCTTCCGCTGGTGTCATGTCCCTTCAGCTGGTGTCCTGTCTCTTCAGCTGGTGTCGTGTCCCTTCACACAAGACCCTGAAACGGCGCCACAGGAGTTGCAGTTGGAACTGATTGATCTCCAATGTGACACCGTCTTAAAGGAGAAGTTCAACTCTCTTAAACTGGATGAGTTTTATGCTTCATTAAAGCAGCCAAATTTCCAAACATCCAGAAGATGGCACAGAAGATGCTGGTGTTGTTTGGCTCTACGTACGTGTGTGAACAGACTTTTAGTGTGATGAACACCAACAAAGCACCTCACAGATCCCAGTTGAGTGATGAACACCTCAGATCTGTTCTGAGAATTGCCACAACAAAACTAACACCAGACTTCGATGCTCTGGCAAAGAAGGGTGATCAACAACACTGTTCCCACTAAAAGTGAATGTAAGTATTAACACTGTAATGCCTTTTTTATGTTTCTGTTTGATATGTTTGATATGTATGCATCTGGTGCTGGCCCGGCCCGTCTGTCAAATTTTAAAAGTCAATGTGGCCCCTGAGCCAAAAAGTTTGCCCACCCCTGCCCTAGGGTATTGGGCCTTTTAGGTTTAGTTAATCTGTTTTTAGAGGTGAGGAAAAAGCAGAATGTATCATGTCTGAGGCCATTTATCAAATTCTGTCTAATGGATAGCTTGTTTTCAGTTCATGGGAGACAGTGGTCAGTGGGTTTTTTTCTTTTTTGTGGCTTAAAGATTGTACAAAATATTGCTGGTATCTCAGCATAGAGTTATATGCTTAGGTCTGGAAAGATTGCATGAAAAACATTCTATATATTTCAATATTCCTGGATACTGTTCCAACAGTTTTACAAGAGACATCCTATCCTGATGACCCATTGTGAAAAGAACAAACTTCTGAGCCACTGACTTTGATAAACGTGATTGAAAATTATGTCTTCTATTCATAGGACAGCTGAAAAGAATAACAGGTGGGAAGGGCTTTTATAATGGCAAATCAATATAGAGAATCTACAGCACAGTTCAGCCTAAATGCCACCCTGCACTTTGGCCCCTTATCAGCACCCAATCACAGGCAATCAAGTTCTTTTAAAGGCTGATTTAACCCTGATGAGCCCTAAGCTGGATGAACCTCACACACAGACAGCACCAGTCACTCTGACACACACACACACACACACACACACACACACACACACACACACACACACACACACACACACACACACACACACACACACACACACACACACACACACACACACACACACACACACACACACACACACACACACACACACACACACACACACACACGCGTGCACAACACTCCCTGCAATATTGCAGCAGAGATTAAAGCCACATGAAAGGGGTAGAGACAAAGGTGACGTCTCCTCTTTTGAAATGGCAAGAGGGTGGCTTGACATGAAGTGAGTGGGTGAGTGCCTGGGTGAACAAAAGGCTGGCGCTGTGTGAGAAAAGGGCAGAGGCGGGAGCAGGGCAGCAGTGGTGGGGGGGGCAGGCCTTTAATTAAAAGGATTATATTGAGGTGCACAGTGCTGCAGAGGAGCTGTCCACTGGGCCCAGATTGACTACAGTAATGGAACCTATCCCTGTCGGAGCAGAGAGAGAAAGAGAGAGAGCGAGAGAGGAAGAGAGGAGGTGGAAATGCGGCACCGAAAGGGGTCAAGAAATTATGGAAGAATGGTTTTAGAAAAAGTAAACATTAAGAATAAATGTGTGTAATGAGGGATCATCAACTGGAATTGGAAGATGGGAGCTTAAAGTCATAAATATACAAGGTCATAAAGAATAATAACAATGAATGAACTATGGCATTAAATTAGAAGTTCTCGTAGATTAAAGTCATTACAGATATGCTTCCGGCCAAGTGAGAGTTTCCCTCTTTAATGTAAATGAATGCTAAGTTTGGCATATCCATCCAGTGCCTCTGCTTCTCATTAATTTTTATCTCTGCAGATATAATGAAGTCATAATAGCGGGGAGTCTGATGAGTTGTCAATTAGAAACTTGAATGATCCCTGTACTGAAATAAAAAAAGAGAAGAGGTTATTGATTCTCCTCCTCTGTATAACTCAGTGCTAACCATCACCTGCCTGCTTTCACTCCTTCTCACGTGTCTGCCCTTCATTTACATTTTGATTATATGCTGCAAAGAGCAACTTTAAAAAAAAGCCCATGACATTAAAAATGGGTATAAACTTCCTATAACCGCGTTGTCAGTTTATATTGTGTAGCATCAGATTATAACATGCAATAAAAATCAACATAACAGAGCAGCTCGAGAATTGTATTGTCACACATGGCCACGTGCAAACTTTCCAGCGCGGAGATAAGTCCCCTGTGTCTGCCTCTGACTATATTTGTGTTATCATCCCAATCCGTTGTGTTGTGTGCAACTGCATGACTTCCCGCTGCTGCTGACCAAGATTAACATTATCTCTGACCACCCTGCCAGAAAACCAGACACTGCAGTAAATGAATTAGATAGAGGCAAGACAGAAAAAGTAGAACTTTTTGGCACCTGCTGTCTGTAACATTCCTAGGTTGGCTGTTTTCATAATGTTTATGCTGTATCTCACACACGTATAAACCATCAGCCTGACAAAGCAAAGTACACCAAGTTCATTACTGAAACTGTCATTTTCTTGTTGAGTTCAGTTCCACTAAACAAAACATACCAATGTTTTCCGTGTTTCAGCCTATTTTTATTTTTTTTATAATTAATGCACACCTTACATTACTGTTGACATTTATAATACATACGTACACATACAAAACATATCTTTATTACACAGTCTACAATCTGATACAAAAATTGCAGCTAAATGATGCAACATGAGGGAATTTGATACATTTGAATATTACATTGATCAGGATTTGAATTATTTTTTATTAAGCGCACTAAATCTGGAATGGTCCAGATTTTATGCCCACTAGGAAACACATGCAATTGCACATTGTATAACCACAAAAGGAAACTTTTTTTTAAACCTAAAATACAACTCAGGTATTGGCTTACCTTAATTGTCTTTGACTTATTATATTCAGTAAAACTGTAAGGGGACAGACACCTGTAAATAAAGCTAGATGTAGTCTTTTAGCAGTGATAGGACAGATTGTGTTTGGTGATTCCCACTCAAGTGTGAGTTGAATTAATTTATACATATTTAAAAAAAAATAATAATCATATTTGTATACATTTCCTGTACGAGTTCTTTAAGGAAGTGAGTTTGACGAGAGAAGGCAGAAAGAGTGATGAAGTTGCACTTGGACTATATGCTCCTTCTCTGTAAACAGTTTGTCTGTGTTTTTGCAGTGCTGTTTTCCCTGCACTTAAAATGAGAGCAATTCATATGCAGCATTATACCCAATAAAAATCTAGGACAGCATGTGCCATGATCTGCAGTGAAGTCAGAGGGAAGTGGGAAAGCAAGCTGTCTGTTTGTGGCAGATTTTGTGACAAAATTAAAGACTGTAAATGTAACGCAAACATTTCGGCCAGCGCTTTACATGGTAGTCCTGACGTTTTTTTAGGTCTTTGAATCTCAGAGTGGCCATATGCAGGTATGTGACTAGAAAGCTTAGTAAGGCACCATGAGTGGAGAGAATTCTACACTCAAGCAGACATATTATAAGTCCAGGAGATACAGATTTATCTTAAAAGATCAGTCTTTAAAAGCTGCATAATTTTTTTTTATCCCAATTTCATGCAGAATTTAGGTCAGACTTATGTTTGTTGTCCCAGAATCTCTGACTCTTGTTATTTTTTAGAAGTATCAGTAAATTTAAAAACCTCCTACAAACAAAGGTGTTTCAGAGTTTTTATTTTGGTCACCATTGGTTTCCACTCATTTCCTTCTGATACATAAGAAAATCAACCTTCTTTAAATAGTTTGTATAATTGTCTTTTTTATTGCCACCTAACAGAGGGGAAAAGAACTAATGTAAAAACAGCATTCATTAGTGAGATGACTCACAGAGTCTCAGTGAGTGCTTGGATAACGCTGTGATATGGGCAATATGTTATGATATATGTCAGCAGTAAATACATTGGCCTTAAGTGTTTTCCAAATTATGGTGTACAGCTAACATATTGTGGAGCCTTTTTTTATGGCAACATCACATCTGTGGCTCTCAGACTGGCATATTTTCACACTTTTCTTTAGTCAAACTGTGTATCTTATTACAGCAGTATCAATACAGAGCATGACACAAATAATGGGGTTTTGAATGGCTGAGGTGTTGTCCTGATAAAAGTTTTTCACCAGAGCCATAAATCCATTGAGTATTACATCTTTTGGCTTTTTCTATATAAAACTTCACAGAGTGGACTTTTTTTTTCCATTCAGTGTTGCAGCTGTGCGGCAGAGACTACAGCATACTGGCCATACAACAATAGTGACTTAATATCAAATTATGTGTAACATCTTTTATATTTTAAACGGTTGTATGCAAAAAGGCAAACCAGGCACAGACCGGAACATACTGTGCTATATCATTCATGAAAAGGTGTATAGATTTAACCGAGTTTACACCTGACCTGAAAATGTTCTCTTCATTTAAATTTTTTTTTCATTAAATTCAAATTAATTTAAGAAAAAGTGGAATATCTTTATGATTGACATGTTTTTATGTGCTGTGATATTTTATGGATAAATAAATACTCTTTATATGTTGTAGAAAATGAGTGGAGTAAGGATATTTTGTTGTCAGAGAATGAAGGAAGTGAATTCTAACTTCTAATGGGAGCATTATACAATCTGAAAAGTGCTCAAAAGTTGCTTATGTATTGGCCTAGCATTGCGGAAAAGGCACTCCTCGAGTGAGTGTGCCTGAAGACGTATGAAATGAATTTCATACCTTTTTCCCCTCCCTCATTTGCCCAGCGTTTTTTAGCCGGTCTCCTCTGCTCAAGCTATGTGTCTCACCATTACAGAGCTAATCCATCCATGACAATGTTCAATTTCCTCTGGGGAATATGGAGTGCGGTGGGGAAAATTTGCAACCCTGTGGCCCGTCTAAGTACCATTAACGACAGTGGCCACGTCCCTCTGAGCCCGAGCTTTGTCTGTCTCATTTGAATTGAGTGGTTTGATTTGGAAATCTGGCAACGCTGTTATACAATCTTCTATTACAGGCACTTTTTTTTTTTATATGATAAAGATAAGCAAAAAAACCTCACTGTTACCAAGACATTAGGAAGCATTTCCCATTTGCATTGTCACTGAAAGCATTTTTTGTTCCAAGGTAATTTAATGCTCATTGAAACCACACCTGGAAAATGTAGGGTTGCTTTTCTTTCCTACACTTTATATGCTTAGATATATGTAGAATTGAAGTGGTAAAAATAATTAGAACGTCCATGGTTTTAAAACTTTGTTTTGAAAGACATGTTGGGTTGGGAAGGCAATCCCTCCAGGATTTTTGTGAGTATTTTTGTGATTATTTTTGTGATTGTTGTGATTGAAAATGCTTGATTTTTCAGCAGCTTTTTTTTTTTTTTTTAAAAAAAGGTATTTAATTTTCAGAGTTTTGAGTCCATTTTTAGCAGTAGTCTCAGATACTAATCATCCATCCATCCATCCATTTTTCTCTGCTTATCCGGGATCGAGTCGCGGTGGCAGCAGGCCAAGCAAGTTAGCCCAGACTTCCCTCTCCTCTGCAACATTTTCCAGCTCATCCTTGGGGATTCCAGGGCGTTCCCAGGCCAGATGGGATATATAATCTCTCCAGTGTGTTCTGGGTCTGCACCCAGTTAGGTGTGCCGGAAAACCTCCACTGGGAGGCACCGAGGAGGATCCTGATCAGATGCCCGAACCACCTCAGCTGACTCCTTTCGACACAAAGAAGTAGCGGCTCTACTCTGAGCTCCATCCTGATGTCCAAGCTCCTTACCTCGTCTCTAAGGCTGAGCCCGGCCACCCAACGGAGGAAATCCATTTCAGCTGCTTGTAGCCGCGATCTCGTTCTATACTAATCAGTTTTTTATATTTGAATATTTAAATATCATAACCCATTCGAACTAAAATATATATTTTTACTTTTAACACAGTGGAAGTGGCTACTCTATCTTGGCATTTGAAGGGATTTGAACCCTCACATGATCCACAGCGTCCGCATCATTATCTGAGGTTTCATTAAGGTTTCATGACATTGATGTTGGAAAAAGATGCCACGGAAACTTATGAAGACACAAACGAAGCGCTCTCGGGGCGGTTCGGTGAATGCTTCTATAGTAACTTGTAGTTTCCTGGGTCTGTACCAGAAATGTAGTGAATGCTGTTGAGGTTTATAGTCGGCATCTCTTCAGGACTGGCACTGAACAGTTTGAGTGATATCAGCTTAGCTAGAGGAGACTGCTTTTAACAATCACTGCACATTACCTAAATGACATAAACAAAACCTGACCGCAGCGTACAGTAACTCAGCACCTGATTGGCAAATAATGGTTTGGTGTCAGAGGGCAGTGGGACGTCTGTGTATTTGATTGTACTGCTACTGGAGCAGGTTTAATCAGTGAAGTTATGTTGTTTTATGGTCATACCATGCATCTATGGTTTGTACATGCTGTATTCTCTGACCACTTGGAATGAGCTGCTCAAAAACGGTCCTGGTGGCTTGTGAGCAATGTCTTGGAGACCCCAGGTCTACAGCCCCAATCCTGTAGTGTTTTAGTGTTTTTATTGCCCTAATATAACGGCAATATTTCAAACCAATATAGTGCTGCCTTTCAATTGCTTCCAAAATGTGCATCTGTCTGGCCCTCGGTGTGTCTGCTCAATACACTATTGACAGACCAATCATTCCACAATCATGCTCAGCACACCATCTTTATTACTGATTATTGACCAGGTCATCAACGCCTGCATGTCACCTCACACTGACATTAGGTTCCAGGAGAGAAAGAGAGAACCTGCAGCGAGAGAGAAGCTGGGAATCTGTCAGCACTCTGATGAGCTGATCTACTGCTGGGTTTTGGATTGCTAAGCCACTGACCTACAGGTGGCAATTAAATGTCAAGACATTTGGATTCCAATTCTGGTCTGTTGCTGAGTCACGTAAGTCATGCGGTAAATTCAGATATGTGTCAAAAACGCTAGATAGTTTAGATCAGATCTAAGTTGTTGCCTGCATCAGGTCCCCAACCTGCCCTTTACTTATCTACCGCACAGTGGCCAAGAGACCGACTCCTGCAGTGAGAGGTACTTCAAGAAACTTTTTTGGCAGTGGACCCAGTCAGTATGTCTCTTTCACTGTTTGATGGGCAAATGTTTTAAAAATTCCCAACTGGAGAATTCACATTTTATTATAGATTACTGGACTTGGAGTTTATTAATAGATTTTCATTCCAATACGTAGAGTGCAGAAAACAGACATATTTGATGTTTTAAAATATTAGCTACCCCAAATCTTTAAAAAAACATGATTTTTTATTGATCCCTCATAGTACCTATCATTGAAAATAGCACATTATATGTGCTTCACAAGAGTATACATTATGATACTGGCCAGCTATTATCAATAACAGGTTTCATTTGGAATATCTGGCACTATTTTTTGGCCTAGTGAAAACCAACATAGAAAAATATGTTGGTGCTGATTTTTCTTTTCATTTTCTCAGTTGCTGTTTGCCAGCTCCATAAACTGTAATATAATTACAATTTATAGAATATAGTGTACTAATCTTTACAGAATAGGGATTCATGCAGTCAGTATACAAGGAATCAACATGCGTAGTCACTTCATAGTAACATGACATTATTTAAGGCATCAATCAAACCGTGACTTCAAACTAACATTGCCAATTAGAGTTCATAAGAAGACAGCAAAACATTGCATTGTCAACCAATGTGCACACAAAAATCAAGAAATTCAAGTTTCTCAGTCCTGGACAACAAAGTCCTGCTTTCTTCATTAATTTATTGCATTTTTTGATGTGATAATTAATTTATTATTATACCTAGGCTAGTTGAGCGCTCTCCAATTAAACAAAACTACCAAAACAAGGATAACCAGTTTTTATACATCTTCATTTATTGAACTGCTCCTTTAGGATAACTCTGTTAACTATAGTATGAGGTATTATACTTAAATCATACTTCAGTTAAAAGCGTTTCAGTGAATGTATGTTTTCAGGCCGTTATGAACAGTTTATTTTTGCAGTGTTGCTAATATAACACAGAATACCTCAGTGTTTACTGCAGTGTAGCACACGTGGCCATTAATTTGAATAAACAGACTTGGAAAACACACACACACACACACACACACACACACACACACACACACACACACACACACACACACACACACACACACACACACACACACACACACACAGGCATATTTCAGTTATTGATGTTGTGTGTTTTTCCATTCTCATCACATATCATTTGTGTGTTGTTGGTGATATAAGCTGAATGTCAATGAGAATGTGTGAGACATCCTGACATCTACAGCATCTCCAAGGTCAGTATCTGAATCAGCGGCCCACTTCAGTCAGAGTGAATCCATCAAGCCTCTTCTGGAAGGAAGATCCATGACACTACGTAACTATTTGTTTCTGTCAGTCAAACAAGGCACCTTTGAATCAATGTTCGCACACTAACCTTCCTTTAATTTACCTGCGTGACAGAGGAGTGTCTGTTCAAGAGATGTTTTGCACCAAATATTTTGAAGAGCACACTCTCATCCCCCGAAAGACTCAAAGGTGGCCTTTAAAGGTTGTAGTTTACTCCTTTTACTCCGTTTAAAGCTATTACAATTAGAGCCTGGCTGATATTTAAGCCGGCAGACTTTATCAACTGAGACTGGCCTATGACACATACAGTATCAGTGTCGGCGTACATGACACATGTATCTGTCTGCTCTTTGCATCGAACTTTCAAACTTTATCTGACCATTGATTATTGATCTATGGATGGACAGCCTGCTCTGTACTTGGCTCTTAAATCCCTGTGCATAGCAATAGGAGACTTCTGATATGCTTTACCTAGCAGAGTTTGCACTGAACCTGATTTTTGTTTATTTCTTGAAGTTGCACGCAGAACTTTTTTACCACTTTACTCGTGTTTGCATGTTTTACCTTTGCCTTTTGTTATTTATTGGTGGTTTACAAATAGCTTTTATGTACTTTACTGCCAGTAAAAAAACAAGGGAAATAAGGCAAGTAGATAGTAGCATAAACATTTATTTTTACTTTTATAAAAGTATGTATATAGATATCTATAGATATCTATAGATCTATAGATATAGATATATAGTGTGAAAAAGTGTTTGCCCCCTTCCTGATTTCCAATTTTTTTGCATGTCTGTCACACTTAAATGTTTCAGATCATCAAACAAATTTAAATATTAGTCAAAGATAACACAAGTAAACACAAAATGCAGTTCTTAAATGAAGGTTTTTATTATTAAGTGAGAAAAAAAATCCAAACCCACATGGCCCTGTGTGAAAAAGTGTTTGCCCCCTCCTGTTAAAACATAACTTAACTGTGGTTTGTCACACCTGAGTTCCATTTCTCTAGCCACACCCAGGCCTGATTACTGCCACACCTGTTCTCAATCAAGAAATCACTTAAATAGGACCTGCCTGACAAAGTGAAGTAGACCAAAAGATCCTCAAAAGATAGACACCATGCCGAGATCCAAAGAAATTCAGGAACAAATAAGAAAGAAAGTAATTGAGATATATAATTTTCCTGCTAGTCTGCTCTGCAGGAGGCGAATGCTTGATTCTAAAAAGATAGATTATTGGTTGAGTCTACCCAATGGGGTATTGAACATCTATAAAATAATTCATTTTTGGTGCATGTGAATTTTATTTTTAATATCAATGACTTTCATTGTAAATACTTCACATCTCCAGTGCAGAATACTAAAAAACAGCATGATCTGATCATTTATAAGACAAAGTGAGGGGATTTAATTATGAATTCAAACTGTAAGCAATGTGAAGTGATAAATGTAATGCACCGAATGGAAACTAAACGTTGGCTCCACATATACCATGGTGTGCACACTGTTTCTTTTCTATGATACTGCGTAGCTCATAAGTTAGAACATTTCTCCTGGAACTAAACAGCAGAGAGACAAACTGCACAATGATGTGGTGAAATGTGATGAGGTGTCTAGTAACAAATGGTAGATTGTGTCCAAGTGATTAATGGAGAAACTTTTCCAACAGCATGATGGCACCCATGGTGATCTTACTGGGAAATAGGGACATTTTCTAGTTCACAGCTGGACGGCCTGCGCTCATGTAAAACTCCTTTGGATGCTTCCTCAAACAAAAACTCTGCCAGCTCACTTAGATGCTTCATTCTTTGTGCATGCTGACAGTACTCTTTATCAATGTCGTACTGATATCAACGCCAACATTTTATATTAAGGTGGATTTTTACTGGAACATTGACGCTTGCCTTCAGCCTTTAATGACTAGAAGCTCTGTGAAAATCTGATGTGTTCAGTTGAAAGGAATTTAATCACTTTTGATTATCAAAAGATAATTTTGATAAAAATCTACACGCTACATGTACATCCAACTTGTAAATATTACAAGCCTCAGGGTTTGTAAAGACTGATATTTGATAGCAGTGAAGACTCTGTGGTCTCCTAGAAAGAAAAATAATGCTTTAAAAAAACCCCGTTAAAGCAGCATTCTACCCAAGATTGATGAAAATGGGTAGGCAGAGTTTGATGCCACCAAATAATGAGGAAAAAAAATGCATGCTGGCAACTACAACTAATTAGTGTGGAACACCAGGATTATGAGTGATATAAAATGCATTAAGTGCCAGCAGAGTAATTTGTGATGTAAGACAGTTTGCAACTTTAAGGCCTGCCTGTTGGGACCTGCTGGGGAATAAATGGAATGCATGTTTGCATACATTACTGTTGTAAAGTTTTAACGGCACAGTGCTGAACTGATTACACATTGGCTACTGCAAGAGAGCAGCCATTAGCATTGTTCTGCATCTGTCAGAAACTCTTATCCAAAAGCCAGCAGTCAGGTGGATACTTGTTCTTCAGATCCTCAGAGAGCCATCGCCAACCACTTTACTGTCTACACAGGTCATTGAATGTGTCACACAAGGCTTTAAGTTTTTGGCCTTGAAAGATGGTTGCGATCAATAAGGTGTCACCTGGTCGTTTAGGGAGGAGGGAGATCTGAATGTGAGAACCTGAACTTCTGGACGAGGCAAAGCCCTCTCCTCTCTTAATTCCTCTGCCACTACTGCTGGGTGCCAACATGTGTTGCTGCATACATTATCTCTGTGAAATATTCAGTGACAAATGGATTCTCAATCTGTGCTATTTGTATGAAGCCACAGATGAAGTCCACAATGGCTTTGACCTTGTGTCATGCTCGAGCCCCCCACACAGACTCCCTACTTTTTTGTTTACTGTATGCTCGACCGGAGGATTTACTGCAGGGGCAAAGAGTAATTGTGCATATAATGTCAAGGACTGTTGTCAGTGTCCATACATCATACCCACATATGGTATACCTGGCCATGTTAAATATACATGCTCCTATGAAATATACATGACCGTGTTATGCATACAAAGCCCAGGGCTGTAGCCGCGATGATTAGAAACCCCGAAAGCTGGAATTCACCTACAGAACCACGATGATAACATCTGTGACCGTCTTCATCCTTTTCACCTATTTCCATGCGACATTATCAAGCCTGATGTTACATGAAACAAAAATCCACCTGCTATAAATGTCATATACATTCAAAAAAAAAAAGTCATGCAAATCTACATTCAGTTTTCGTAGAGAAAAAAAAGGTAGTACCTACGGCTTCTTTTTTAGCTTATAAGGTCACCATTTGTATGAATTGATTTAAGCAAAGATTTTATGGAACAAAATGTTTTTAAATGTACGTTTAGAAAATGAACTTAAATGCCAGTGTTGTCATGGACAACGCCTGAGGACAAAAGCTACGGTTTGCAAAGAATCGTTAAAGGCAAAAAAAATGAAAAAAACAACAACAACAACAACAATACTGATTTATAATTTTTAGACTGTATTAAAACCTGAGAATCAGAATTTAAAGGTTGATGATCATGTTTCATTCTCTGTGTTTCTCCTGTGTCTGACACCTCAACACAAAGAGTTAATTTGTTGAGCAGCAGGGAATGTATGCGAGAGTGTTTGTGGAAAAAGGGTTCCCTATTATCGGAATGAGAGTGCTAATAAAACACAGGAGCTGCCGGGGTCCAGAGGTCAGATGCACATGTAATGAATGGAGAAATTTAACTCATCCAATTATAGGGAGCCAAGGCAAAAATCCATACTGTTACTCTGGGCAGAGTGCC
Source organism: Brachyistius frenatus (assembly GCF_029030835.1). Classification (NCBI taxonomy): domain Eukaryota; kingdom Metazoa; phylum Chordata; class Actinopteri; family Embiotocidae; genus Brachyistius; species Brachyistius frenatus. The sequence continues at coordinate 4,988,193 of NW_027210603.1, forward strand.
CAAATGCAAAACTAATAATGTCAAGCAAAGCCCCAGCTTTGTGTAATGCGAGTGTGCGTGGACTGTAGGAGCGTGTGTGTGTGTGTGTGTGTGTGTGTGTGTGTGTGTGTGTGTGTGTGTGTGTGTGTGTGTGTGTGTGTGTGTGTGTGTGTGTGTGTGTGTGTGTGTGTGTGTGTGTGTGTGTGTGTGTGTGTGTGCAGAGTTCTCACATCGGGTGCTCGCATGCAGCAGTACAAAAGATTTACAATGAAGTGAGAGTGAGCAGGATGTGTGCAGCGGAGAGGTGAAGGTGTTTTATAGAATGTTTGTGTACGAGTGCATACACACCGACACTTGTATTTTTGTGAGTTCAATTTCTGCAGCAGCTGCTTAGAGGAGCTTCTCATTTGGATGCTTGAATTTGTCCTGTGGTACGGTGCAAACTAAACTCAGGTCAATAAGCAGGAGTGTAATAACAGCTGACGGGTTATCTTAGCTGCTGCAGAATTTGGCCGTAGCTGCCATGAAATTTAACTCACAGGCTCCATGAATCTTACAGTTTATGTAAAACTGGGGAAGATTATGACAATTCTGTTGACAGTTATCAATCTGTCTGTCAGGCATGTACAATTACTCATTCATCTAACTGTCAGATTAAAAATCTGATGCAAGTTCAGTTGATGCAAAACATGTTAGTAATTATGTTCTTTAGCTTTGTCTTGGTGCCAATGTTTTACATTCACAATACAGAGACGTGCGCAGACCTTTGACTGAATGACCGCCCATGTAAACAAAGGCTCAAAAAGGGCAAGCTCGTTATTGAGGAGACACTTTGATTAAATGAGCAGCCCGCTGATTAAATGATTACATTTCTTTGTCTTGAGAAGGAAAGGGGGGGAAGAGAGAGGAATTAAAATCACACTCTGATTCAGTTTTTCTCCCCATTTTTATTTTTATTTTTTTTAATTGGGAGCCATACCCCCTTGGAGGCAAAGTCATTAGGCCTTATACATAACCATCGCTGCCACATTAAAATCACATTACACAACAACGATAATCATTGCATTCAATTACACATGGTAATAAATACCCGACGCCATCTCCAGTAAATCCATTAGCCTGGGAGACCCACACACACACACACACACACACACACACACACACACACACACACACACACACACACACACACACACACACACACACACACACACACACACACACGCACGCACGCGCACAAACAGGGCAGGAGACGGCAGCCATTAGGACATCTCTGTGTTTTTGGACCCTTTGGTTCTCCGTTGTGACATCAGTTGTTTACACTGTGTGAACGGAGCATACGGTGTTGTCACAGAGATGTTTACAGTCACATTAGGCATTCATGGCACATACGCTGTCAGAGCCCTGCTTTTTCATAACACACAACACGGAGAAGAGTGTCAGAAATCGAATAATAAAAGACCTGATTCAACAAAGGTCAACAGCTGGAATTTAAGCGAAGTATACAACAGGCTTCAGTCCACTAATCCCTCAGGAGAACATCAGATAAGTATCATTTACTGCAGCTCCACAGCAAATTTCTGTTACATTACTCTCAGTATGTGCTGTACATCCATCAATCAAATGACAAGAGACGAAAACAACCACCTAACGCACATGGTTTTCGTTACAAGTCATTTACAGATGTGTAAATGTGAAGTGTGTGGAGTGCGGCGAACACACGTGGATGGTTGCTGTGCACATTTTTGCGTTTTTAGCAAGGAGAAACTGACACTGTTAGAATAGGAAAGCCTAACATGAGAAGCCTGTTGTACTGTCTATGTGGGGAAAAACACTTCAAAACACGCACACACAAACACACACACACGCTCTACTCGTTGCATTTCATTTTAATATCTCCTACCCTGAACCGCTCAATATTCTCCCTCCACCCCCTCGCCTTAACAAAGCTCATCCTACACCTCTGCACCGCTCTCTCTCCATCCCCTCTTTGCTTGATGGCAGCCTCACTTGTAATTAACTGTTATGTGGGGGATTGATTGCGGACAGCTTAGCATTGACCAGCTTCATTATGGAGTCCCTTCAAAGTGGGATTCTGGGCCTGCCAATACTCCTGAGTTTATTTCAGCAAAGGGATCAATAGCTAGCGCATTAAAAGCTTTATTTGGGCTTTGTCCGCCCCTTGAGTACCTTTGCCCTGGTTGCTCTGTGGATCTTTCTGGTACCACCATGATGGCTGCTTCGACCTTTCAGGGGCGGAAAGGCGGCATGACCAATGGCGGCTTATGCTGCATTATGTAGCAGGTGTGGAATCTCGGAGTGGGTGAAAATAAAAAAAATCTATCAAGCTTGCAGTTTGCTTGGCTTCATGTGCAGTGTGTGGTGTACTTTCTTTCGTGGATATTCAGGGGATTACTTTGATGTAGGCTGATAAACATTTCATCTGCAAGTCAGACAAAATCTCAGCTGAGAGTTATGTACTGTACTCTATAACTGCAGATATTTCGAAATAATTTTTTTGCACTTTTCCAGATGTTGCGATATGTGGCAGTTAGTCACTGCGGTGCAGACGCCCTGCAATGTTTCCACTCTGCCAGTGGAGTACAACGGCAGCAGCCCGGCACTCTGTTTCAAAGCTTACTCTACAAACAGCATGCTACAGCGCTCCTCCATGAAAGCATATACACATTGAGGTATCTGGGGACTTTCCCTCTGAGATGCACGCACAAACACACATGCAAACACACACACACACACACACACACACACACACACACACACACACACACACACACACACACACACACACACACACACACACACACACACACACACACACACACACACACACACACACACACACACGGGGTGGGCCTCTGATGAGATATTATTTTGTCATTTAGCATGCTGTGTTACAAGATGTATCTCCCCTGCCAAAGCGTCAGCAGCAACCCCAGCTCTGTCCTTGTCTGGTGTTTCCCTCAAGGCTACTACACACCGCCGAGGAGCCACACACCCTGGGAGATGGAGAGAGCATGGCTGCCATGTTATAAATGACTCCAAGAATCTTCTTTCTTCCTTGCTCTCTTGCTTGTACACTTGCTTTGTCCCCCCCCCCCCACACACACACACACACCCCTTGACATACACATACCACGCTGGCTGGCACGCAAACACCAACCCACCAGTTACACAGATATTCTCTGTGGGTGCCACGCAGATAGAAATGATGACCTTCCCCTGAAGCATTTGTTCTTTACCTCCCGACTCTCTGAAATGAATCTCACCAGTGAAATACCAGGTTTTCCTTGTCCTCTGCTTTACCCTGTGAAAATAATTCTCGCACAGCAGTATAGCTTGTGCCTCCATGACTGGATATTCTCTCATTAGGAGCTCTTCTTTCAGCTCCTGTTAAGTAACATTCTTTAGAAAGTGAGATATTGTGCCTTCTAAGTCCTACTGTAGCTCACCGCTGGTCCCTCTGTGCCTTTACAGAACTAATGGCCTGCAGACTCAGCAATGGGGCGGCAGAAAGATGAATAAAAAAAAAGAAAGAAAAGAAAACACAAACGTACCCCACTGATACTCTGAACAGCGGTGACACTTAAATAATAAGTAGTGCTTAGCGCTTTAAAGATATTTTTTCCTGGCTGCGTGGGGCTGAGGTCAACTCATTAGTAGTGGGAAAAACAAAGAGAGCACATAGACACCATTGCACACACAAACACAGGGACATGAAGCTCATAAGAAAGTGTCACTTTATTGCCTCGCCTATAATCTCAGATTACATGTTTAATTAAAATAAGTGTCACATTACGGCAGCAATTGCAATATGATGATTTTGTAATACTGTAATTTCTGTGGTTTATTTTTACAAGACTGTGGTTGTGAAAAATGTTGAAAACTTTAAAAAAAAAACAATAGTTAACGACAGTATGAATCTGCAGTGGAGAGTCCTGATGCTGTCAACTGCTTTTAAATCTTTACAAAGGCCACAGTATTACCTGACGTCCCCACAGAGCATCCTCTGCTGGGCTTAGAAGTGCATATCAAAAGGAAGGTATCCTTGGGAGGACGATATTAAAAACTCAAAAGAGAAAAGATCACTTAGATATGTGCAACAGTGTGCCGGAGGGCAGCCAGTGGGTTTTAGTTGTTAATGGTTTCTTCATGCTTGACACATTTCAAAACAAAACAACTAATGTTTCCCAGATCAGGCCAGCAGGACAACATTAGCAGGGAAAGATCTAACAGTCAGATAGGAAAGGAGATTAATTACAACATGCCCTCAACACGTACTGCGATGATTCACAAAACTGGATCAAAAAGTGTGCTTGCGAGGCCACCAAAGGGTATTTGTGGGTCCCTGCTCACTCGGAAGTACTGAAAGATAAATGCTTAAATAATAGCAGATTTTTGAAAATAATAGCACCGTGGGTTTTTAATTTGGAGTTTAGATATGCAGGAAAACCTGTAGACAGAATTTGATGAGGAGAACCATCTGTTCCAATAATCAGCAAGCCTTCACCACACGGTTCACCAAAATAGTAAAAAAGCAAAACAAGGCTCAGGAAAGCAGTGTTTGCCAAAAAGATATGCGCTTGGAAGATAATCAATCTTTAAAGTTTGTTTAATCAATTCAGACCTATACATACTTGATAGGCTGAAATAATTCAACACAAATCGCCCGTTTTCCGGACTGGAGAAGTGTCAATATTCATAAGCAGTCTGTTCTTGCTCTTATAAGATCTCGGGATGGGAGGAGGACTGTCAAAACACCCTCACGTCAAGATGAAACACAGAAAAGATTTCTATTCAATTCTGACGTTTCATTAATGAATAATTTTCCCCATGCATAAATATTAATAGATAAAATTAATTAGCTAAATCATTGATGTGGAGGAAAATCAACAGGGAAGCACTACAACTCAACTATGTGCATTCTGATCTCATTTAATGATATTCCTTACTAATTAATTTGAGCATTTTAACATGTTTGCACTGGTTTAGTGTTCAGACTTCTATACAGTAACGTACAATGAACATACTCTGTTCTGCTTTGTAGATGTGCAGTTTTTCTTGCTTAGTTGTCACTTTTAATAATTTTCATCAGTTAGTGTAAATAATCTATCACTGGAGAGAAATATGACCATGTTAGAAGTACAAAGGTCTAATCACACCATAAAGCAGCAAAGTGAAATGAATGTGTATATGTGCAAATAGCAGGTTCTGGAAGCTTGACGACATAATGACAACTCATATGGCTTGTTTAGCTGCTGTAGCTGCTGTAGCGGCTAAGTTCATAGCTGGCCAGGCTTTCTAGTCTTTCTGTTTTCTCTCTGCGGTTCCGTTGACTGCTCCCTGACATGTTGTTTTCCATCTTTCACTATTTTGTTCACTACTGCATGCCATTTTGTTCAATAAAAAAGTTATTAAAGAGGGAATATATAACTGAGATGGTTTATGGTCAACTTCCGTCTAATAAATGCTTAAAAACTATTACTCTCTTGTGGAGCAGTTAGTATTCAGACAGGAGCATTAGCACCACCAACTCTCTTGGCGACTCAGCCGATGTGACATATCCTCAGCACTGTGTAGAGGATTGTGGTTGAGAACAGCCAATAGAAGAATACTGAGCTGCATACTGCAAAATACCACTGGATGTAGCAGGATTTTTTTTTTGGACATGCTGCATTTAACATATTGGAGCATACTAAATCTTCTTCTGACATACTAAATAGTAGGGTAGCATGGATGTTGTAACGCACAGCTTGTAAGTGAACTACAGTGTCACGTTTTGCCTCACCCAGGCGTGAAAAGTACACGCATGCATAAAAAAACTAAAGTCGACATGGATTTCTTTTAAGTAGTGCAAGTAAGTTACTTATGTGATGTAATGTATTTAACCTACGACCTGTATGTTAAGTAACACACGTAATGTATGTAATGTTACTTACGGAAAAATATTTATTTTTACTCGAAGCATGTTTTTCCCTCAACCCTAACCACATGGTTTTGGTGCATACAATGAAGGAAATTGTGACAGTTTCACATTTAACCCACTCCATGATTTTTTTCCTAAACCGTTCCACATGTTTTTTGGGTGCCTAACTTCTCAGGCCTGAGTCGAGCAAAACGTGACACTGTCATTTTCCAGTAGACTGATGTGTGTAGTACATGCCTTGGTGTGATATCAGGTTGGTTTAGATGACTCGCTATTGATAAATGGTGCAAATTTGTGTCTCTAAACTTCACCAACATTTAGCTAAATGCAAAAAAATTCTCTTTGTCACAATTACTGTGGAGACTATTGACATTAAATATAACTGACACAACGTTTTGCCATTTTCAATCACAGTATGACCTCAAGAGCAGGAATGCATCACCTAAATTGGCTAAATCTTAATGCAACCAGTGTCTCTTATGAAGCTATTAAAAATATTACAATGTCACAGAACTGCTGACTGAGTTTGTCAAAGTATTTTACATAGATGAGCTTAGACACGCACCAAATGAGCTGTCGTCTCCCCCTAAAATTGCTAATAGGTCTATCATTAAAGACTACTCTGTTGACCTTTTAAAATGCTGGCTCCCAAGTCCTTATTTTAAATCCCCTGTTTATTGAATTGGCAGCTTCTTTTAAATGCCCCCTTAAAAGGAGCAGCACATAGATTTTTTTTGGCCTCTCACATCCTTTTCTCCTCCCCTTGGCTACCACTCACCCCTGAACTCAGCATTGGCACCATGGGAAATACTAGAGAATTAATGGTGTCCACAAATGAGGCAACCTGCCGTGTGTTACTATCCTGCTTGACATCCCAACACACAGTACAGTACATACACTTAAATTAATTCATGCAGGTGCCTGTATGTATTGTACAAACGCACACATAGAAGCTTCTGAAGACCTCAATGAGCTTTTGACCAAAAGCTCTTATACATTAAACAACAGTCTCTTTCATTGTTCTGCCTTCACCACCTCCCCCGCATCCTCTGATAAACACTGCTGAGGCTCAGTTGGAGGCTGAGGGCTCCACATATGACACTTGAAAATACAGAGGTGAGAGACATGTATATGTTATTGACAGAATAATGAAGTGCAGATAAATAGTTATATAAATGCGTCACGGACAAGAGAGTGTTTTCCACTGAAATGTTTTCACGATGAGTTGATGACGAGTAAAAATCAACCCATGACACCCTTATATACAGAAGGGTAAGATACAGCCTGCACAAACACACATGCACATGAATACATAGATTCCTGCCTGTAAATGCTTCTACACAACTAGACAAACATATAACCTTGTTCATGTTCTTCACATACTGCAAATTTTACAGCCTTCAATGGAAAAAAAGATAACAAATCTTAACCTATTTCATAGATTGACATACAGCATGGTACAGCCTGTTCTTTGGATGTCACTGTAGGCTTTGGTAAACACAGGATAATGATACCTTGCGTGTTCTGACACACATCCACCTGCCAGACAAGGGTTCACTTTTACTTGTGCACGCCCTTCCACCTGCCCATTTATCACGTCTCCCTGCACCGTGTGTCGACCGTTTCACTAATGATGCCAATTAATTGAAAACATCAGCGCATCGCAAAGATTAACACTCCCCAGTACGGGAGAGGATGTAGGGAGGAAGGGAAGGTGTGAGGCTCGGGCGTGGATATCAAAGCCTAAACAACAGATCCACAGTTTGCCTTCTTGTGATTAACAGCGAACATGGGTTAAACCGTGATGTGATCAAAGACTACAACTTTACTGTGTGCATCTACTTCTACTGTGTGTCTTCAGTACTTGGGGCTGTGATGTCTTGGGATTTGTCATGTTTCTCTAACATGTGAATTTCCTGTCATTTATGGAGCTGAGTTTCAAGCCTCCAAAACTTTCTCAAAAATGTAGCATTCCCTCAGATTACCCTTAAAATATATGCAGACCCACACTTACTGGAAACACACACACAGCATTACGGAGACAGAGAGAGGAAGCGAGAGGGCAGGCTCACTCCCAGGCTTGGCGGTGTGGCACATGCCTGGCAGACAGAGATGACGATAGCAGGGGAAGCTTCCAGCCTCCGAGCCTCCGTATCAGCCAGGTGTCCATGGAGGAGATATGGCGAGGGTGAGGCAGGAGTGGGAGGGGGACTGTCAGAGCCCTGGGAGGATACTGGGCGGTGGGAGATGAAGACGCCAGTTACAGAAACAGAAATGAACAGGCGCATATGCTGCTGCTGGATCTAGATGACAGCTTATGTCGAGGCTGCAAAATCAATCCTTTTAATAATATTAAAAACAGAGAATCCCAAACTTTTTCAGGCTAGACTTTTTTTTTTCCTGAAGCCTACACTGAGCACATCATAAATATAACATGAAAACTGTTGCAGAACATGTCTTTCTTTTTAAACCCTTCACAACGTTAGCTCTGTCTTTCTATTTGCAATGACAAGGCTTACAATGGCCCAACTGAATGTTCTATTAAAGCAAACGGTATTATTTCTACCCATCACTTAGGCCTATTTAATTTGTGTCATTTGTGATAACTTGCATTGACATTTTGGCATCAACGGCTTAATCTTTTAGCAAGAAGTTCTTCAGCAAATGGACAAGGAGTTAGAAGCATAGTTGAACCGTGTGCACTGATGTTTGGGGCATTCTTGAGTTCACACAGCTCTTCTTCATGTATATGTTGATGTATCCCCCACACTTCCATCGCAGAAGGTTTACGCCCATGCTCCAGTTGTTGAATTGTAGAAATATCTAACATTATAGTCTTCCGTTGCTGCTCTTAATTAAGGCAAAGTCAGTACAGCTGTAATCCTATTTTCTTTCCTAGTGTGATTGACATTGACTGATTAAGGCTGCCTTCAAAATATACCCTCGTTCCCTGTGTAGGCCACTACATAGGGCATCAGCCATTTTGTAGTGCTGTTCGAAATCTCAACGGTAAATTCCGTTCACTATATAGTGCACTTAAAGTATCCCACAATGCATCATGAAAAGTAGTGTCCATCCGATGGTCCCTCACCCAAGCGCTGAATCCCATCATGCACTGCGCTGAAAGAAACCCTGGAAGGCGGAGAGGAGCAGAGTGAGCTGTACTGATGTAAGTCAATCTTCTCTTTAACTTTCGTTGATATGTCGATCTGTTTTTTAATGGTTTCTTAGCTGTGTAATAAGTTGTGACTTTGTACGCATCTATGAAGGTGTGTTTATTACGACACAGCCGCTAACGTTAGCTAGCTCTGCTTAGTACAGCACCTGTTGGCAGCGCCGCTACGTTAAAACTAGATAGACCCCAATTTTTGTTTAATGTGTGCGTAGCGAAATTACAATAAACTGACACACGATGGAGAAATATCGACTGACGGTACATTTGAATCTCTTCAGGGACCGATGACGATGCGGCTAAACTGACTTACCTGAGGGAAGGAGGCAGCGTTTCTCCGGCAGCTGATCTGTCTCCGCAGCTGGATCGAAGTTCATGTAAAGGAGGATCTTATTTGAAATTGTTTAACTTACAGAAGTTACATTACATGTTATCTCTTGACTAAACCGCCGTGTGTCAACGTTGCTAATAATCCTGGCAGCCTTGTTGGTTGTTTTTCAGTCTACCTGTTGCTTGTTAATACATGAAGTAGAGCTGAAAGAGACGGAGCTCACAGGAGTGGTGAATCCTGTCAAAGCAGCCGAGGAGAAAACGTATAAAAGTTCTGTACACTGAGATGGTTGTTCACGCTGTAGTAAAGTTATTAAAACAGATACCGTGGTGTCATGATATGAAATATGTACTGAAACTATGTATTACACTGTTGTAATCAGTAGGTGACTGTAAAATGCCCCCCAGTTAAATATATTCTGGTCTGAATCATTGATCCTTTATCTGACTGCTTTGTGCCCTGACCACAGCTCTGACATATCAATAACATATTGATAAATAAAGTTATTATTATTGATGTATATTGATATCTCACATCTTATTGATTGGAATATTTCCCCTGTTTAAATCACCTACTGGTTGTCATAGTTTGTTGTATATGATGTGAAAACTATTATAAGATTATACAAATATTTCCGCTGGAGTAGAGTACACGTATAACAGGCATGAGACAAATCTACAATTTGTAGTGCAAAAATGTGTTTAACTGAAGCAGAACAGCGCATCATAACACAGCACACTACTTAAACAATCAGGGGAAATACACTCATTATAATATGTATTTATCACAGGAATGCATGCTGTTATTGATTTATTGTCTCATGGACGTTCCACCAGATGAGGTCGATCAGGTACGTTTTCATTGTGCAACCGTAATGACGTCATTAAAGGTGCGGCCAAATTGACCCATGTAGTGTCCGAAATTGTGTTTTTCAGTTGGTCAAGTCGCTCACTATATAGTGCCCCACATAGAAGTTACCTATGTAGGGAGTAGGGGTTTGGAACGAGTGTACATTTCGAACACAGCCTTAGTCTTTGTCATTTGTAGACTAAACTTAAATCACAGGTTTGTCACAGCGTATCATAATTTCTAATGGTTTAATGCTAGGGTGCTTTTTTGCACAAATGTGGATATTGTGGTTGTATGCACCCTAACCATTACTCTACCAGGCCACTCAATGGCCCACATCTTCTACAGTTCACCCTTTTTGCTCTTCATCAAGCAGCTGTTCCAGCAAAAATAAATGTATACATGCAGAGGAACATTGTTTCAAACTTGCTTGTGAACATCGCAAGCTTTGGGAAAAAAAAACTGTTTAGCTGATCAAACGATGCACCATACTTGCGACCTGTGAATGCACACGAGTTATCCTTCTAACTCAAAAATGTATCTGCAGTTTGCAATTGACAATCATTACTGATACTGGGGATTCTGGCACAATTTGCGATCTGCACAAAAGCCCAGTTCACAAACCATTCTTGTGAAATAGATCCAGAAACACAACTTCAAACTAAAGCTAAACTTACTCTTTACCTGCTGTCTACCTATAAATTGGCCATATACTATTTGCCATATTAACTTTGAGGTGATAATATGTCAGTGCTGTGCAGCTTTTTGTGCTGCCCCCCAAAAACTGTTATTCGTTTCAAATTGAACTAAATTCCTTTTGTTTTCTTCACAAGTCTAGCAGTATTTATTTAAAATATACTGTAGCTATTGCTGACACACTTCCATCAGTTTTGATTTTCATGTTTTGCTTTGATATATAGTGAAATAAATAAGAGAAAAGTTTTTCCTTTGGTAAAGAACGCTTTCACCAGTCCTCCAGTGTTCCAGCGTGCTGCATTGTTTACAAATCTTTTCTTGCCCAGCTTGCCAGCTGCTCCAACCAACCCAATTACTGAGTAAAACCCTGGCTTAGTCTTCCCAGAGTTCTGTACTGCATCCTGCATCCCATCTCAAACCCCAGAGAGCTTCCTCTCGGCTCTCCACCAATGTCATTTACACCTCCCGCTCCACCCTGGCTTAGGTTGCAGTCCCACTGCTATATAATGCCAACTACAGACCCCCTGCTGACCAGAAACACACGATACACAAGCAAAACTGGCTTCTTAGAAAATGGAGATGGCGAATATGACGCAGCAAGACATCTCATTAGAGCAGTAGAAGCTTTTCTGCTGGTGTTTACCTTGACTCAGATCATCAGACGAGGGGAGATTGCTTGAGCTGGGCTCCATCTTTTTTGCTGAACAGGAGGGGAGAGAGAATTGTAGAGGAAAAAAAAGGAGCGAAAACAGAAAGGAGGGAAGCTGGGTTGAGTGAGAGCAGACAGTGGAGCCAGGAGAGATCTGCAGAGAGGCACTGTAGTGGGGTCGACAGGAAATGAAGTTGCACCTGGAGCAAGGGAAGGAAGAAGTTAACGTGAAGATGGGTTAGGTGTGGGGGCAGGTGGGAGGTGACAAAGCCATTGAAGCTGAGCAGAGGTTGAGTGGGGTTGAAGCCACACTGTAAGCCCTTCTTTCCCCTGAGACAGGCAGAGGTAGAGGGCCGGGATGGGACTGGGTTGCAGGGAAGGACCCGGGGCCATTTCATTACAGAAAGTGTCTGTCCAGAAGATGGGAAAAGGATTATCCTCCAAACAGGATTTATTGGAGGGGATAATTCATTGGCTGAACCCACAGTGGGAAAGTGCCATATAGGTTGAGGTTACAATATCGCTTCATTCACAGCTCCCAACTGCCTGATTTTCAGCAATGTATGTGTTTGTGTGCGAGTTTGTTCAGAGACGAGTAAGAGCATTTGTGGAGAGGTGGATGAGTGGGTGTGTCAGCACGAGTTTGTTTGCGTGTGGTCAGCTCTGTGATCACGGTAATACAGAAGAGTTGAGTTGCCACTGTCACATGATGAGTTCTTCCTCTGACTGGTCACATTATGAGGCACCAAGAGACTGTTTTTGCTGATTTAACAGATAGTAGAAATAATGAAAGCAAAATACCTGTCACAATCACTTGGGCGCACATCCCAAATGCAAAGAAACAAAATGTACTTTTCTACATTCATGAGCAATATGTAAATTCCTATTGTATTCCTCCATTCACAGTCTGTTAGGAAACAGCTGAGGTGTGAAAAACTAGAAAACAAAATATGAATTGGGACTCATTTTCTGTCTTTGGGCCTGCAGGGCACTTGACAAAACAATGATGGAGACATGCAGGAACACCAGAGAGATTTGCATTTAACAAACTGATGTCTCCTGGCCTGTCATGTTATATTAATGCTGGAGGAAGATTGCCACATTCTGGCCCCTTTTAATGCGGTAATAAGACAACTGCCTCCACAAAGAAGTGCTTTCATTTGCTGGCTAACTGAAGAGGAGGACGGAAGATGACAGGTCTGAGCAGTCTGGCAGCTGGGAAAGACATCTTTACATCTCTATAATGGTCACATTTACAGCATGACCACTTCCGCCATCCTCGGTAATAGCGCTCGCTTTGTCCACCAGCAAACTGGATTGACCGGCAATGTTTTGTGCGATGTTTCCACTCCATTCACGCTCATGTGTGCATCACAAAACCAGGACATTTGCATTTTCCTCTTGCCCTTTCATATTTTTCTGAGGATTGCAAAAATGAGTCTGAAATCATTCCCTTAAAAGGCCGTTGATTGGGGTGCCGGGGTCTGTAATTTGCAATTAACGAACGGGCTCTGGAATTTGATTTGGGTCAAGGTCCTCATTTGCATACTTCCTGACTAGTAGAGAGACTTCAGGGGTGCTCTGTCTTGATGACAGTGTCTCGTTGTCTGATTTATGTTCAGCAGTCATGGTGGGGGGAAAAAAAAAAGCCAAGCAGTGCTGCCGAGCTCCGCATCAATGTGCTTCTTGTGACTCGTCACGCTCTTGCAGTTAATGAATTCTGAGCGCGAGCTGTGATTTCTATTGGTTCATCTCAATTGCCTGTTAATGGCAGGGTCATTAGGCCAGGGAAATAGCGAAGTCCACCTCCAGTCTCCAGGGGTGGTTACTGCAGGCAGACAGTGCTGTGAGGTGTGACCTGTTGAGATGGTTACCAGTGGGGATTATTTTGACCTGGGTGGTGGCGCAGGCACTGATGTCTTATGTTTATATAAGCAATGTGGTCCCAAGCCTGGTGCACTTGCTTTGACTTCTAATGTTACATTTACTCAACAGTAGAATAATAAAAAAAATTTTTAAAAAAATCACAATGTCCAACCAATGTTCAGTTACTTGTCTGTCTCTTTGTCTCTTTGATTTCAATTTAAACATTTAAAACCTATAAAATACTTACTGTAGTCTTTTTAATTTTTTCCCCACTATCATAATGAAATATGGACTTCACTTGACAGTCATGTTAGGTTTTTTTTGCTTGATAGTTAACACCCTAATGCTTCTGTGGTAGTTAACATACAATCATTTACCTTACAGACCCTTATGTATCTGTACAACCTGGTTGGGTCAGTGGTTAACTCTTCAAGGATTTAACTAAAACCCTCTTCTTTATTTCCTATTTACTGAATGTAAAATGTAACAGTTTGGTGCAATGCCTAGTTTAAGCCCCTTTTCCACTGCTGTTCCCATTTCGGCTCAACTCTAATCTCGCTTTTTTTGGTTCTCCATTAGGCATGAGTTGCGCATTGTACCTATTACTTGGTACCATTTTTTGTATTACCTCCGTTAAGGTTACATAAAAGGTGAAGTGAAAACACTGCCGGCCATTGATTGGTCAGAGACTCTTCACACTCCCTATGTCACTTTGGTCCTCCTGCAAAACCGCCCCATTATTAGACTTAGACTTAATTAATCCCACAGTGGGGAAATTTAGTCCTCACAGCAGCATAAAAACACAAAAAGGTGCACACAATAAGAAACAATTTCCAAATATGTCTACAGAAAATGAGATAGATAAAAATAATTATTTTAGAAAAAAATAAGAGCAATGAATAAATACACACACACACACACACACACACACACACACACACACACACACACACACACACACACACACACACACACACACACACACACACACACACACAATATATATACACGAAAACAAATTTGCTTGGCTTAACTAGCCAAGCGACAATATCATCCGTAACTTTTAAAATTCACCGGACTACTATTAATGGCAGCCTGCTACCCTTCAGCAGTCTTTGGTTTTGCTGCCTTCAGCCTCTTCTGAAACAAAATATGTCCTCTTCCTCTGACAAACATCCACATATGAACAGCATCGCCCTGCACATCCTCCATCGGTAATGTAAAAATGACGTCACGTCAGTTTAATGTGGCGTTGCTATCGTAACTGCGGCACATGGAGGGGATACTATCTGCATTAGAAAACATAATCCATAAAAGTACCTGATACCAAAAGTGACTGAAGCGAGTAGAGTGGATCAGAGTAGAACTAGTAGTGGTAAAGGGGCTTCAAACAAAGTGTGGGATGATGAAGACAGTCTGAAAGGGTAAGCATTTGCAGCTTAAACATATCATGAAAAATTTTCAACCAACTGTTACCTGTTCATCAGCACTGACTGTTGAACACCATGTAAATTTGCAGTAAAAATCACCAGTAGACATTTTGAGCTGTTCGCATGACAGCATGTTTTTTGACGCGCTCCTGCACACCCATCCACATTCTGCCATGCCCGTAAGCAAACTGTCAGGTGTAATTCTTCTTTGTGACAGAACTATGAAGTCTCGTGTCAAGATGCTTGAAGTAGAGCAGGTTAAAAGAGAGATCTGCTCCCATGCCGATAATCTATGGGCCTGTATTTGAAGTGCGCTCAGACCCTGCTGATGGAGTAAGTTGCTCACAGTAGGGGGTAGGACAGTAAGTTGCTGCCCTTGGGAACCACTGGCTTTCATACCGTTGACTGCCTGCTGCATTTATCTCCTACATCCCCTAGTTTCTTTTGAGAGATTAACAAAAAGGAAGAAAAACACAAGTTATGGCCTCAAAATTTGCATCTATATAGTATGTCGCATCTATATAGTATGTCGCATTAAAATACAGTTTGGGTCATCGCTTGTCTGCAGTGGGTGGGATTGAAAGGGTTTCTTACCAACACACCCCACAGTATTACATTGTTTTGCATTTCATATACTACTAATATTGAATTTGAATATTTTTAATTAGATTCTCGGACTAGGTTTTTTTTTCATAATTTGCTAATTTGAGATATTTTTCTTTTGTTCATTCAGTCCAAACTTAATAGACTTCTTCTTAAAAGTGCTTCTTCTTTACTGCAATTCTGTACAGCATTAACTCCTGTGACCTGGACAATAATTGCAGCTAAGATACTGTTAAAGTTTATACAGTAGCCGACTGCGTGTTGCTCTGGCTTTGGTATTTACAGCTCTATTTCCCCATAGTTCATTACTGCTCACTGTATCCGCGGAGTGTGTTTAGTCAGGGAGCCTGTGGCTTGACAGTCCCCAGGGTGGAGTGTGTTTGTTTAGGGCCACTGCTCTGCTCGGACACTGAGATGCAGATGGTGCGGGGAGCCGGCCCTGGAGTGCCTTTGGACACGCTCTGGCAGAGTGCAGGGTCATGTTCTCTCGCTGACTACAAGACAGGAAATCCATTTAATTACCTGTGAAGCAGAAGACGGGGTTGTGGGGGGCTGACAGAGGAGGACTGTGTACCCTGAGCACTCTGCCAGGGAGAGGGGGGGAGAAAACGAGGAGGGAGAGGGGGCGGGGAGGGGGGGTAGCAGTGGGGAAGGAAATGGAAACAAGGGAGCAGGGATACTGTAAAGAGAGCAAGGAGGGAAGAAAGCAAGCAGAATGGTAGTTACTTTCAAATTCCTCCAACATCCTCAGTAGTTAACCTAATTGATCCCTCTCCTCCTCTTCTCACCTACCCTTGCTTCCTTGAGCGCATCCTATATTGGACAGGCTCTGTCCATCTTCATCTATTTCTCGCATGCACCTTTTCACAACTCTTTTTCTCTTCTGTCCCATTAAGTCTTCCTGTCACCCGAAAATATCATTTATTTCAGCTTCTTTTTGTTTCCTCTCATTGTCCCTGGAAACTTCTACTCTTGTTTAATTTGTCCCCGGTCTCTTTCTTTCTCTCCTTAAGCCCATTTGCTTTGTCTTCCCTTATATGCCCTCCCGGGAACTAAATCATCCCCTGCAGCAGACATGTTTTCACATTTTTGCTGCCTTGTGGACCAGAGGCTCAATGCCCAATGGGATGATGCTTGCAAGATGAACTGTGGTGAGAGGAAACTATACACAGCCACTGTGCTGCTACACAAGGTCAACAATAAGATGTCTCGGGTAATAATGCTTGATCCAACTAGTTTAACATAGTGGAAGTAAACTGCTACAGCTACCGTTCGTAGCTAATAATCTTTGTTCATGCTGGTGTGCCATCACATTCAAGCAAAGGGTCACTGAACAGCTGTCATGTTGTGAACATACAACTTACTTCTGCAAAATATATGTTTGGATGTGAATGGAAAGGAAAGACGGGAGCAAATTCATGTAGACCGGGGGTCTCCAACCCGTAGCTCGCAAGCTACCAGTCGCTCGCAACACGTTTCTTAGAAGCTCACCAAAGGTTCGAACAATATGCAGTGTTTCCCACACATAGACCTACTTATGCGGTCTCTCCAGTTATATTGCCGGCCGTCGAAGTGTATTTGGCGATACATTTTGGCCTTTCTCCTTTATTTATTTTCATGAGCTGCAGAGATCAGAGGACAGAAATGCAGCAGAGACCCTCACACTTAGCTGAAAAGAAGCGAGTGTCATAAATTAGGTAAATGACAAATACAATATTTTTGGCTGGGGCCAGAGCTATGAAGCGAGTGTCTGAGTGAGTGAGCGATCAAAGTTACACCGCAGGCCAGCTGAATGCTCAACTTTTCAAATTAAAAGAAAGAAAAGACTGAATGCATAACATGCATGTGAACTGCAGACGATGAGAATGTGAAGGGAATAGATGTGATACAGTGATATGTGGACATTGTTTTGTTTGTAAGTGAGTAGTTTGATGACAAAAAAATAAAATGCATTCAGAAAAAAGCATGCACATGCTGTTGAATTTACATTGTTATGATACAAAATGTGTTTATCAATTTGGGACAGCACAGTGGTGCAGTGGTTGGCACTGTTGCCTCAGCGAGAATGTTCCGGGTTCAATCCCGGGCCTGGGCCTTTCTGTGTGGAGCATGTTCTCCCTGTGCCTGCGTGGCTTCTCTGGCTTCCTCCCACTATCTAAATACATGCATGTCAGGTTAATTGGTGATTCTGAAAAAAGAAAAGAAAATTGAGACTGTGAATGAGACTATTTCTGTCACTGATCAAAGATAGTATTGTTTGTATGCCTAAAAATAACAAGAGGCCTAAAGACAATTAACTTTTTGATTTTGAGTTTCAGCTTAGTGTGAATGGTCTTTGTTTCTGTTTGTCTCTGTGTTGGCCCTGTGATGGAATGGCGACCTGTTCAGGGTGAACCCTGCCTTTGCCCAAAGTGAGCTGGGATAGACTCTGTGACCCTGTTCAGGATAAAGTGGGTAATGGATGGAGTATCCATTTGTTATTGTTTACAAAAAAGAAGCGTATTTAGCTGGTTTGTGTGGTGCTCAGCTGTGAATAAATGTCACTAAACATGAGCAGCTCTCGGACACTTTCCTTTTGTCAAAGTAGCTCTCAGGAAAAAAGGAGACCCCTGTTATTGACAGTCAAAAGACAAAATAAAAGGACGCACATCCATATCTTCATTATTTGTATTGATCTAACCAAAAAGCTTTCAATGAACACTGTCCGTTAGTTTACTTCCTGCAGTACACAGTCTCACCAATTGCCTGGTTTGAATGTCTTCATGTTGTGGTGGCATCGTGACTGTCCAAGTAATATGTCGAGAATGGCAACACGAGGCTTTTCTGACCGAAGCCCAGACCTGTCACATTAGAGGAAGAGCTTGGCCCCAAGCCAAGTCCTGGAAAATTCACCGTGACACCCTCTTGACTGGTTCTATCCTCAGATCTGTCCCTCCAAATGGCAGAAGAGAGGCGTACGGTATCAGAAAACATTAATGTTCTCTTGCACATTTTCACACCAGGAAACTTGAAAATGACTGAATATATCTCTAACACCAAAGAAAGATGACGTAAAGTAGAAAAAAACAAAACAAAGTCCCTTCTGGCTTGAGAATTACACGACAAATCCATGAACAGATGAACAGAATTTTTTCTCACAAAGCAAATGACTGAAAATCCCTGCGAGGCTTTTCATATGAAAGTCTCAGCTAATGTTGGCAGGTTTGGATGAGCATGACTGCACCCATAAAGAAGAAAAATATATCAGCAGATGCTAAATTTTATGTACAAAAATGATGAAAATCCCTGAAAAACATTCCTGGTTTGTAATATTTTTGTGACTGATCAAAGATAGAATACGTTGTATGACTAAAAATAACAGGTGGTCTGATGGCAATTAACATTTTACAGTAATTTTCAGCTTTGTGTGAATTTTAAACATTACTGGAACATTGAATATTACACATATTTGAATAGTCACAGAATATGCATGGGAATGTTAAAGACATGCCAGTATGAGATATGACATAGAAGGAAGAAAATATATTTAAAATTTTTGAATCATTAATTGGTTTAATGTAACTTACTTAGTTAGACGGGAAGTCTGTATTTCTTTAAGTCCTTCATTGCATGACAAGAAAACGGTACAACATAGGTTTTACTTTCAAAGGTGTGGCCATCAGTTCTTTCAGCTAAAATAATATTATATTCAGAAAAGTATGAAAAATCACTAAAAATAGTTCTATAAACACAAGTGATCAAAGAATCATACAGGTTATAAGCAACCTTAGGAATTATACTTACTGCTTTGTTTGAAGGTAAAACTTCAAGTGAACTTGAAATAGTCTTGGACAGACGTACCACACAGAAGTGCAACAGGTCAGAGTTGAAATAAGAAGTTGGCAAACTGCACAGATGTATTACAAGAAGTGGATAACCACTTTGAATGAAACTAAAATGTTTCTCACCCATTTTTCCATGTGTGAATTACACAATGTGAAGCTGATTTCAGTGTATGTTGGTTTGTTTTTTACAACAGTGGTTTAGGGTCCATGTTTTCCAACCAAATTAAAGCTGTGGTGGCAGTTTTCTGGAGAAAGTGAAATACATCCCTCCTCCTGCAAGCCTCCCGTCTCTGTCCTAAGCCCCTCCTACTAGACGAGCATGGGCGCATTCACGTGCTTCTTTCACACAGACATGCTGTTCTTCGTCTCCAGATCCACGTTTGGTTGTGTGAAGTGGAGGTGTTGGTTTGGTCGTAGATTTTTTTCCCCCTCTCTCATCGATCCCTGTGTTGTTCTCTTCGTGGCTTTTGTGTGGGTCTTCCAAGATATGTGACGTCTGTCGCTCGGGCCTCCAGTTGTGTGGATGGAGGAGCCGTTAGCGTCTCTCTTGAATGACCTATGATTGGCCTAAACTCCCCGCCACTGGCTATGAATTACAGTGCTAAAGTCTAGTTTTCTCTTAGGCTACTTAAAATACAAGATGCTGAAAGGTTATGATGGATTTTTTTGACCAATGATGCCAAAACAACCTGATTGATTAAACAAAACGCCACATGCTAAAACCTTTGGAGCAATCAGGCTAGATCAAAACAAGATTCACGTTCATGTACTAAAGTTTTGGGATTCCACTTATTAACAGTTCAGGTAGAAGACAGACATCCATTAAGGGATGCTTTTGTAATATTCTTCTTCTCAATACCATTAAGATCAGCAATGAGAATACACAATACGTCCTTAGAAGAGATGGCAAAAGCATCAATGAAAAATCATCATGCTCCATTAGCTGTTATGCTCTGTGGAGCCATTCGACAGCTTGAGTGGGTGGGATGCAGCGTTCCACTGATCAGCCCATCTTCGTTATCCCCACTGAAGCACAAATAAAGACAAATTTGATTGATAATATGTTGCTGTAGCAGGTCTGAGCTACTGTGGGGTTCCGTTGAGACAGATGACACACTGAGGCAACACGTTTGGTCTATGCTTCTTTTATTTGGTAAATCACTCCTTCATAACCGGGGACGGCGCTCTCCTGTTCCGCCTCCAAGCATCTGGGTTCCGGGCTGCTTCTCCTCCCCTCTCACCAGGTCCTGCTTACTTATATAAGGGCAGACCCAATTTTCCCCGATTCAGAACAGCTGTGTCAATTATCCTCCTCCAGCACCGTTCCCTGAACCACTCCTCCCACTCTCTACCCCCTGCAGCTGAGCTAAACCACACCCCGCCACCACATACCCCCACCGCCCGACTTAGGCCGGGGTGCCATCCGGCCTAACCTGCTCCCCCCCTCCCTCCAGAGAGCGGGAGAGGAAGTCGGCCACAGTCATCTGCGCCCCCGGCCTATGGATCACCTTGAAGTTAAAAGGCTGTAACGCCAGATACCACCGAGTGATCTGGGCATTGGTATCCTTCATGCGGTGGAGCCACTGCAGCGGAGCGTGGTCCGAACAGAGGGTGAATGAGCGTCCCAGCAGGTAGTACCGCAGGAAGTCGACCGCCCACCGGATGGCCAGGCACTCCTTCTCCACTGTGCTGTACCTGGCCTCCCTCTCCGATAACTTCCAGCTGATGTACACAACAGGGCGGTCCACCCCCCGCACCTGCTGGGACAAAACGGCCCTCAGCCCTCTGTTCGACGCATCAGTCTGCAGAGTAAAGGGGAGAGAAAAGTTAGGGGTGTGGAGAAGTGGTCCACAGAGAGCCTGTTTTACCTTCTCAACCGCCCGCTGGCACTGGTCCGTCCACTGGACCGGATCTGAGGCACCTTTCCGGGTCAGGTTGGTCCAGGGGCTGGTCAGTTCCGCAAAGCCCGGGATAAACCGTCTGTAATACCCCGCCAGCCCCAAAAACCGCCTCACCTCTTTTTTTTTTTATCTTGGGCTGCGGACAGGCTGCGATAGCCGCCGTCTTGTCCACCCAAGTGGTACCCCAGATACCGTACCTCCCTCCGTCCAACTGCACATTTCCCTGGGTTGGCGGTGAGCCCAGCCTGCCTCAGGGACTCCAGCACTGCGCTCACCTGCTGCACATGCTCCGCTCAGGTGGTGCTGTGGATGATGACATCATCCAGGTAGGCGGCTGCATATGCAGCATGCGGACGCAGCACCCGGTCCATGAGGCGTTGGAAAGTGGCCGGGGCACCGAACAACCCAAAGGGAAGTGTGGTGAATTGGTATAATCCAAACGGAGTGGAGAAGGCCGTTTTTTCCTTGGACTCTGGCGAGAGAGGAATCTGCCAGTAGCCCTTGGTTAAATCCAGTGTCGTGAAGAAACGTGCAGTGCCCAGTCGGTCCAGGAGTTCGTCGACCCGGGGCATTGGGTACGCATCAAATTGTGACACATCATTCACCCTGCGATAGTCCACACAGAACCGTATAGATCCATCTTTCTTGACAACAAGAACAATGGGGCTACACCAGGCACTGTTGGACTCTTCTATTACCCCCATCTCCAGCATAGCAGCCAATTCCCTCTGAACAATTTTTCTCTTGTGTTCAGGTAACCTGTAGGGTCGTGACCGCACCGTCACGCCCGGAGACGTCTCAATGTTGTGCACTATGAGGTGCGTGCGTCCTGGCAGGAGGGAGAACACATCAGCAAACTGCTTCTGCAACTTGGCCACGTCTGTTCTCTGGGTCCCGGAGAGATGAGCGTCAAAAGGGAGCGAGGCAGGATTGGTGGACTTTGGAACCTCTGGCCCCAGCTCCTCTCTCTCAGATACTGCGGACACCAGAGAAACAGGCTCTGCCTCTCTCCATATTTTGAGGAGGTTGAGGTGGTAGAGCTGTGTAGCTCCGCCCCTGTCAGATCGCACCACTTCATAGTCGACATCCCCTACTCGTCGTGTGACCACAAAGGGCCCTTGCCACTTGGCGAGGAGTTTTGAGCTGGAAGAAGGAAGCAATACAAGTACCTTTTCTCCCGGTGTGAATTGCCTCAGCTTAGCCCCTCTGTTGTACAGCCGTCGTTGACGTTCCTGGGCCTGGAGCAAATTCTGACGTGACATCTGACCCAGTGTGTGGAGTTTTGCTCGCAGGTCCATGACGTACTGAATTTCATTTTTCCCTGGGCTCGGACCATCCTCCCAGTTTTCCTTAAGCAGGTCGAGCACCCCTCGTGGTTTCCTGCCAAACAACAGTTCAAAGGGAGAAAATCCCGTAGAGGCCTGGGGCACCTCCTGCACTGCAAACAACAGAGGATCAAGCCATTTATCCCAATTACGTCCATCGTCGTGTATAAATTTACGAATCATGGACTTAGTCTTATTCAGACGCTCCACAAGCCCGTCAGTCTGTGGGTGATAAACACTGGTCCGAATAGACTTAATACCCAGTAATCCATAAAGTTCTCTCAGTGTTCGTGACATGAACTGGGTTCTCTGGTCAGTCAGAATCTCTTTCGGGATTCCCACTCAGGAGATGACCTGAAACAGAGCCTGCGCAACACTTTTTGCCGAAATGCTGTGCAACGGCACTGCCTCGGGATATCGCATTGCGTAATCCACTAGGACTAACACAAAGCGATATCCGCGTGCGCTCTGGTGAAATGGCCCGATGAGGTCCATGCCAATATGGTCAAATGGGACCTCCATCAAGGGTAGCGGATGTAACGGCGCCCTCGGAATGGCCGGCTGGTTTACCAGCTGACACTCCGGGCAAGATGCACACCAACGGTGCACATCCCCCCCGGATGCCTGGCCAGTAAAACCGGGCCATTATTCGGTTCAGAGTTTTATCATATCCCATGTGGCCAGCCATCGGGTCATAGTGATCCGCCTGGAAAATCATTTCCCGACGGCTTTTTGGCACCAACAACTGGGTGTTTTCTTGACCTGTTTGAGTGTCACGACTCACTCTATACAGTCTGTCCCTAATCAATGAGAAGTGCGGGCATGACGGTGCTGCGTCAGGGCGCACCGGCTGACCATCAATCTTTATCACTTGGTCAAAGGCGAAGCGTAGAGTATCATCAAGTGGAAAATCCTCCATGGAGCGTAATTCAGGAACTGGGGGAGTCTCCACAGGAGTCTCCGCTGGTTCCCTCTCCCTTTCGGCAGCGTCGGACGACCTCGCGTCACCGCTGAGTGCAGCACACATCCTGCATGTCCCTGCCAGTCGTGAACGCACCCCCGTGCTCTGCCCCATTCACCTATGAAACCCAGGCCAATCCGTCCCCAAGATTAGGGGGTGCGTAAGGCGGGAGCTAACTGCTACCTTCACTTTATGCTTTTTTCCCCCCGTATCTAATTTCTACGGCCACCACCGGATAATCGTGAACATCCCCATGCACACACTTAATTCTTACTCATGATGCCTCCACCGATGCCCCGGGCCGAACCAGGATCTGGTGGATCAGCGACTGCCTGCAGCCCGAATCCACCATCGCCTAGTGTGTACCCTCCTGGATCCTTACCAGAACGCGATACGTCGCTCCTGGACTGGGGGAGGATGTTGGAGGCCCGGCAACCCGAACCGTCTGTCCCACCTCCATCAATGGGCACTCCCTCCAGTAGTGTCAGGGCTGCCCACACCTCCAACAGTCCTGCCCTGGCGGTTGAGACCTCTCCTGTAGGGAGAGAAGTGTGCCGGGGCTGGCTGCTCCCGAGGACTCGGGGAACCGGGGGGATGTTAGTGCCCGTGGCAGGACCCGGGCTGCCCCAGGCTGTGGGAGTCTCCTCCGTGGTGCAGGAATCGGTCGGGCTGCCGCCGGTGGCCGACCCCCATCCCCCTGCCCCCCGGGATGGACCGCGAGGTGGTCTTCGGCCAGGGTGATGGCGGCCTCCAGCGTCGCCGGGCGATGGCAGCGGACCCATGCCGCGGTCCGGGCCGGCAGCCCTTCCATGAATTGTTCAGTCACAATTTTGTCCACCACCGCCGGCGCTCCTCCAGCATTCTTTGGCTGCAGCCACCGGATCACCGAGTCCCTCAGCCGCTGAGCGTAGGCGAATGGCCGGTCTCCGGCCCCCAGCTTAGCTTCCCGGAAGTTCCTTCGATGGTCTTCAGGGGACAAGCCTAGCCGGTCCATAATGGCCCTCTTCACGTCCCCGTAGACATGTCTGGCCCCGGGTGGCAGCCCCAGGGCCGCCGTCTGCGCCTCCCCTGCCAGGAGAGGAAGGAGCCGCACTGCCCACTCTGCCTCCGCCGTTACCTCAAACATTTCGAGGAAGGACTGTACCTTGTCCACCGGCGTCATCTTATGCATCGCCACCCCCATAAATGGCACTGGCACTGATGGGCCCCCCGTAGCCCGGCCCGCGAGCTGTTTCCAGATGCGGGTCTGACGCTCCGCTTGTGCCTGCAGCGTCCCCAGCAGCTGCCGTTTTGCCTCCGCTTGATCGCGCTGCATCGCCGCAATCCCATTTAGCATTTGTCCCAGCGCTATGATCGGCTGCATCGGTGTCTCGCCCTGGTGTCCGCCTGTCTCCATGTCCCGGGTTTCGGCACCAGTGTAGCAGGTCTGAGCTACTGTGGGGTTCCGTTGAGACAGATGACACGCTGAGGCAACACGTTTGGTCTATGCTTCTTTTAGTTGGTAAATCACTCCTTCATAACCGGGGACGGCGCTCTCCTGTTCTGCCTCAGAGCATCTGGGCTGCTTCTCCTCCCCTCTCACCAGGTCCTGCTTACTTATATAAGGGCAGATCCAATTTTCCCCGATTCAGAACAGCTGTGTCAATTATCCTCCTCCAGGTTCCCTGAACCACTCCTCCCACTCTCTACCCCCTGCAGCTGAGCTAACCACACCCCGCCACCACAGTTGCCTTTGGAGAAGATGTAATAATTTGATATGAGTGACAGGCCGAACAGGCTTGTGATTCATTGTAAATGTGCTGCTCGTGTAATCTGAGCGTGATCACATACTCGAGTGGAGAAGCAGGGATATTCGTGGACGCTATTTGGGTTGTTGGTGATCGCAGACAATAGGTTGTTTATCTATGAGGAGGAAGAAGTGCGGAGCACGGAGGAACGAGGTGAAGCACTGAGCGAGCTGAGGAAATTTTATTTAGCAGTAGTCTGCATGCACTGGGGAGGTCACAACTCACTCTGTGTTTGGATAAGTGATTCGCCATGCAGTACCACAGACAGGGTGCACTACTGACAGCAGGGTGTATCGTGCTCTGAAGTAACCTTGTTGTTCGAAGCTCTCACCGTAGATGTAATGCACCTCTGTCCACCCCCTCCCTCCTTTCCTCCCTCCCGCCTCGCTCACCCCCTCCCAACCCTGCACCTCCCCTTATTCCTCTTGTCTTCTCTCCTCTAACCCTTCGTTCCTTTCCTCCTTCCTGGTGGGTCAGCCAGCTAACGATCTGGCCGACTAAAGATCCCCAGAGACTCAGTTCAGCTGCAGTTCAGGCCATGACTGGGTGAGAGAACGAATGACAGGAAGAGACAGAGTAAAGGAATGAAAAGTATTCATCAACCTCTGATGATTTGTCTTTCTGGCCTTTTGCGGTGTAATAGTTGTTTTCTTGCCAAATTGCAGAAAACGTTGTCTGTCAGCTCTGATGCTCCGTTCAAAGTTTGAAGCATTCATCTATGTTTTTTAACCTGAATATTTGCATCCTAAGATAAGATGAGAGCTCACTCCACCTTTTACAATTATTATTACACTGGCACGTCATCCTTCCTTCCCACCTAAAACATTTAGCGAGAATATAGTTGTAAACTATTAAAGGTAACTTTACCATTTCTGAGAAAACATAGGTGATATTAAAGTATTGATTTCAAACATTAGTACCATTCTGACTTCATCACAGTACACTTACTGACGTAGTTATTTTTATATGCCTCTAGGATCAACAGTGAAATTATGTGGCAGGTGCTCCACATGACATTACAATTTATTGGTAAATTAAAAAAAATATATAAATAAAACAAGCAGCTTTGTCCCTATGCCTATTTCCCTGCTTGTGAATCAAACAGCACGCGTTTCCTATCCGACGGTCTAAACAAAAGCTAAACATTCCGCTGGTGAGGTGCATTGTGGTCTATAAATCACTCACAGGGAGCACAGATACTATGCAAGGTGTTTGGAGATGATAGTTGGCTCGTGGGATCAGCAGAGCGTGAACCTGAGCTGGTGAGAGATGTGGAGTCGTGACACTCCTGTCCTCAGCCACCTCTGCGGATGTGGATATGTGCGTGTGTGTGTGTGTGTGTGTGTGTGTGTGTGTGTGTGTGTGTGTGTGTGTGTGTGTGTGTGTGTGTGTGTGTGTGTGTGTGTGTGTGTGTGTGTGTGTGTGTGTGTGTGTGTGTGTGTGTGTGTGTGTGTGTGTGTGTGTTCAGTGGTGGTGGTGTGTGTGTATGGTGTCGTGGCAGGTGGCTGGCTGCCTGTGGCAGGTGAGGAAACTGTTACCTCCAACTTTGCACTTCAGGCACTAGAGTATGCATCTCAATGTTTGCAAGTGCTTCTGTGGAAAGTACATAAGCTTTTCCGGGTGTCACAGGGCAGCAAAGTTCAGACAGCCAGACAGTCCAACCCACACTGTCTAATGACATTGTCTTAATACATGTATGTCTAAATATTACATAGAACATGCTTTTCGATATGAGGAATCCTTAATGCGGCACATGACCTTGCATATGTCTCAGTAACTTGACGGCTGGTTGGTGATAGTGTGTGTAAGACCTACCTAATGACACCGGGGATTGGAGAACTCTTTCTCCGTGTCGATCCAGAAGGAAGCCAGCCGAGCTCATCATGTTGAAAATAATTAATAATGCATTTAATAAATAGCTCCTGAGCCAGTGATGTACCCTCACCATCTGCTCCAGTATAATTCTCTCCCTTTATTAGTGCTAGGTAGCCATTAGATCACTGTGGAGATGACATAATAATGCATGGCATCATTCACATGCTATTTGTCTCTTCAAATTCCAATCTGGAGATTGTACTCTTTCCAGCTCTCTTATCAGCTGAGTGATTTGGAACAATTAGGAAAGAGCTCCAGTCACATATTTGTTAATCGAACCATTTTAATAGAGGTCCTGCAATTATACAGCGAGTTACTGTGAATATACAGAGAATGTTGTGCTTATTTGTATTGTATTGCTATTTGGTCAGATATGTTGATATAGAATGTAGCTCAGTATGTGTTAGTCTGAAGGTTATCTTGATGAAGCTGTCTGCCAAATAAATGTAATGTTCCTCAGATGTGCATCAGAATAAAGGTCCCCGCCGGCACAGTAATCCAATATGTTTTTGCTCAGCTAAAAGCATATTTTTGCAGCTCTGACAGAGCTACTTGATCTAACATGAATCATTTAATGTATGCACTTTGGTTTGAAGGCTAACATTGATTTTAAGTTCCCAGCAAAAGGCCAAAATGTGATTGAAAGTGAAACTTAGTGAGTAGTGTCGAGCTGCATCAGGGTGCTCAGTTTGCGTACTTAATGTGCTGCTCTTGTGGTTGTGTTTAATGTTGAATAACTGTCTCTGGGCACCTGCTGTCAGACTATATTCCTCTTATTAGCCTTGCTGGTCATTGTTGCCCTTTAAAGAGACAACACATATGACATTCTGCTTAATAAAAATCTTTGAATTATGTTTACCTAAGAGGATTTATTCAGAGATTTTCTGGAAAATAAATCTTTAAAAATGTGAAACATGCGGCTAAGGTCATATTTAAAGATGTGAAGCATGCGGCCGAGGTCATTGATTTTACTTTGCAGACATCGGCCTCCAATCTTGAACCTCAACATTTCCACAAGGCCATACATCCACAACTCAGCCCTGACAGCTTCACACAAACCTTGCCACTCCTGCTTGACGTAGAATTCCACAGAAACCAAGGTGTTGGCTGATGTCAGTTGAGCGAGGTGAACTTTTCTTCTTGAAAGTTGAGTGCCGACACAGTTTTGACTTGCATATCACAAGCGATGCCAATCAGTTCATCAGTGGGTTTTGCTTACTCCCTCAGAGCCTTTTGTTTCTGTCTTCGTGTTCGTGGTAAAAGCAGGAATCTGAAAGGTCTAGCTTGGTGCTCTCTGCATCAGGGAGCAGTCAGTCACTTTAGATTAGACTATGGATGGCAGGTCAAGGAGAACAAAAACTGTCTCTACAGGAGACCTAGAAGAATACATCGCACATGTATAAGCAGAGCTGCACAAGAGCCACAGGAAAATGGCTTTTCAATTAAAGTGGATAGATTCTTCCATACATGCTGTAAAGGTTGTAATAAACAGAAAACACATTTAATGGTTGAGTAAGAAAATATTTTAAGTAATGTTTACCTTTTTTGAACATTGAAGTCTTCTTTTAGATGAAAATTCCTCCGAATATTTTCTAAAAAATGTTTTTGATTAGGTTCATGGTAACTTCTGAGGCCACACTAAAACATGATTGGCAGTCAGCGGCCGTTGAAATAGAAGTTTATAGAAATGTAATAAGACGATTGGGGAAAAAAAAAATCACCTCTGACTTTCTACACCTCTTTGAAGTTCAGAAAATCAATGCGCTGGTGAAGCTGTGAATGCCGTGTTCTGGTGAATGATTTATATCATTTCTCAAACAAAGAAAGTGCTAGAATCCTCTTGCCAGCACTTCCTCTCTGCCTCTTTGAAAGCTTATGCCTTTGTAGCTTGTGCAACAATATGTGCGTCCAGAATATGTGTGCCATAAATTAAGGTTGACTGGACAAAGCTGGGATTCTGCCCTTGTGCTACAAAAGGGTATTATTGTGTGGCAGAGAGGCGGAGGAAAAGCGAAGTCATCTGCATCTGGATGGAGGAAGAGGGGGCTCTAGCATTCAGCCTGAGCCCCTCTGTGGCTGCTGAGGCCAGGCCTGCTGCTGCAGATAGACTTGTTCCAGCTTGTAGCCCTCCCTGGCTCCTTACCCTGCCTCAGCCCAGGAACAGATGGGGAGAGGAGAGCAAAGGAGGAGAGGGAGGGAAATAGCTCCCTTCTCCGAGCCTAGCACAAGCATTATGCATGCGTGTATACTGTTAGTTTACTGTACACCCAACACAGTTTAGTGTGATGGCCCTCATGTGGATGTGTTGAAGCTGATGGAGAATGAGAAAGGAGCTAAGACAGAGTCCAAGAAGGCTGCTCATGTTTCTGCAAAGAACGAGTTTGAAAATTTGGGAAATGCACTACTTACTCAGGATGAGAGTTTGATGAGAAAATCAATGCAACAGTCTTCTCTGTTACTGGCAGAATCTAGGCGGGTTATTCATCAGACTGTTTCAGCAGTTCTGTAAACTCTGGGCTCCAGGAGGATCAAGCTGGGACAGAGCTTTGCCATCCGTGGCAACTATTGGATTTTCTTCACTTCTTCTTGATGATTCTCGCTCCTATAGGAGGTCTACATTTACAAAAAAATCTTTCATTTGTTGTACAACCTTACTCTAGAGCAGGGGGTCCAGCTCGGCCTGCCGGATGACTTTGCTAAGTGTGAAAATTACAGAAAGACATAAATTGCATTTCTATGAGAATATGGAGGTTTATGAGTACAATTTTTTTAATCGATCCAGTAATTGCTTCAAAAACAGCGTAAATGTGACGTCTTTACTGGTCTGGCCCACTTGAGATCAAAGTGGGCAGTATGTGGCCCCTTAACTAAAATGAGTTTGACACCCCTGCTCTAGAGCATAACAACATTAATGCAAGAACTGACTTAACTGGAAATACATGTACTTGATCTGGTACAACCTAGTTCATTTTCCAAATTCTCAATTGCATCTCTGAATTGAGAAATTAGTGTGATTTCAACGTGCTGTAGGCAGGCGTGTTGTCATGATGTTGGAGAACCAAAGTGCCATCACGCCACAGTTCAGGTCATTTGTGCTCAATGTTTTCTCTCAGATGCCTCAGAACGTCACAGTTGAACTTAGTGTTCTCAGTCTGACCCTGTGGGATGAATTAATGGCGCACAACCCAACGCATGTTAAAGAAAACCCACCTGGTTGCGCTCCTGACCTGATGCGACTGATTTTAGTAGACTTTCTTTTGCATAACACACTATAACTTACCAAAATGGTATTTAAACATTAAAGTAACCTTCACGTTTGTAGCAGACAACAGAAGATGGAAAAAAAATACATAAACTTAAACATTTCCCATTTTTCATAAACACAACAAAATACTGTCTGGACTTGGTGGTTATATTCAGCCTTTTTGCCTCGTAATTAATCGTGAAATATTGTCGGCTTTTAAAACTCAGGTCCACTATATTGCATAATTTGATTAACATTAAAATGCTTCAAAATTGAAAACTGATTAATTTGCTCATTTAACATATTCAATAATAATAACTTATCAAGTTAACTGATTCTGTATTAAGTTTTGTGGCTACGGCGCAGAATGTGTGCCCTCTTTTGACCGGCCACCACTACCTGTAACACCATATAAAAGTACTGTGTATCATATTTACTCTTTTTTAACTTCTTAGATGATATAAATAAACAAGATATAAGATGTCAATCACTGATGTGTTGATTGTAGTTGACTTCTTTTATCCCTTGAGCAGAGCCTGTGTAGCTGTTTCCCATTGTTTCCATTGTTACTGCAGACATGAGATTTTTGTTTTGTTTTCATCTAACTCTTAGGATGTCCCAAACTACTGATCTTTTCCGTGAAGATTCTGCTAACAGTCAGTCATCCTAAAATTTGCCCCTCTTCCTTACATTCCTCATACTGGTCCCTTTTGTCTTGTTGTGACCACCTCTAATGGGCCAAATGACCTCTAGTTCTCCTAACTCTCCTTCATTACACTCAAGCTGCTGGTTATTGGACTGGGGAGAGCTCGAGATGGTAATGTGCCATGGCACAAGGGGCACAACTGATGACATTAAACTCTCAGATCAAACCCTTGTGAGCCTGTTGGAGCCAGAAATCATAAACAGAAAACCATTTGCATATTTGAAAACCATTTACATATTTGAAACTGAAAACCAATCACCAACACACGCCATTTTTCAGTCACCAATAAAACCTTCGGTAAATGAACTGTTTAACATCACAGCTTTTCAGTGTAATGGATGAAGTTCTGTGTTTGCTGCACATTTCAAGGCATGAAACTGTGGACATAATGAAGCCATAATGCAAAACTGAGGAGTCCAGGCACTCTGTCTGTGTCTAAGTTGATGTGCCATGGTGTGCTCAGGAATAATAATGATGTAAAGGGATAATCATTCATAATGCAGTTCAGAGACTACAAAGACTCGGTCCCTTTGGAAGAGTCATGAGCAGGGAAAGCTGGAAGGAAAAAAAACAGAGAGGAACAACACCACCTGGAGTTTTGCATGCGACCGAATGTGCTGCAAAGAGTTGCGCTGTGTCAGGTGAGAAAGCCAAAGAATGATGCATGTTGAAGCAAATTGATCGTATCTGAAAGGACTCTGAAAACTTTAGCCCAGATCAAAGCTCACACCAAGGCACTCAGATCACCTAGTGAAAAGGCAGAGCGGCAGGGGGGAGAAAGAAAAGAAGGGGAGTGTCTTGTCCTGTCTAATTATACATTTCAGACAGTTCGCCACCAATTATCTCCCCTTCAGTAGCATCTGCCCTTCGCATGACCGCAAAGCTAATGTGTGGCAAGTCCAGCGTTGGGTTGGAAACTCAAGCTTAATGTATGGTAAGCTGCTGGAATTTCCCCAATATCTGATGATGAGGTATTCAAGGTGAGCCTTAGTCTGTACACTTAATTGATGAAGTTTTATCATATCTACAAACACTAACAACTATGCCCTTTGTGATTCTGACAACCTCCAGCACTGTGTGGCTGTCAGAGGTGTTCTTCTCTCAAGGCCAATTTCATGTCACTTGCTACAGAAAGCAACAGTCCAGTCACAGGCTTCTGTTTGCCTCGTGGGGACGATCAGGTACATTAGTCTAGAGGTGGTGTGTTTCAGTCGTTGGAGTGACCACTGTTTTTGCTCAAGACTTTTGCTCTTTTCTGTGTTAGAGGCAGTGACGTAGTCCACTGCCTTCATGCAGGTTCCCCAAACTCCCTGCAGCTGTTTCAGAAGCTGCACATAACAAAACATCAAAACAAAGTTCTGGAAAACTGACAAAGCATTGCTAAAAATGTGACTGGTGTACATGGAGGTGTACAGATCTTAAATGTCATGATCAAATTGTGTGATTAGAACAATGGCTTTTGCAATTTGGATTGCTTAAACTACAAAACAAGTATTTCTTATTTTTGATCCACACTTCTGTTAGGAACCAGAATCTGCCAAAGGAGAAACAGCCGACAGGACAATGTGAGCAGTGACAAAAACACTCCACAACCGATCAGGGATCATGTTGATTTAAATGATTAGATGTCTGTTTATAACATAACTGAAAGAGCTCATTGCAATCAGACATATTGCTGGCTAAATAGTGGATTTTTGGCATCTTGATTTTCATTGTAATACAGTTACAACATAATTTTTTTCAAATATCAAAGTTATTCTGATACAAAAAACACAAACTTTGGCCAAAAAACCTCCACCCTCTGTACACAGCTTATTGCTTCTGTTTCGCTTATTTTAAAACTGCGTAGATGCCATGTGCTCCTTTTAATAACCTACAATCTCCCATGTCTTCCTTAATTTTGCAATGATTAGAATAAGTTTATTAGTGTCAGATAGCATTTTTATATCAGGTTGGATTTCCCTAAACCATATCTGAATACAGGTGAATCACACCTTGCAACCTTGGATGGGTGGATCACACAGAGATCTTTACTTTATCAGGTTATAGCTTCCAGCAGGTATCACAGTTGATTTAACTGACAAACAGTTTCTGGGTATACCAAAACTGCAAATAGTCTCCCAACTTTTTTTTCTTTTTAAACTTACTGCATCTTAATATCTCATGGCCTCCATTATAAACACATATCTTTTGTCTTTAATTCCTCATTCAGTGACCCACAATG
Source organism: Brachyistius frenatus (assembly GCF_029030835.1). Classification (NCBI taxonomy): domain Eukaryota; kingdom Metazoa; phylum Chordata; class Actinopteri; family Embiotocidae; genus Brachyistius; species Brachyistius frenatus. The sequence continues at coordinate 5,021,559 of NW_027210603.1, forward strand.
ATTGATTTAGTCTTTTATTGATATACTAAGTCATCCTTAATAAAAACACTGGTTAAAAACCAAATTCTTTTTGACAAATGTAACTGTGATATTAAGAAGTAAAAAAAACCTTCCTGCTAATGTCTTAGCACTGAGGATAAACAATTATAGACTGGAGTGTAGGAATGATTTTGCAACAACCTGAATAGTGCGACTCGCTGGCTTAGATAAATCATGCAATCGGGGGTCTGTGGGCTTCAGCAAAGTGAATCAGCCGGATGCAAAAGTGTGCGTGTGTGTGTATGTGTGTGTTTGTAAGTGCATGTGTATGTGTGTGTCCATGAAAGAGCAGACCTTTCCCACACGGCAAAAGGCTTCACTGGAGCAGACAATTGCAATGTAGCCATGTGAGAACAGGGCAAGATGGAGTCACTTTTGCTGACGGCTCATAGAAAACCCAACAATTTTGATATGGGAAGACACCATGCCAAAGGCTGGACAAACATTCAAAAATAAAAAGTCTCCACAAATGTTCACAACTGTTTGCTGCAGGGACGTATATGCAGCTACAATTTCATTAAAATGTGTGTGTGTGTGTGTGTGTGTGCACTGTGTGCATGGGTGTTAGTAAACATTAATGAGCGTGAATGATTGATGAGCTCACTACTAAATGAATATGACCGTCTTACCAGCACCGCGTTGGCTTCACAAATCTCAGCATTTGTAACAAATAGACTTAAAGTCTCTCAGTGTCACATTGAATTATACGGAAACATATATTAAAAGACATGAGTAGTCTTTAAACACCCAAAATACCTGTTTATAATATTCTTGTGATGTGATTCTGGTTTAGGGAAATGATACAAAATAAAACCAGTGTGATTTTCTGACATAAATGTGAAGCAAACCTAAAAGACATTAATGCCTTCTGATGTTTTATATCACAGCGAAACAGAAAAATAGTATTTAGTCACACTTCATATAGATCCAATGTCTCATAGAGTTTTAATGTTGTGAAGCTCTACTGTAAAACAGATTGGCAAGTGTTATTTTGTCCCTGAGGGTTTCTGCCATTTTCAGACGTATAGATCCAATGTGGAGGCACTGAGCCATGCTGTCAGCGCTAAGGGGGCGGCTTCCTCCCGCATGGCAGAGCTTATTGGTGGCATTATGTCTAATAGCCATCGGTGCAACCTTTTGTGCCTTCACTTACAGCAATCACAATGTGGCCTAACGATAACGTGAAAAGTCAATGTACAGGGAGAGCAATGGTAGGTATGTTGAAAAGGATTTGATGCTGAGCGGGGATGTGGTGATCGCCGTTCAAGCTTGTGCCCTGAATATATGTTTGAGGTTGAATATATAATGAAGCCAAAAACTGTTATGAAAGGATAAAGACCAAGCTTTATGGGGAAACATATTCTCCTTCAACACTTACACGTAGGTTTACGCAACATTATCATCATCGGCAACATCAGAAACACTTCAAACATGCACCGCTTCATGAAAATAACCTGCACATTTTCACTCCAACACCTTGGTTTTAATGCATATGAATATAAATCAGTGCACACTACATATTTTTTTTATACAGTCTTCAGTCCGCTCAACCATGCGGGGTGATGTATATATTTTCAAATCTTTACCGCAGGTTCACGTTGATATGTCAAGCGTGCTGTAATGGCTTCAAAGGACTAATAACGCAACTCACCCTGCCATTTCAGGCACAAATGTGACACAAATGATCTAGTGATTCACACTTACAGTAGCATGACAGTTGGAAATGTGTGTGTGCGTGCGTATGGGGGGGCGGGGGGGGTGGTGGGAGCACGTGTTGCCACAGGACGGTGTCATTCACACCAAAAATTTCATCACATCAAGTATGATAGAGGATTTAGGACCTGGAACTGTTGGTGGCTATCTTTGATGCTGTTGAGCTTGAACAGAAATACAGCAAACAATAAATACAGTCTGTGTTACTTACTTGGTTGTTGTTTTCCTCTTTTTCACGCTTGGCATCTTACCCATAATTCGTTTTTTTAATTTTTTTTTTAAACATATTAAATTTGCTTTCTGTAGTTTAAATATACGAACACAGTAATGTTTTACTAAAAACATTTTGCCTTCCTGTCCCTTTCTTCTCTCTCTTTCTCTCTCATCCTGTTTTCCCCTTCTCTCCCTCCAGCAGATAAAAGCCAATCTTGGGGCTGGCTCCTGCCACAAAACGTTCTGTAATAGTCTAATTGTGGCTAATGGTTTGTGCAGCTAATTAAAGTGTATGAATTACAATAATCAGTCAGCCGCATGGAGGCCATGCCGCCTCACGCTGTTCCTCCAAGCGGGGAAGGCCAAGACCAGAAAGAGGGGGTATCGTAGGGGGGTGTGGGGTACTGAGGAAAAAGGTTAGATGAAAGTGATGAAGAGGAGGGGAAAATGCTTGAAACAAAATCTCAAGGCCATTTGACCGTATCGAGATGAGTTTATGTACGCTAGAAAGAGCAGAGAAAGATGGAAGGGGCATTGTGGTCAAGGAAAAAAAGCGGAAAAAAGAATATATGAAATTAAAATGGATTTGTACATGTTTCAAATACCTGACTACATGTTTAAAGGCACAGTTTGACATTTTTCAAAATACACTGTACTTTTTTTCTGAGAGTTGGAGGAAGGGAACAGCACTATCATGTCAAATGTGAAGCAACGGCCAGGAGACTGTTAGCTTTGCTTAGCATAAAGACTGAAACCAGAGAAACAGTTATACATATTATTCAAAGGCAAAAACAATGATTTCCAGTGTGCAAAATACTCTTACAGTCGGCTGGGACATGGGCGGCGGAAACTGCTAGATCCAAGTCGATACACAAAGACAAGTGCTGGTCCGTTTTGCATGAGTCTACTTATTTCTATGTTCTGTGATACCATGACTGGTGAAGCATTTAAAAAACTCTTAAATTAAATTAAGGATTTTTATTTTGTATGCTGATTTGTTCACTTTTATGGACTTCATAAGTATTCAGAAAAGCAGAACAGAGATCAAATGCATTTTTACACAATTTTTGAAATGTTCTACATTTAATGTTCACTACTTGTGTACACAACTTAATTAAAGAAAAATAGATAAATTTTTGGGATCCTCCTAAATTTCTTTTTGACATTTTAAAGGGGACCCATGCCAAATAGGGGGTCCGTGACCTCTGAGGTACTTCTCACTTTTTAAACAGGAAGATTTGAATTTTTGTGGGTATATTATCATTACTGTGGGATGGGTACCAGTAAAGACTCACAGTGTCCAAAACAAAATATAGTCTGGTAATTGCTGGTTTTGTACATTTCACAAACAACATGTAAAGTGTTATGCAGTAAGCTTGAAAGGTTTTCCCTTTATATTGTCTTTATGCTAAGCTAACCATGCCCTAGTTGTAGCTAATTAGTTTAAAGACATGAAAGGAGCATCTATCTTCTCATCTAACCCTCTGCAAGAAAGTGAATGAGTTTATTTTCTAAACTGTAGAAATATTTTGTTACGATGACAAAGATAATGGTTTAATTAAAGGCTAAATAAGGCCAAGTAGGTTTAATAGTAATAACTCACCTGGCATGATCTGAATTCGTCTGGCATATTAAACCTGTCAACCAAGAAGAAATCCATAATGTGATGTATTGTTTCCAAATAGTATGGCTCTGCATTTGAAAGCCAATTATGAACACACTCTGGCTGTGTTTCCTTAACCGGAATAAACCACCTTGTATAAAGCTACAGGCGGCATCCCCTTCCATGGTTTAAGTGCACATAATGGCAGTAGTAAAGTTTTACAGGTCGGCTTGGAGATCATTACATTGTGCACAAAGTGTCTCCTTGTCAGTTGCATGTTAAACAAATAAGCACAGCAGTCATAAAGAATGCCCTTGTAAAATATACAAAAGCATGCACAAATGCATTTGGCACCCAGCTATTCACTGTATGATATAGACACAGCAAATACAGTATTGTTACAGAATAACCCGATGATTTATGTCTTCCATTTGGTTTTGAGAAATGAACTTGACAGTCACGGGCATTCTACAGATGCAGGGCAATGACAGAGAGACGTGAAGAAACCGAAAGCGACTGACGGCCAAAGTGCGCAAATGGAAAAACAGGAAGAAAGAAATAGAACATACAGAGTGAGAGGTGGTGACAGAGCACGGGATGGAGGAGAATTGTAAATCCTGATGGACACAGAACACAGAAGTGGGAAGAGAGCAAACCTGTGATGACAGATTTTATATGGAAAATTTCTGAGAATGAATGATAAAGGCTTACAGCCTTTGTTTTGTATTGTCAAATCAAATGGGCATTTTAGCAAGTTGTCCAAACAATGAATGTTGAAGAAGGAAAGGAATCAATTATTCATGATACAGAGAGCCACTTAATACAAGATAGTCAGATACACACACACACACACACACACACACACACACACACACACACACACACACACACACACACACACACACACACACACACACACACACACACACACACACACACACACACACACACACACCATTTCCTAGATGGTGAAATGACTTAGTAACCAGGCGATTTATTCCCTTTTAATAGGGTCTCAATTGCAGCAGCCACACTCAGACAAATGAGCAAACAAGTCAGAGAGTGACAGTGATATCCATTATGTGTTTAATTATCTTCAAAGTTCCAGCGAAGGGCATTTCTTTGGCTAATGGGGAGACGGTGCTAAGTGTCACAGCAAAGTGCTCCTCAAATGCTCCAACAAAACTGGCGAGCAGCTCCTTTTTGCAGCCTCTTATCTGAGTTTTGACAGGCGTCGTTACATTTAGCAAATTGGCACAATCAGTGTCCTCGTCAAAAATAACCAACATTTGTTGTTATTTGTTTCTTTTTCCCTTTCCAATTCAGAGTCAAATTTCCTCAGTGATAATTTGACCGAGTCCCATTAGCTGGCACTGAAACAAGGCATGCTGATTGGTATATTCAGGGTGAGATGATTGAGGCAAAGATTGGGGCCTGGACCGAAATGTCATTTCTGAGTGGGTCTGATTGCATTGTGGTGGTGCAGGAGTCTGTGATTTTTTTTTTCCTAATGCAATAATCACACTGAGATTAGCTGGAAATCTCTGCCAAAGATTCCCCGAAAGCCAACATGGTGCTGTGTGTGTGTGTGTGTGTGTGTGTGTGTGTGTGTGTGTGTGTGTGTGTGTGTGTGTGTGTGTGTGTGTGTGTGTGTGTGTGTGTGTGTGTGTGTGTGTGTGTGTGTGTGTGTGTGTGTGTGTGTGTGTGTGTGTGTGTGTGTGTGTGTGTGTTTGTATAGAAAAGAGACAGTTTGCCAAAGTGAATGTGAAACTACATTTTCTTGCTTGATTTATACAAACTCTCCAAAGACACACTTTTAACTGGGACTTATAAAACTAACATCAACCTTTATTTAAATGGAAAAGAACTAAAAATGCTGGAAAAAAGGAAAAGACCTATAAAACACTGGCATCAGTGGTGGCGACCTAACGACGACAACGACGTCCCAAACACTCAAACCGAGACTTCAGAATTACGGACACACCAGCTGACATGATGCTACCATTCATTAGCTGAGCACTGTGATACATTACACCTATTCCCCTCCCCCACACTCATCTTTCAACTCTACAGCTCCATGGCCCATCTGGGGGTTTGGCAATAAGTTACTGTGGAGGCCCAGAGTGACTGAGATGTAGCTAAATGTTCTTATTTATTCGCAGTCAGACATTAAACTGGGACTGAAAGCAATGAATGGGAGCATCTGTTGATGGGTTGTGCCATGGTGGTGACTGTCCCACAGCTGCTGAACATGGTCAGTCCTCCTGCAGTGCTTCATATTTTGGTGTGTGTGTGTGTGTGTGTGTGTGTGTGTGTGTGTGTGTGTGTGTGTGTGTGCGCGCGCGCGCGCGCGTGTGTGTGTGTGTGTGTGTGTACACAACGGTACAAATTGCAGTTAAAGGACCAGTAGTGGATGGAATCATATTGTTCACTGTGGCTGCAGGTCAACCTCTGCTACAAAAGCATGTAGATGATAAACCTGCTGGAGAGATGGCAATGCAGACATGGGTGGAACATGCAACTGATAAAATGAAGTGCAGACCACAGAGAAATTTTAATTGTCTTGATTTCTCATAAATCTGTGCGTGCCCAAAGCATCCTGTCTCCAACGTCTCTCATGAATTTTACTGCATAAACTGACAGGCTCAGTAAAGAAATTTAACTAACGAGTTCAGAAGAGCAGAGGTTATTGTTTGGTTCAGCTTGTGATATTTATCAAAATTACTATTGGTTCGGATGTGCATAACGACACTATGACCACTCAGATTGACAGCAAGAACACAGACGGCTGCCTTTAAATAGCTGTATAGAGTTAGTCAACAGAAAAAAAATGCTTCATGAATGAAAGCTTTTATAGAGAAATCGTGGTAACGATCAGATCTTAATCATCACAAATTACGGAATACATTTATGACAAATAATCTGAATATTAAAAAATGTGTTTGTTGGTCTTGAAACACTCTAACTCAACAAATTCAAGTGACAAAAATATCAAAGAACATTGGTGCACCATGCAGAGTGTTCAGATGATCTACTGTGATGTAAAAAAAAAAAAAAAGAACGAAAAAGGTTAATTTTGATGTTTTCGACATTTTGTGGTATGTTGCTACATACCACAAAATGTCAAAAACATCAGAATTAACCTTTTTCGTATCACGAATGCCCCTTCTTCTGCTGCTGCTCCTCATCCCACTGCGACATGTGAAAAGTCACCGAAACCATTGAAATGGAGCAGGCAATGAAAGAAGCCCACTCCGCACTTCAGGAAAATAAAATGTTGCACATACAGCTGAACAACAAAAGAGCCCAATCTGTAACTAAAAGCAGGAGTATCACCAGTATCTGATCTTCAAACTGTTGTCACTTTCACAATAACTGACAGATCACAGTTGAACTTGTTTCTGATGCTGGGAAATATTTGTCTACATAAACACCGAAGTACAACAGACTTACATCTGTATGTTTGGCTATTTGTTGTGAATGTAACCCAAATTTAAAAGATGTCATATATTAATGGATTGACAAATTCCATGCTGAGTAACACTTTTAACAATGTTATTAATCTGTGTCTAATGCCTCAGAAACCCAATCTATTGTTTTAAGATCACTTCCCAAACTATATATAACATTTCTTTTTTCTTTTCTTGTCATTGGTTAAATCAGGATGTTTGGAGCAGAACAGGGACAAGAGGGACATTTGAGAGGTGGGAAGGGACTATTCAAGTGGCTGCAGTTGATGTGAAGCATCAATCTTTCATATGCTTTGAGGCCACTTCAAATCAATTTCACCCCAGTCGCTTCCAGGCTAATCATGTGGCAGAGGGCAGGCAATGTGCCAAGTCTGTCTGAGTAGAGGAAGAGACAGACAGACACAGAGGCAAACAGGCACCCAGTCACACAGACAGATAAGCAGATAGACAGACAAACATCCCAAACCTGCATGAGGCCAGATATGGAAGAGGTTGATCCGAAATGACAGGCAGTCAACCATTCCTGCCTCAATAATATTTGCACTCTGTTTTGGTATACAAATTTATTCCACTATACAGTGGGTACGGAAAGTATTCAGACCCCTTTAAATTTTTCACTCTTTGTTTCATTGCAGCCATTTGCTAAAATCAAAAAAGTTCATTTTATTTCTCATTAATGTACACTCAGCACCCCATCTTGACAGAAAAAAACAGACATGTAGAAATTTGTGCAAATTTATTAAAAAAGATAAACTGAAATATCACATGGTCATAAGTATTCAGACCCTTTGCTGTGACACTCATATTTAACTCACATGCTGTCCATTTCTTCTGATCCTCCTTGAGATGGTTCTACTCCTTCATTGGAGTCCAGCTGTGTTTAATTAAACTGATTGGACTTGATTAGGAAAGGCACACACCTGTCTATATAAGACCTTACAGCTCACAGTGCATGTCAGAGCAAATGAGAATCATGAGGTCGAAGGAACTGTCCAAGGAGCTCAGAGACAGAATTGTGGCAAGGCACAGATCTGGCCAAGGTTACAAAATAATTGCTGCAGCACTCAAGGTTCCTAAGAGCACAGTGGCCTCCATAATCCTTAAATGGAAGAAGTTTGGGACGACCAGAACTCTTCCTAGACCTGGCCGTCCAGCCAAACTGAGCAATCGTGGGAGAAGAGCCTTGGTGAGAGAGGTAAAGAAGAACCCAAAGATCACTGTGGCTGAGCTCCAGAGATGCAGTAGGGAGATGGGAGAAAGTTCCACAAAGTCAACTATCACTGTAGCCCTCCACCAGTCGGGGCTTTATGGCAGAGTGGCCCGACGGAAGCCTCTCCTCAGTGCAAGACATATGAAAGCCCGCATAGAGTTTGCCAAAAAACACATGAAGGACTCCCAGACTATGAGAAATAAGATTCTCTGGTCTGATGAGACCAAGATTGAACTTTTTGGCGTTAATTCTAAGCGGTATGTGTGGAGAAAACCAGGCACTGCTCATCACCTGCCCAATACAATCCCAACAGTGAAACATGGTGGTGGCAGCATCATGCTATGGCTTTTTTTTTTCCAGCTGCAGGGACAGGACGACTGGTTGCAATTGAAGGAAAGATGAATGCGGCCAAGTACAGAGATATCCTGGAAGAAAACCTCTTCCAGAGTGCTCTGGACCTCAGACTGGGCTGAAGGTTCACCTTCCAACAAGACAATGACCCTGAGCACACAGCTAAAATAACAAAGGAGTGGCTTCGGAACAACTCTGTGACCATTCTTGACTGGCCCAGCCAGAGCCCTGACCTAAACCCAATTGAGCATCTCTGGAGAGACCTGAAAATGGCTGTCCACCAACGTTCACCATCCAACCTGACAGAACTGGAGAGGATCTGCAAGGAAGAATGGCAGAGGATCCCCAAATCCAGGTGTGAAAAGCTTGTTGCATCATTCCCAAGAAGACTCATGGCTGTACTAGCTCAAAAGGGTGCTTCTACTCAATACTGAGCAAAGGGTCTGAATACTTATGACCATGTGATATTTCAGTTTTTCTTTTTTAATAAATTTGCACAAATTTCTACATTTCTGTTTTTTTCTGTCAACATGGGGTGCTGAGTGTACAATAATGAGAAATAAAATGAACTTTTTTGATTTTAGCAAATGGCTGCAATGAAACAAAGAGTGAAAAATTTAAAGGGGTCTGAATACTTTATATATATAACACTGTATATACTGGTGTATTCTGAGTATTGGAAAACTTCTGTTCCAAGGGCAAGGAAGCAGCACCCATAAACATATCAGGTGAATAGTTTTAAAAAGCCGGCACAATCCACTTTTCTATTAGTTTAAAAAACAAACCAAATCTTACTCAGTTACCTTTGTGAATACATAAAACCATTCAAAAGCTTGTTATAAATGCAAATTTGCACACACAGGTGGAATGGTTCATTATGTGTAATCCCAGCAGCTATTAGCTCATAAGCAGTGCATGCATATGCAGGGGTGACTCACAATGCTGGACACTACCCATGCTGTGCTGTTGAGTTAGTGGTGCATATGTACACTGAGCACGCTGGCTTTGTTTATTCTATTGACTTATTTGTTCTGTCCATCGACTGTGTTCCCCGTAGCCAAGCCTCGCTTTTCTCCCCTTAAATCACCACCTCCTAATTATCTGTCACATTTTCTCCTATCCCATGCCAAAGACACACAATGGCCGATAATGACCCCGTAGACAGCATCTATCAGGCGCTCTGCCATTGATTCCTCTCTCTTTTTTTCTCGCTCTCTTATTTTCTCCCTGTTTCCTCTCCTGTTTCCTTTGTACTCTTTTTCTTGTTCAGCCATTCCCCTCCCTTCCTCTCACTTTGTTTCTTTGTCACTCTGTGTCAACCGCCATGACACCACAGACCTAATGCTGGATGCCCGGAGCAGAAATGCATCATCCTAATGTATTGTTTTATGGAAATGTCGCTCATCTTTCTTCCCTTTTGTTCTCGATCAATAAAAATATGTCAACACCATTTTTTAAAAGTGGCCAAGAATTGTGCAAACGTACTCAAATACATATTAGAGGCTGTGTGTGGCAGTGTAGGTTTGAGTCAGAAGTTGCCACATTAAAGTCTGGAATAGTGCCTGAAGTAGACGCTGTTTAACTGCTGTTGCTGGCTGACTGAACAGACAGCGGGGAGTGAAAGTGGGTGATGGCCAATGTGTGGCCAGAATGGACTCCTATATGACAGTAATGTCGTTGGAGTGTTAGCTGCCCAAGGGCTGGAGAGAAACTCGTTCCCCTCCCACAGTTTCAGCTGGCATCTGTCCCCGTTGTATGCCTCTCCCCGCCCCCCCTCCTTCCCCCCACGCACACACACACTCTCACCCGTCCCTAAAAGCTTCACCCTGCCGAGAGCGCAGGGGCTCAGGTCATTATAGCGAACTGTCACGGCTAACTGTCACACGGCCCAGGATGCAGCATCACCGTCTTCGTGTCCTGAAGAGCTATGCTTGTTTCTGGTACAAACATAGCATCCATCTTCACACCCACGCGTCTGACACGCCGAGCACCGGTCTGAGAGAAGTCGACTTATTTACCTAGTGAATGGGCGCACACCGAAAGGCCAAGAAGTGCAAAAAATACTCAAAGAAAACCACAAAAGCCATATTTCCCCTAATGGTATCTAGCCAAGCACATAGTTATCTGACTTTTGAATTGTCGCCTCCACTTGATGTTTTTTTGTTATACTAAATGAAATGGAAACCTCTGTGTAATTAATGTCCTGACTGCTCGGGATGAACCACAGTCCCACACACTGTTAATAGATTCATAGTAGTTGGACAGAAGACAGAGGTCTCAGAGATAGATATTATAAATAACATTAACCCAAAACAATCTGCATTATTAGCCCAATTTTTCAGTGAAATGATTGAATTTCTCAACAATCAAACATCTTTCCAAACTATTTTCTTTCAAAATGTTTTCAGTCGGGCTTTTGACCACACCTCAACGCTGAGACTGCTCGTGTTAAAAGCGTCAGTCTTGGTATTGTTGGATCATAATATTAGACAATCTGGAAAAGAGGGCGGGACTTTCTGGCACAGTGCTCAACTGTTCTTAATCCTATTTGAATGAGGGGGATCACTTTGTGTTGACTTTAAATTACTCATGAGCGCATAAAAATGATGTGATCTTCCATAAAGGCTCCATTCTTGGTCTTCTGTTGATCAACATTTACAGTGCTTGTTCCCACCAGCTCAGATTAGAGAGTAACAAAATGTCTTACCATGATTATGCAGACGAGACTCGTACAAGCACTGGAACCAAAAATAATTGAATTGGCCAAAATTCCTTACAGTGAAACAAAGAACCAATTAATCAGTTATTATTTTGGACCCAGTGCTCAGCTACAGTACATGTTGGTGCACACAAACCAGGCCAGAAGTCTTGACGTAGTCATGGACTCAAACCTACATTTTAATCGCCACATTAAGAATCTATAATCATCATCTTGTGAATATATCAAAGTCCATACATTCATCCTCAGTAGGCTGCCCTGCTGTAATGCTGTCTTTATGGCTCTCTAAAAGTTGGAGCAAATAGAGTATATAACTGAGCAGAATCACATTTTTATGCACCAACAAACTCAGCAAACCTCTGATATTTGCTTCAGTCTTGTACACAAACATCTACTGCATTGTCATTTTTATCCTCTTGTTTAATCTCACTTTTTCTGCTTTTGCTTGTTTTTATCTATTTTATTTTAATGTAATGCCTTAGGTTTTCTTTTGTATTTGTGTCTTACGTTCATATCTTATTCACTTTCTTTGTATTGGCTCTGTTGTTGAAAGATGCTACACAATATATAATTTGCCCTGATGTTTTTGTCGTACCTTCCATTCATTCACATATAAATTATATAACACATAAAATGTGAGGGGGCTGATTAGGCAAAATAAATGGCAAAAAAAAATGATGAAACATCTAAATGTTGACAGAATTCAGGACCTAAGTGAGTCACTGGTCCCTATTTTTTTTATTTTCTAAAATTTGCCTCCAACTATCCATTTTCATTCAAAACTGCTCTTGATGCAGAAATCTTCCTCCCACGCTATCTGTTTGGATGAATTTGAGTCATTGATGGCTGTTAATCGGAGAAAAAAAAAAAAAAAAAAACACTGCCGGGAAGTAATGCCTGACAGCCTGAAACAGGAAGAGAGAAGTGTTGTTTTATTACTAGAGGGGTAATAACAGCGCAGATAGCATCTATCAGCAGGGTGCTGAGGAGAGGCACAAGATAAACTGTGGAGCACCTGAGCACAGATGATGCTTGACACTTCAGAGGAGAAGAGGCGCGGACCGCTGACAGGGTTAGTGACGTGCCCCCCCATCACATCGGAGGCAGATGCAGCAAGGGGAGACAAGAAAATATCAAACACACCCTAAACTGAACAACAACTGTTTGTTGTGTGTGTGTGCGCATGTGTGAATGTGCGTGTGCATGTACGTGTGCGTGTACAGTATGCACATGTTTACAAGGCCTTATAGGAAGCCCGCAGCACTGAAATATTGCTGCAACAAATGTAAAATGTTTTTGACAATAATGCAGTGTTTTCTGAATTTTTCAGTATGTGACCAGGGTTTTGTTATACACAGAATTTGCACTGTAGTGTGTGTGTGTGTGTGTGTGTGTGTGTATGTGTGTTTATGTGTGTGTGTGTGTGTGTGTGTGTGTGTGTGTGTGTGTGTGTGTGTGTGTGTGTGTGTGTGTGTGTGTGTGTGTGTGTGTGTGTGTGTGTGTGTGTGTGTGTGTGTGTGTGTGTGTGTGTGTGTGTGTGTGTGTGTGTGTGTGTGTGTGTGTGTGTGTGTGTGTGTGTGTGTGTGTGTGTGTGTGTGTGTGTGTGTGTGCCTAGTCAGCTCCCTGGGGCCCTCTCTCTGGGTGAGTCAGTCTGGTTGCTGTAATCACTCTGCTCACCACCTTCCACTCCAAACCTGATTTGTCCAGATTGTTTCGTTTTCTCTTTCCTGGGTCCTGCCCCCAATCCTCCCTGTCTCTCCCTCCAACCTGTCTCTCTACCCTCCTTCTTCTTGCTCTGTCCTCTTTCTCTCCATCCCTCTCTTAAACACCACCCCAGTCCATTCTGTTCTTTTTTACCTCTTCCACCGTCATTCCCCTCCTCCCTTCTTCCTTCCCCTTTGTGGTAATGGCAGCTGATTGATGGAGTTTGTTTTGCTTTAATTACACTGCAGGTGAGTGGCCAGGCCTGTTCACGCCAGTGAAGCAGAAAACTCAACTTGGTTAGGTTAGAAATTGGATTTCCCAAAGTGAAAACCTTGTAGAGGGGAAAGGTCCTCAGACTATTGTATTTCATTACTGTTTGGTAGTTTTTGTTCCTCTCTCAACGTTTTCCTGTTCATCGTTGGAGCTCATTAGACAAATATACTCTGCATTTCTACTCAACAAAACATTCAAGATTTCTAATAATTTTTCTTTTTACCTTGCCATTTACTTAGTATTTACCATTTCATAATTTTCTCCCACTCACTCTGAGCTACCACAATCAGGTGACTGTGGTCACACAGCTGTTGTGTTTATGATATTCATGCATCAATGCATTACAATGCATTACCTATGCATGTAAAACATGCATGTACAACATGCATAGATGTAGCCCGACACACTGGAATTGTACCCTGCCAATTATTTCTCCAAGTAAGGAAATAACATGTTTACATTTTTTATGATCTGGTTGAAATTCATTTACATTTTCTAAGTGCTTGAAGATACAATCATCCAATCTAAAGTGTATTTCATGCAACAGAGCCAATAAAAACAAATGGGATGGTCAAAATTATCATATTGATATTCAAGGTTTATTGATTGATTGTATTGACATCCTTGTTTTGATCCGCTACCGTTTGCCCTGTTAAAGTTACTGCATTGTGCATTAATACAAATTCAACCCTTCCTGTATCCATTTCAAATTAAAAGCCCAGCAGCATTTCAGTAGACAGAAACCATTCAGTTGTTAATAAGACTTTTATTCTTAGATCCTATAGGGAGCTCCCTGAAGAGCGTAACCGTATAACCATTTGCATAAAATAGTATACCTCCTTATCAGTATGTTTCCAGTGGAACTACTTGTCAAATATATGAGGGTTTTCCCATTCACTTAATTAAATCCAGATTTGTATCACTCAGTGGAAGGAATACAATCTGTGTCCGCAGTATTCAAGTTTAAGAATATGAAGTGTATTTCTAAAGTGTAGGACAATTATTTACCACTCATAGAACGTAGTTGACTTGATTGAGATGTCCAACATGATATAGCAAAGTCGGGACAATATTCTGGAACAGAAGCACAACCGTTTCTAAGCTTGAGTGTCCAACTCTACTCATCCTCTCACATCCTGTCACTGTTGAAAACAATTTTGCTTTTCACTACAATCACTCCCACGTATGGTGTCTAATATTAATAATGATAATAATATTTTGTCCAGAGAGACCTATCTCTGCAGGACTCTCACCATTGATATCATTGCTCAAAAACAGTCTACAAACTTACTCCACAGTTCCTCCACTTCATGTTTATTCCAAACACTTCTGATGGAGGGATATTTTTTTCGGATAGAGATTTAAATTGTTTTTGTTTTCCTGATCTACATGATTGGCCAATTTAGATTACGTTTACTAAGATATGGCATTATCTGCATTCTTAAAGATAACATTAAAGTAATATGCAATATAATTCTGATATTCAAAAGGGGCATTATTTGAATTTAAAACTGCCAGTTGGCTTGTACAAGCAGCTTGTGCTTTAATAACCATAACAATTGTAAACCTACGCCTGACCCTAATAATAACTCCTGACTCAAAGTGAAACTGTTGGAAGCTCTTCTTTAACTACTTTATCTTCAAATTATGGAGTTATAAATTCATACTCTATCCTCAAAAACTGTCGAACTGTTGGCTCCCTACCTAAAACTAAAGTGAGATGATCACCTTAAATTTGTATATGTTAAAAGACTGGAGCCACAAGTAAGCATTAATATGGAGTATAGATACTGGCGACAAATGGGGCACTTTCTTTACTTGTAAAAAAGAGAGAAGAGCACTTAAGTAACTTCTCTAACAGCAAAAGTCACCCCAAGCCTACACAGATCTTGTTTTCCTTAAAAGCCCTTTTTAAGGAAACATCTAGCCCACTGATTGGTACTTGCTCTTCCAGCCATCCTCCTACCTTATAGGACACAGAGCACTTACCAAACAATTTCCTGCCCTCTTTCTCTCAATAGTGGAGCATTTCTGGACCATGGACAGAGCCCGTGGCTGGCAGTCTAAGGAAAAAGATTATTCTGGCAACGTAGAATCTCACAGTGTCAGCTTGTTAGCATTATTTGTATTCCTCATTTCAAATGAATGTGTGCAACAAACTCTCCGCTACAACAGATTGCGCCTTGGGGAATGAAAGGATGCATGCACAAACCTTTTCCCATAATGTGACAATTGTATAGTTAGAAATTCAACACACCAGGGCACTTCTGCAACCACTAACACTTACCACCCTTCCACACCACTAATTATTGTTTGCCATAATGGACCAAGATGTAGTTGACGTTCACACTGCATGAGCAGTGAATGGCTTGATTTACTTGAAGCTGATAATTACCATGTAATTATCATTCTATATGCATTGCTGTGTTGCATTTGGAGCGTTCAAATTACTGAGCAAATCCTAGAGTAATCATCCATTACCAGGCTCAGTCTCATTAGTAAAGCAAAAAGGCTGAATTTACAGTTAAAATCGAAAGAAGAGCAGACTGAGGGATGAAAGAAAAATGAAAAAGAAGGAGAGCGATTTTGTAGAGTGAGATGACTACATGATGTTTAGTTATAGAGAGGGTTTCTGAGCCATACCTGAATCAAAAGGGGCGGGTTATCAGGTGAAGTACGCTCATATCCACATTTTACTTGAAAAGTTGAGGATATGACTGACATGACACCTGTCATGAACATGGACGAGTCTTTATAAATGTTTATGGCTGTCGTCATTAAGTGTCATTCAGGCAGTTATGTCCTTTATCCAAAACCTGAATTGTATGATGTTGTTTTTATGACAAGTAACATAATCTAGACAATATAACATTTAATCCTAACCGTAATTTTCACCATTCTACTTGAAGTCAAGAAAATGATCCATCTCACTGTTAGTAGTAGTGTAGCTGTCATAACAAAGAAATTTACAGTTTATGTTGTTTTGCTTAATGTCAATGTTCCTTGACCCTATATAAACATATAAATATATGAACGTTACTACAGGTGGAACTGAAAATAAGGACATTTGAAGCTGTTAATAGACTTCTTAATTATTTTTTTTAACAATAACCTATAAGCGTGGATGTTCTTGGCTGCAGTTCAATTTACAAATTTTGATAAATGAAAATTTTGAAAAATACAATCCGATGTAGATTATTAAAAGCTAAACTTCATATGAAACAGTCTTTCAAGAATGAAAAGAACAACATACGACAGAAAGCACAAACTCAATAATTTGAAGCGTGAATATTAGCTGAACATTAGGAGAAAAATATAAGACATATTTATCTCTGTGCAAGAGATTAAAATTTAATTCTGTGACTTTGATGAAAGTGTAAATTTAATCAAGATAACACGACTTAATTTTATTTGGTAACATGAGAAGATGATTAAGTGAGGACATTTTAAATAATAAAAAACTCATGAAAGGATTTTTTTTTTTTTTTACTTTCCATATTTACAACACATACGTCCTGTGTCTGTTATCCCATTTGGTTGTAAATTCCATTTAAATATTTATCTGGCATCCAGTCATATGAATTAATCATTTCCACTGCCTAGTAAGAATAACATTTCATCGAGCTTCACAGGGTTCCCTCCACATATCTCTTCTGATAGCTCGGATTGCAGCAAACCTATGAGTGCTCAGATAATACCTGATGGTTCGATTATGAACAGCAGGGTTTCAAACCCTAACTACACAGTCAAGGACTAGACACATGCCAGTTTAAAAAGGCTGGCTATAAATAAACCAATATCTGTAACTGATTTTCTTTTGACAATAACTCTACCTAACACTCGGGCCTAAGAGTCTAAGAGTGCAAATGTACCACGAACAAAATCCATATCAACAAAAACCGCCTAATATTTGCAATGCTTTGTCATCTTAATTTTTTTTTTTATCACCAAATACATTTTTCTGAGTCTTGCATGCATTTTCTTCATATCCAGTCAATTCTCAGCAAGAACGACAACATCATTGACAAACAGCATTGGACTAAATATATTTTGTCACACTTAAAATCAGTTTGACAATTTAACTGTATTTCCAAATAGCTTATCACAGTGGTGCAGTGGTTAGCATTGTCGCCTCACAGCAAAAAGGTTCCGGGTTCGAATCTGGTCCTGGGCCTTTCTGTGCGGAGTTTGCATGTTCTCCCTGTGCTTGCGTGGGTTCTCTCCGGGTTCTCCGGCTTCCTCCCATCACCCAAAAACATGCACCTCAGGTTGGTTGGCGCCGCGGTCGTGGCAGCCTGTTGCAGCAGCTCCCCCTCGGGATTCTGCTGTAGCGAAAGAATTTCCCCTCGGGGATTAATAGAGTACAATAAAATAAAAAAAGAGACAAAACACCTGCTTGTTTTAAATACGAGAGGGTTTGCAACAGTTTTAAACCATTTCAACAATTTAAATGCTAGAAAACCTGTCCATAAAAAAATTCTGTAAAATAAACAAAACAAGCAAATGGCAACTGGTTTTCTTATATTCTGTTTCTTACTTCTGTCTACAGTGTATAAATGTATAAAGTCTGATATAGTTGACTACAGCTTATAAAAAGTTAGTAATTAACTTATTCTTCTGTAGTTAAGGGGCACCCTTGGGTCTTTCTTCTTGACTTGGGGGGTTAGACAAAAAAATATACCTAAGCCTAACTGACAGTATTTTGCCAATTTCAAAACATCTGCTAAACAAACAATATAGAATATAAATGAACTAAAGGGATTTTAAGAGTTCATTAGGCAGAGTTTTTATACCAGTAGCTTTTCCCAATTTTGCCTCATAGATAGCAATCTAAGTCAAAAGTCTCGTAATTATAATACCATGCCAGCATAGTTTAATTTTTGTTTTCTTGAGGCAAATTTCCCAATAACGAGCATAAACGTGGATACAGTATGAAATATAAAATGTAAAACCTTTTTCCCATTCATGAATAACTTGTTTAGGCATAAAAAGTAAGTCCAGGGTGTCATGGCATTGATTTTCGGCAGTTTGGGTGGTTTTTCAAAACACATCTCTTTCCGCACATAAGGTTTGAGATCAGAACTTTTTTTTCCTGTGGAGGCTAATAGAAGATTGTGAGTTGTTAAACCTTGTCAGGTCTCCTGTTCCCACTGGTACTTACAGTAGATATGTACCCCACCATTAGCCAAACCCCACAGCAACCAGAAAGAGAGCTTGCCTCCTGATTGCTGTCATCAGCACTGAATGATCATTGACTTCTCCCTTGTCGGACTCGCACACCAGCCATATCTTGATACACTCATAACTTTCTATTAAGTTTGTGAAGGCTGAGTGTGCTGTGTTCCACTTATTTATTATCAGCTCTTCGCCTGCATTCATTATTCTCTGCTGATAACAGTGGACATGTTTGGGCATCGCATCTCATATGGCTCCACCCTTATTGTTTACACCTTTCCAACTTGATTAAAAAGGATGTGCACAGAGAGCATGTGTTAGGGGCTTTGCTCCATCCTGACTTGTGGCAATGATAAATACCTTTGCAGAGATATGGTAAACATCACATACATGCCGTATACTGTACTTAATATTCATTGGTAACCTGGTGTTATGCAAAAAGGAACAGTAATATCTTCATATCATATCGTATCACTCATTCCTTCACCATTTACTGGAATAAATAGAGGATATGATCAATGCAGCTGAGGAGCCCATAGTTAGAATTAATGAGCACTGCCCGGCTCATGCAATTTGTCTGCTGCGCTATTGAGTCCTCTTATTTCAATGTCTAATTTGTTATTGCTCCAAACATCTCTTTCCCTGGGGCGATTTGAAGCGTCTCCTTGTGAGCCATCGCCAGTTGGCCGATAAACACCTTTGTGAATGTCTCGGTCTTTTTGTGGGAATGTAGTGTGCAGTGTGATTTTCTCATCTAAATGCGGTGACAGTAAGATGATTCCCCACTCTTTGACTGATGGATTGCTCTTGATTATTCATGAAAGTCAGTATGTAACAAAATGTGAGCGTAGATATCCACTATGGTGTGATATACAATAGAGGCTGTGGTGTTCGTTGTGTAAATCAATAAAAGCAGTGTTCAGGCGTGCATGGGGGTCGCGGTCAAAATATGTTATTTAGAAGAATACAGAGAGCATTATCATGAACAAATCATCATGTACCGTTTATGATTGAAACCATTTCTCCATTTTTGTTGAAATATTACGAAGTATCTTCAAGTGCTACAGCTTCAGAACAGCATTACAGGAAAACACACCGACTGTTTTTTTAAGACTGCATCAGCCTGATAGGAAAATTAAAGTGTGTAAAATATTTCTTGTTAATTGTCAAAAATAAATGAGCAAGTCATTCTCGTTTGAAAGGAATACCTGCAACAGGCACATCTTAATATTGGACAGCTGCGATAGTCTCACCACTGTCATGGAGCTGGATATTACTCCGCTTGATAGAAGCATTATTGGTAAATGTATCATCATTAGACCGTCTCAGTCAACATCTTTGGTAATTTTGTAAGCAGGCAGGTATCACAAAACCCAGGCCCAAATAAATCTAAGACAACAATATTCCCCATAAATCATCTGGGGCAGAAATCTTTGCGATTAAAAACAAAGCAAAAGGATGAGAGGATCGGGCTCTTTGTGCAAGACTGAAACACAGATTCCTCTGGTGTGGAGCTCTGAGCGTTTTTCAAACATTTATAAAAGCCATACAAATCCTGGTTGTTTGTAGTCACCATTAAAGGCCTGACAGGCATTCTGTTTGGAATGTACTAACAGCACGACTCCTCCAAATACACTGGGAATGAGTCTGTTTCAGTATGCGAAATGGACACAAGCTACCAGGACTTTATACTGGACCTCAAAGAAAGTCTTCCAAACGTACGCAATAATATCAGCTTGGTGTACACAAAATAAATTACCCTTCTTCTCAGTCAGAAGCAGAGCACAACACTGGGGCATAGTAATAAGAGGAAAGCAGAAATTCATACAGACAGACGAAGAGGGGTGGACTCGGCAATCACAGAGGGGCTCCTCAACTGGAGAACCGGGCAAACGAAAACACACATAAACAAAGACCCTTTTGATCTTCTGAGAAGCAAAAATATTGATTGGAGCTCTATGTGGTCAGTTAGATTTTGCATTCAGAAATATAGTAGAGCATGGTGGTGGGCTTTGGAGGGAGGCAGCTCAGTCAAAAAAAGAACCTCAGGCTACTTTGTGTGTGTGTGTGTGTGTGTGTGTGTGTGTGTGTGTGTGTGTGTGTGTGTGTGTGTGTGTGTGTGTGTGTGTGTGTGTGTGTGTGTGTGTGTGTGTGTGTGTGTGTGTGTGTGTGTGTGTGTGTGTGTGTGTGTGTCAGTCAGAGGCATCATGGGCAGAAGTGCCAACAGGTGGCCACTGTGCTTCGGGGTAGAGACTCACCTGGTGGATGCTGCGCCACAACCCCCACCAAGACAAATGAAGTGTTTGATCTCCAGCAAAAGGCTTTAGGGAGAATTCAGAGAAACACAAATACAGTCCTGCAGGTAGAAAGTTGAGATTTTATAATTCAAGTGCTGCTCACTGGCTGACTTAATAGCGAACACTTTTTGTAATCATTTTTTTTACTACAGAGTAGTGAAACGTAACTTCCAAAAGTAAAGTTCAAACATTGCAGGCCCAAGTATGCTGCAAAGAAATAGGTTGTATGAATTAGGTTTATGTTCAAGCATTTTGAAATCTGTTCTGAGAGAAACTTAATTGCTGTATGAGTTGTTTCATGGCAAAGTATTTTTGGAAGGGGAGAGTGGAGGGAATACAAAGTGCAGGAATTAGAGCCTGGTGTTGAAGGAACATGTGAGAGTTGTTGATCACAAAAAAACAAAAACAAAAATTGGTCTGTAACATCATTTAAAATGATGGTTTTCTGAAAAGTGGACCTTTTTATCTCTGCTCTTTCCTTTTGTATTTAATTACATGCTACTCCTATGTATTGCAGTGTTAAGTCATTTCATGTATTTCTTTAAGGCTGGGAATTGGACACTGGAGAGTCTCATGTGAGGTAGTGACAATAACTATTTTTAATAGCCTGCTCTAAGATTTACTAGATGATGTCACATGCCAATTTGCATATTTATGATGTCATTACATAAGGATCTACTTAGAACATTTTTGACAAAGAGAAACGTTTTATTGTTTCAGCTGCAACAACGTGTGCTAATTACGTTGATAAAAACGGCCATTATGTACCTTTGAAAACATTTCTGCTGTGTATAAATAAGCTGATATATTTCTAAGAGTAGTTCATTGTTGTCAAAGCAACGAAGGATCATACTTAAAAATGTTGCAAATAGCTTTCTGTCATGAGCTCCTGTTGCTGTTACCCTACAATAATTATGAATCATTTCTGTGTCTTTACAGTATCAATATAATGAATTACACAAATGGAGATAAACATGTATAAATATAGAAATTCTCCTACTTATATTAGTCTGTGGACATGTGATGGTTGATGCTCCACTGACCTGTTGCATTGTATAGTAGATGTGTTGAAAGTCACAAACATTGTTAGATTTAAAAAGGGGAGTTCAGACACTCTTAGATGATCCAACATGTACTTTGGTTTTCTGACATCGCCTGTGTGCGATGCTCTGTGTGAGAGACACAGAATGATGGAAGACATTCATAAACAGCTGAGTGAAATTTCTCCTCCCAGTGCCAAGGCTATGAAAATATAATTGCTGCTGTTAATGTTTGCAAAATCCTCCCATAATTCAATCTCATCACCTTTGATATCTCTTTTAACGTGTTTATGATCAATTGGGGATAACAACATTTGTATTTATTATTATTCTGTGGGGCATGAAGGGGCAAGAAACAGCTTTAATTCCAATTGCAGTAAGTAATTTTCATTAAATGTCAATTTGTTATTAATTCAGAGCAACGCTGAAATCAAATAGTGTTCATTAATCACTGTACCGTCCGGCGGGCTGCTAATTAAAATGTTGGGGGCGAGCTCGTTATTCACTGGCAGACCTGATTGTTAATGTCGACTCATTGTCCTCCTCCACCACGCTATCATTTATTTTCTTTGGTTTTCTTGTAAACTCTTGTTAATTATTAAATTGCTTTTTTGGACCCCTTGTGACACTTTTCAGATAGTCATCTAAGAGCTGCCACCGAGAGGAAGTTGTCCTCTGGTCTGGGACAGTGCACTGCAGGTAACCGTATAACAAGGTGAACAATTAAATCTTGACTTGTAGAATTCTCTTAAAATCGTATTCAGCATTTTAAAAAGTGTAACATATCTGCAATAAGCCATTGAAAATATTAAACAAACATAAAACAAATAGAGAAATGCATTTTACATTTGTAAAAGTATAATAATTTACAGATATTTCACAATGTTTGTGTGCTAAACGACAGCGCTCATGTTGAATTTCTCAGAGATAAATGGTCAGTGTTCAGGCTTTTTTCACTGTGTAGTTTGACATGATTGAATAATTAGCACGAGGCGTTCAAACAGAGGTCTACTCCCGCAGCAGTGGGCACAGAGGACCAAGGTCAGTGTCTTCAACTCTCACCACACACACACACACACGCACGCACGCACGCACGCACGCACGCACGCACACACACGCATGCACACCCACGCACACACACACGCACACCCACGCACACCCACGCACACCCACACACCCCCCAGCCGGGGATATAACCTGTTTTCTTACCCCTCAATTATGCATGTTATCCAGCAGCAGCCATATGTCTCTGTCAATACCTTTTCCCAGCATTCAGTGGCGGTCTGTGTGGGATTTGTGTGCCTTAAATAATGCAGTACTGAAAGGTCAGGAGGGAGACGAGGAGGGGGTCAATACTTTGGTGAGTTGCGCATGGGGGGGTTGGAGCTGAGGCTCCAAGAAGCTGCCGTTAATTTCCAGGTCAGTTCCAATAATGAAATGCATACGGTAAATGTCAAACAGCACCCGTTGACGAGTAATCCACCTCAGCTGGGAAATAATGAATGGCTTTCTTTAAGACCCCAACTAACTCCTTGGAACAGAGAAATCAGCATGCAGTTGAATTATGTTTAGGCACAACCAGCCTTGTCTCTGTCTTCCCAATACTTTAAAAAAAAGTTTAACACGGCCTGACTGTTTGAAGCACAGATATGTCAGTAGACTGATCTACATAAGGAAATGCAGGATCTGAAGGAAATTAGGTAGGTAGGTAGGCAGGTAGGTATATACTTTATTAATCCCCGAGGGGAAATTTTTTTGCCACAGCAGCATACATACAGAAGCAATAATAGAAACAATAGAATAAAATAATAATAGAATAGAATAATATAATAGAAAAGCAATAAAATAAAAAATATAAATATAAAATGCACAGTACATACAGTATATATACAGTACATTAAATATCTATATATATTATATACAACAAACCAATAAACACAGTCAACATATATATATATATATATATATATATATATATATATATATATATATATATATATACAGTATATATCTATATATATATAATATACATATAATATACAAGCAACCAAGAAACACAGTCAACAGTGTTATTGTACTGTGATGGATTTTGCCAGAGGTGAGTTATTGTAAAGTCTTATGGCAGTGGGCAGGAATGATCTCCTGTATCTGTCCTTGTGACAGCGGAGCTGGAGGAACCTGTTAGAGAAAGTGCTCCGCTGTCCCTGCAGCAGGTGGTTGAGAGGGTGGACAGGATTATCCAAGATGGACAATAGTTTGTTCAGCGTCCTCCTCTCCACCACCTTTTCCAGACTATCTAGGTTGTAGCCGATGATGGAGCCCTGTACTCATCCTCCCGTCCGTCCCTTATACATCCCACCACTGCAGAGTCATCAGAAAACTTCTGCAGATGGCAGGACTCTGAGTTGTACTGGAAGTCAGTGGTGTATAAGGTGAACAGAAAGGGGGACAGAACAGTCCCCTGTGGAGCTCCAGTACCACTGACCACCGTATCAGACAGCACACTGCCCAGACGGACAAACTGTGGTCTGTCTGTCAGGTAGTCATTGATCCAGGAGACGGTGGGCGCATCCACCCCCACCACCCGCAGCTTCTCACTCAGTAGCAGTGGTTGGATGGTGTTGAATGCACTGGAGAAATCAAAGAAAGTGATTCTCACAGAGTCACCGGTTCCATCCAGGTGAGACTGAGCTCGTTGCAGCAGGTAGATGATGGCGTCGTCCACTCCCACACGAGGCTGGTACGCAAATTGCAGAGGGTCCAGAGAAGATTTCACCAGCGGCCTGAGGTGGGCCAAGACCAGCCTCTCCAGCACCTTCATCACATGAGATGTGAGGGCAACCGGACGGTAGTCGTTGAGGCCAGATGGAGTCTTCTTCTTGGGGACAGGAACCAGACAGGACGTCTTCCACAGCACCGGGACCTCCTCCTGCTTCAGGCTCAGGTTGAAGAGGTGTTGTAGGACCTCAGCCAGCTGGGCGGCGCAGGTCTTCAGGACCACGGGGCTGATGCCGTCAGGTCCTGCAGCCTTGCGCTGGTGGATTCTCTCCAGCTGTCTCCTAACCTGGCCAGTCGTCACAGAGAGGGGGGTGAGGGGTGAGGGGGGGTGGATGGAGGAAGAGCCCTTTGAGATTGAGGGCTCTATGCAGTTCACCAGGGGGCGCAGAGGGGGAGGGGGAGGCAGCAGAGGTGTTTTGGAGGTGTGAGGTGTGGAGGAGACAGATGAGGGTGGTGAACTAAACCTGTTGAAGAAACAGTTTAGTTCATTTGACCTCTCCAGGGAGCCCCCTGGTTGTCTCTCTCGCCCCTTGAACCCAGTAATCTCCTTCATACCGGTCCACAACTCCCTCACGTTGTTCTGCTGGAGTTTGGCCTCCAGCTTCCTCCTGTAGGAGTCCTTGCACTCCCTCATCTTCTCCTTCAGGTGGCGCTGCACTCTCCTGAGCTCCTCCCTGTCCCCAGACCTGAAGGCTGCTTTCTTGTTATTAAGAAGAACTTTCAGGTCACTGGTGATCCACGGTTTATTGTTGGGGAAGCATTTTACAGTCCGGGATGGTACGGTGGTGTGTTCACAGAATTTGATGTATTCTGTGATACAGTCCGTTATGCTGTTGATGTCCTCCCCATGTGGTCCAAACAGCACATTCCAGTCCGTGGACCCAAAGCAGTCCTGCAGGGCATCTTTGGCCTCCTGTGTCCACCTCCTCACAGTCCTGGTGGTTACAGGCTGCCTCTGCACCAGGGGGACATACCTGGGAGTCAGCAGGACCAGGTCGTGGTCTGATCTACCAAGGGGGGGGAGGGCAGTAGTACTGTATGCATCCATGGCATTAGCATACAGTAAGTCCAGAGTTTTATTGTTCCTTGTGGGGCAGTTCACATACTGGTGCAAAGTTGGCAGTACTTTATCCAGACTGGTGTGGTTAAAGTCTCCAGTAACTGCCAAAAATGCACCGGGATGCTGAGTCTGTAGTTTAGCCACAGTGGAGTGGATGGTGTCCACTGCTGCCTCTGCATCGGCTGATGGAGGAATGTAAACAACGATAACAATGGCGGACGTGAACTCCCTTGGTAAATAATAAGGGCGCATCCCCACGGCTAGCAGTTCAATGTCCGGGCTACAAAAACGTTCCTTCACACACACATGGTCGGGATTGCACCACCTCTCGTTCACATAGACTGCAATCCCTCCACCTTTCTTCTTGCCGCTCTGCACAACGTCTCTGTCCGCCCGAACAGTCCTGAAGCCGGGTACGGCTGCGCTGTGGTCCGGGAAATGTGAGTGCAGCCATGTCTCGGTGAAACACATGATGCTGCACTCCCGGTACTCTCTCTGGGTCTTTACCAGCGCGCCGAGCTCGTCCGTCTTGTTGGCCAACGACCTCACGTTCCCCATTAAGATCGCCGGTACCGCTGGTTTGTATTTCCTCCTTTCCTCCTTTAGCTTAGCTGTTGTTTTAAAATGTTAAAATGTAATTATTAACCATTGCAAAGTTCATGACTTATTTTATATTGAGATACATGATTACACAGTAGCAGGGCAACATAAATTCCTGGTTAAGGTACTGCTAACAGGAAGACCACCGCTCCACCCGACTAAATCTTTGTTCGAGTGTCGGAAACATGAATGAGTACAAACTAGACATAGTGTAAGAAATGTAGTGTTTCACTTCATTCTGAGCTTTCACACCTTCATCAAAACATAAATTTGATAGCATACAGAAGCATGCTTTACGAAGGTCTGATTGACTGAAAGCTAAACTCTGCATAGATCAAACTGTATAGAAACCTCTTATGTTTAGTTTAGCTATAGTTGTGCTAAAAAAGTTAAAATACCCAATTTATTTTGTATAAAAACCACCAGAGAAAGTGCAATTAACGCTGCTGTCAGGTGTCTTCCCGAGTGCAGAGTAGGTATTTAACTGGGGGCTGCGAGGTTGTGTGATTAGCTGTGTTCATACACAAAACAAGCAAGCAGAGACAAAGTGAGAGATGACAGAACAGAGCTTTACCCTAAAAACTAAGTGGAGCATCAACCATGTTGGGGGAACACTCTCCGCCTTTAAAGATGGTAAATTGAATATATTTGGTAACCTCTGTTCGGCTAAGCTTTGGTGAACTAAACCAGAAAGACACTAGCTTGGATACAAATCTCATGTCAGTTTGTTTTGAATGGCTCGAGAGGCAATCAGTTTTGCTTACTGTAACTCAAAGCAGTTAGAAATAGTCTATTTATGTCCAAAGTTAATAAATCCTACCACCAGCACCTCTAAAGGTCACCAATTAACACGTTGATTGGTGTTTGTTAAATGTGTACACAAACTGAAATGCTAAAAGAACAGTTAGTGGGTTGAAGGAAAGCTACATGCTGTAAATGTTGGCAACCAGCAGGCGGGGCTGCAGTGACTTCCTGGAGTGTGCGATGTTTGCTTGGCTCATGGTGAAGACAAAACAAAACAAAAATTTCCCTTTTACATTTCTGTCTGTTTATGGGTAAAAAGTAAAAAACAACATTAATGAGTGAGTTTTAGAGGCTCATTTTTTAACTTTGGATAAGCAAAGCTGGCTGTTTCACTCAGTTCCCATTCTTTCACAAACTAGATGCTGTTCCTAGGATAATACTTTGTGCACATACTTGACATTGACATAAATTGTATTGTGTAGAAAGTGTATTTCACAGAATTTCAAACTGTTCCAACATGTCCATCTGACAGCACCAGCAAAAGATTATAAAAATTAACAAATACTTTAATTTGTAACTTTATTAACCTCGAATTTGAGCATTAAATCGTCACTTTTGATATTCTTCTCCTTTACTATGAAATTCAAATAGAACATTTTGACCCACAAACCGAGCTACTGTAAGTGCCTTCTGATATTTCACCAACACGTCGACTCTTTGTTTCTAAAAGGTAGAAGACAAAAAAACATCCACTTTAAAATACTGTCACGGCTCTTCATTGTGGTGAAGTGTGAAGACGCTTCGCCTCTTATCAACAACAATATGCAGAGCACACCTCTCTTAGTTTCATTGTCATAAATTATTGAAGTGATTGTTGGGAAGAGAACAACAACACAGCTACCTTTAGTGCAAGACGAAAGCTGTAATGAAAGGGGGAGAGGACTCAAGGTGAGCGTGACTCACAGACTACATTATCTTTTGGTTGCTCCGTTCCAATGTCAGCGGCAAAGACAGATTCTCCTTTCATCTGTGCCCTTGTTCTCTTTTCTCGTGTGTGCGTATGTATAAAATATGCTGGAATTTGTGGGTATGCTGTTATGTGTGTGCAAAAGTGAGGGAAATCACTGGAGAAGCATCAGTTAGTTTGAGAGGCGTTGGGAGGGCGGGCTGGTAGGGGAGGGTGGAAATGACTAACGGCCTTTTGTGTAATTAATGAGGACAGCGTTGATTTCCGCCGATAATTTAGCATGGTTGCCAGCGCTTGACTTCTGATCCCCATTTACCCTGGCTCTGTCTCTATTTAGATCATCCTAGTGTGGGAGGAGTGTGTTAACCTTGGAGAATAGACACAAATCACAGGCAGATGCACGGAAACACACAAAGCCTTATCCACGTCCGCACACAGGACCCCCCCTGAAGTCGCCCACACGAACACACACAAACATTTATACCCCCTTCATCTTTTTTTGCTCCGTCTCCCATTTCACACACATACATCAGCCACGTGCGCACACATGCAAACAAGGAAAAGGCATTTGAACACGCACGCGCACACACACAAACACCCACAAGCACCTGAGGCAATGGAATAAATGCATCTTTAATGATAGCAGATAAGGACTTCCAACCAGGCCTGTAGTCATAGCTCAGTGATTTGGCTAGCAGGGAAAGGGATTGTGGGAATGAAAAACAAGCCAGTGGAAACTTCTGGGCCTCCAGGAGTCAGCAACCAAAAACCCACAGTCAGTCAGTCGGACAGAGCGGAAAAGCTCCGAGCTACTCTTTCAATATGCTGTCGGATGCTAAACGGAAAGTCTATTGAAACAACAGAATGGTTGTGGTTTCAAACATGCTAGCGAGAATCAGCCCACGCTTCACTGATGAATTATACACAAAGTACTAGTATATTTGTAAGTGGACATCTTGGTAATGCATTGTTAGTGTGGTTTCTTCTGTTTAATTGCTCCTGTTAATTAAATTGCTAATCACTTTCTGCTGTGACATGTTGATGCTGACAGATGTGTGAATGTTGACATGATGAGAGACGCATTGATCAAAGTGCTTAACGTCCATCTGTATTATTATTTTGGGGGCTTGTTGTATATGAGCAACATATGTTGGCTTAAGGCTCGCCATGTTCAGGGTCCTGTAAAGCCCTGATTGACATGCAAGTGCCGGCATTCTTTATTCATTCACTTCTATCCAAACATCAATGGCACCAGGCTGTATCACAAGCCAGAGCTTAAACAAATGGCACGCTTCTCCCTCAGGCCTCACAGCTGACATTTCCTGGATTTATTATGCATGTGGATGGGCTGCAGGGAATTCAGGTGCAACTAGATAATACTTGTGCTATAATAGTGGGTTTTGTATGTCTTGCAACAACACAAATGCCCATATGGCACAGGGGAACTTAGACGTGTTGCCGTTCAATATTCAAGGACTCCCGGTGACAGAAACGCATGCCCTTACATATTTTAACTTCTTAATTTCACTCTTGCTTATTCTGAAGTCTGCTCTGTTTTCATGCTTTTCCTTAAAAAAAAAAAAAAAAAAAAAAAAAAAGAGAAAGAAATGGATGCATAAATGCAAGCATCAAGTTTTGAATAATAACCATAACAGTAAATTCACACACACACTTGTCTGGTGTGGCTTTCCTTAATTTACTGTCATCCTTGACTGATGATTTTATTGGAAACTGATTCAAACCAAGTGTGTTTTTCAGCCTGAGTCACTAAGACCACCTGTCAGGGCATCCATCACTGAGGCTGGCTAGTTCTCCGGAATTAAGCCTTATGCACACTAGTGTTACGTGAGAGACCCTCGACTGTGATAAATTATGCATGATGTAGGCATGTTTTCAGGTTCTTTTTACAAAGGAAGTCAGAGCTCCAACTTTGGTATAAAAAAATTATATAAAACTAAAAGAAATCTCTCTGCTGGGCATTGCCACGCTGCCCACGCTGCCCACGCTCACACACCCACCTCTGGCCATTCCCAGCCTGCAATGCTACAAATGATAAGCTTCTTATTCATATGTAAAACAGGGGCAGTCAGGTCGCCCAAATGATCCTACTGCCGGACTACTTCTGACGAGAGCGGCTCAAAATGCCACATGAAACTCATTAATCAGGGACAAGCTGATGCGGCTGCTGTTGGTGAATGCGGCTCAAGTCCTGGCTTGGAGGTTAAATATGCTTTCAAAAGTCTGACATGTTGTTGCTCTCGAATGCAGGGGAATATTTACTGTCACTGAATGTCAGGCTGAACTTCTCTGCACTTTGAGCAAAGCATACATTATAGCCACAAACACCGCACCAACCCCATGAATCTTTAACACAGTGAGACATCTTCACTTCCCGTTTTCGGCAAAAAGTTTTATTAGGAACAGAGTGTGATCCCACTACAATGTTGTCAACATCCCTGAGATTGAAAACAAAAGCATTGTTCCCGATCGTTGTTTAAATTTATGCTCAGAGTCATATAGGTGACATTTATCACACAAGAATGTGTCAACCATCACATTCTCTATCAAATCTGCAATTATAAATCACTGCTACCAATGATATGGAACTTTGAGAGGTAAAGAGATGGATCATCACCAAAAGCAGGAACAGGACAAAAAAGAAATCCTGTCAAGGGTATTATGGAAGTGTCTGAGAAGGAAGGCCATAGATCAAAGTGTGGGACGGCCATTTGTTCCTCAGGAATAATAGCTGTGATGTGTGTCGGACCCGCTGACCCGCTGGAACAATAAAGCCGAGTTGCGGCTGCCTAAGAGCAATGACCTTGTGTGTTTGAAACCTGCCTGAAACAGGGGGAAAAAGAGAGATGGATGGGAAGAGAGACGCATGACCAGAGAGAAACAATTACAATCTATATAAAGGCTGATTCCTGTCCTACACTGCCACTCACACTGCCGGAAGAAGATTGTCCTCGGCTTTCTCTTAACAGTACAGTGAGGAAAAGGGAGACTTTTAGAAGGGATGAAGGTTGAACAGGTGCTTTTGAGGCAAGCCACCTCAAATGTCAAAAGTCCTCAAATATAGCACCCTACCTCAAGCAAAACTGCTGGTCTATTTTAGACTCTTTTTGTTTTTCTTTCACATTTTGAGTGCGCCTCAAAATATACATTTACACCACTGAGTTACTGTAACCAACTTTCTAATGCAAGTAAATGTCTGTACAACAAAATATGATTCCGTGCATGATATATTCATTTTGTTTATGACTTTAATAAAGGTGTACAAGACCAAATTTTGGTCTTGAACTTTGTCAAAAAATAAGTGAGGTGTCAAAAAGCCAGGCCAGAGGATTACTTTGTCACATCTGAAAAGCACGTGAGAGAAATATCTGGTGTGAAGGAAAAATAGCAAGGTACAAATCAAAGGAAGACGCCATTCAGCCACCTCGAAGATAGGTAACAAAAGGCTTTCCACGAGCTGTGGGCTTCTCAACAGATAAAAGTCTGTCTGGGAGACAGGGCGACAGACTGGTGTTCATTGTGCTACCAGGGGAAGGTGCAGACAGTGGTGTGAAAGGAGCCATCAAGGTTGAATGGGTGAGAAAAGGGGATCTGTGGGAGCAAATGAAAAGGACCTGGATCAAGCATGCCATTGGCCTCAATAGAATGAAATGAGAGCACCGTGTCTGTATCTCAACATGTGACCACCGGCAACCGTGTAATCACAATGCCAGGGAGTGGAGAGCAGAAACATCTGTATTGGCTCTATTTTAATCGCCCACAAAACTAATAATTGTGTTATGGAAATGGGTTTTGCCTACTAAAACGTATGTCTTCATTTTGTCTTGTTTGTGGCAGAGTTAGAAAGGTGTCACAATTGTATAACCATTAATAGGTCAAATATTAAGATTGTGATATTCCACTAAAATGCTTAACTCTGGCTTTCATGAACTACATGTATTAGAGAATAAAACTGCTTTTTTGGAAAGAGGAATCTTTGAACCCAACAACATCTTAAAGGCCTGGTCACACCTGAAAGTGGCAAAACCAAATATGTCCAAGTGTCCTCAAAAAAACAAAGTGGTTCAAGAAGCTTGGTGATGGAGTGACTTCTCGCAGAGCTTCATGGTAAACTAATGTAGCTGGCGAGCTACCCGGTAACATATTAGCCAGACAGGAAAATGCCAGCTCTTCTGTCACCAGCTTTTTTTTTTTGTATTATTACCTGGCATTTTTCTCTAAGGATTATGTGTTATTTTAGTCAATAAAAAGGTGCAGAAAGGAGAAGACTATCTCCTCAAAGCGAGAATTCTCAACTTGCAGCTCTCAAGATCGCTAACTTGATCAGTAATGTGGCAATAAAGCTGAATCAACTCCTTTCTGATAGTTATCTGCTAACCATTCTTCTTTTGTGGAGCCGTTTTCCAGAAGAGGTTTAAAAAAGTGGATGGTGCAACACAGCTAACAAGCCAACTTAGCTTACTCCACTTTGGCCTATCCAGTTCTTCACTCCGTCTAAGGCCAGCACTGTTAAGACAGGGCAAAGTTTTGGTTTAAGTTCATCAAAGTTAAAGCCAAAAAGTTGTGAACATGTATTTAGCCAAATCCACTGATTTCAGCAATCCCATTGAAATAAATAGATTTTGCTGCATGTAACCACAAAAATCTGTTTCACCCTGACAGTCTGCACACGGTCAGGGCTGTTGTTGATGGAAACTGGCCAGCTGATGTGCACTTTGTACTCTAATTGAACTCTAAATCATGTTCTAGTTGCAGTACAAATGGATGCTTGATGTGACCACTGCAGCCACATGAAGAAATGTAATTTTTTTTTTTTTTAAAACCCATAAACCCATCCTCAAGGCTTCTTTGCACATGTTGTTTTGCCCTTTTACATTTTTTTTTTCCTTTCAATAATATTTTTCTTTTGTTCAAATCATTTAGTCATGGTGCTCAATATAAAAATTGAGCACACCAAATTTTCAATGAATCCCACTGAATTTCTCAACGGCTGTTTTTCAGTAGCAGATAGTCAACTGTCAAAAAACAACTCAGCACATGACTTAAATCTTAGCAGCTTTGCAAGATGAAATGACTCCATCACTCCACTCATAAGTCTCACAAATCACTTTGAGCCTCTATAATGATCAGCTAAACAAGAATAGGTCTGTAACAATTCACACTGTCAATGAGGATTTCAAAAAATTAAGCTAATTTGAAGTGGGCGGGTCAGGATTTGTCATAGAGCGTGAATGAAAAAGGTTGTGTCAAAACCATGTGAAAACCTCCTAATCATATCAGTCTACGTTTAAACTCTCGGGGTAAATGATTCATAAATCACTGGCGCATTTGTCACGAGTACGGTTTTCGGCCTAAATGTGAAACCACAAACCTCCCACTGGGAAGGACTGTGGTGATTCACGCTCCTGGGGACACGCTCTCTCCCCTGGCACGTTCCCCCGTCTCCAGACACCAGGTGGTGTCACAGCAGTCTGCTGGAATGCAAATGTGTCCTCAACAACGCCTCAACTGTTACAATTCCCCCATTTGTCACAGGATATGTTCATTACCCACAGCTTTGGGCCCAAAATTAGTGTCGTTACAAGACATCCCGGCTGTGTGATGAATCCACCCGCTGCCTGCCTTGTCACCCCCCCATTTCAGATCGAAGGGTCTTCTTCCTCCCCCTTCCTCCCTCCTTTGCTCCTACACGTCCTTCACATCTCTATGCCTCTGTTCTTGATTTTTCACAAAGAATTATTAGTCAACAAGGCTGTGCGCAGCAAGGGCCCAAACCACGACTCCGGAGGACGTCACATTACCCTTCCAGATGGTGCGCTAATGTTGCAGTGGATATCAAGGTGTTCCAACTCATCATAATAAGAGGGATCCATTGGCGTCAACTGTCATTGAGTTATAACCTTGCAACAATACGTGGCGTCTTAGCCGAGAAGAGTCACTGTAATGCTATGGTAACCTTGTCATGAGGACAACAAAGTGACACATGTTGATAGATGGAACGGACTAAATGGTTTCATGCATGTTGTGGGTAGTCAGTAACTGCGCGGAGAGGTCAGGCATAGTAATTACGTGCCACCTCATCTGTAGAGCCATTATTATTCCCATGCTAGAATTATTTGCATGACAGGATTGGGGTCAAGTCATGTCTCAGTTGAGAAAATTAATGCAAATTTATTGTGTGTTATTTCGGCAGATCTTTGGAGTGTCGGAAGGTTTGCGGTGTGTAATCATGTACTTGTGTTGCAGACATGTCTCGTTTTTATTCGGGCCAACTCGTCCACCTCTCCTTTGGTGGCACAGAGCACCTACCAAAGGAAGGACAAAGAGACAAACAAGAACGGGATGTCTTCATGTCTTCCACTATGCCTCAAGAACAGACACTGCTACATTTTATGCCACGCCACCCCTGTCATGTATTTATGATGAGCGTTGCGACGTTCTCCCATCATAATGAATGCAAAGCCGTCATGCAGACATTCAGTCATGACAGAAGGACAGAAGCCCTGCCTTACCGTTGGAGAAGACAACAGCGTACGTCCCACTTTCACTTCCCCCTTCCCCTCCTCCCTCACTGTGGTAATGGTTTTTCTGACCTCTGTCTCCCCATTACTGTACGCTTCACCCAACATCAACCGTCAGGCAGCATCACTCATCAACACACATCAGACATCATGAACACACCAGCGCCGCCGCCCATTGCCTGATGCCCGCCGCATCAGCTGGTGACAGCCGGTGTTTGTAGGATGATCGAGATGAAGGGAACTGTGTTTGAGATGGCAGTGATGACCCTGATGATGACCTAATTAGTGGAGTGTTTGGCAGAGCTGCACTGCAGAAGAGTAATAGAAGGGTAGAAGTAAAGATTATGAGGAGAGGATCATATGGTCGCTGTATGTAAACATATGAATCGCGAACACTTGACATTTTATCATGCAACAGTTGTAGACGAGCATTGATTGGTCATTCAGATTGTGCCTATGGACAATCAGTCAATGATTCCCTATTTTCTCTGCTTGGCTTTGATTTATTTTTTTATCTGTTGCAATATTTCTGATGACTACAGTTCATACACTGGCAAACTTATTGTTTGTCTTTGTTTGTAAGAGGCAGCATAAAGGTTGTCTATGAGGCTGCCAGCTTCACAGCACATGTTTACTCCATGGGACATTTGATTCATGGCCCAGCAGCCTTTCACACTGTGTCTATGAGGCATGCTTACATAGATATGACAAATCTCTGCTAAACAAGAACACAGCCTGTACAATACTATGGTGCAACAGGAAACGTGACTGGAAAGAAAGCAGAAAGGCGGAACAGTTGAAAAAGACTAACGTCAGTGTTCATATTCCTGCTATAGCTTAAAGCTCCTTCTGACTTTTTGTATTTGTCTTCTCTTTTGCCACAAATTGTGAGTCAAACCTCCTTCTGTTGAGCCATTAAAACGTTCCATCTTGTTTCTTTTTAGCGCCAATCTAGAGAACTCTGAATACGTTAAAAATAAAACGACTACTAAGCAAATTTATAGTTTTTCATTCATTTTCACCTAAATATTTTCTCACCACATGTAAATATGGGGCAAACATGATTTGTAATTTAAAGTACTGTGAACCAGAATAAACCAGTGCATAGCTTAATAGATAATGCTTTTTAGTTTGGAGACTTAACATATGACTTCACCTCTATGCACTGCATTCCCATCAGCAAGATTCATGAACTGAGGGAATAACTGTACAAGCCTGTGGTTTAACTGATGTCAGTCTCCTCACTTTGACTGTGTGTGGTAGAGCTCACAGACAGAAACCAAGTGAAGAAAAAAACTTTCCTTCTGTTCTTTTCTTCTTAATCAATATTACTTTTCCTCAGGGGAGGATTAAGAAAAAGGTTTTCGTGATAGTCGTACAAATTCAATTTCGAATTGAATTGTTCTTCTTGCGGGCAGGTGCGTTTTGTCACATGTTAACATTTTATCACTGATGCCATCTTGACAGTCTCCCTTGGCAATGCTCAGATGGTAGGTTATTAACACACGCTGAGAGGGAAGAAAATCCATATTCCACAACTTGTTGTTTGTCAGTTTGACAGTCGTCAGCATTAACAACATAGTCAGCCTGCAGCAAACGTTGCAATTACTTCTAGACTCTCAATTAATGAGCTTTATGAAAATGTTATTATTACTGTTACAGACTCTTATCAGACCTCACCAGGCTCTTCTCTTCCCTCCTTCTTTAAAAGACACAGAGTCGAGTGCATGATATATTTGTTTAAGCTCTGAGATTTTTTTTCATCTGTTTTCTCCTCAAAATTTCTCCACACAATGTTTGTGTGCCTTCCTCCAAAAAAATGGCTACTTTTAAATTGGGTGCTTTCTGTGTTAAAGTGCTGATTAAAAGTAAGCTTAAAATATATACCAAATGTAGTCAGGGCTGGGAAAAAAAATTGAAATATAACAACTAAATGAAATAAGTGCTTCATGGAAATATTCAGGTAAGGGCTGTTTATTTAACAGAGACAGTCTAGAAGGTACAACTTCTATTTTAGCAATTGATTTTAATAATGAAATAGGATTTAAGATTTACCAAAAGAAATAAAGACACAAATGATTCTGGTGACTCTGTATTTTTCTTGTGGTCAAAAGATCCCATGGAAAAAAACATGGACCACAGCCCACTGGTCAAGACACTATTAACTCTGCACACTCGGCGTGGTACATTGTATTACATTACATCACAGAACAACATTTGACTGCTCACCTTTGCATTGTTCACTTCATCTTCTGTCCTTGAGTTTGAAGTTTAAAGTGATTGCCTGTTTTAAACAAACAGAGTGGTAATAGAGATGAATTGTGAAAACATTTTATTTAAATAGATTTTAAGCTTAAACACATAGCTTTCAGTTACATAAATGAACTCCTCCATAGAATTAACGGTGTCAAAACAAAATCCCCCTGGTTGTGTTTCTGATGTGCCACGCTTTTTTTCTGACTTGGACAGTGACTCTCTGCCCCTCTGAAGCACAAACATCATTTGAAACACTTCTCCAGACTCACTTGCTTCTTTGCTGTAGGCTTTCTGAAGCCTTTACAGGGTCTCCATCGCTGATCTTTTCAGAGTTTGACACAAAGTTTGCTGTGTGCCCTTTGCTCATTCCCATGGCAAATTCACCAATGGTCACTAAAACATGTGTAACTCAGATCCTGTTGTTGATCAAGCAACAAACGTGGATTTCTACAGATGCGTCTCAGTCCCAAAGCTCTGCTGGCTCAGATCGGATTTCTTGGATCACTCACAATGCAACACATGGTGAAAACGTCAGATAGAGTGAGCAGAATCTTTGCTACCACTAACAAAGCGCTATCAGAAAGTGTCAATTTTTGCGCTGTTGTGGACAACGTCCTAAAACTGATTTGAGAAAGAAAACAAGATTTGCCTTCAGTGTAAACATAGTGTATCACTTGTGTTAGCACATACAGTCAAGCTAGCCAACATTGACCTGCCACAGACTGCTAGCCTACTAATTAGCAGATTGCAGGGACAAGACACTCATTAACTGAGGGTGCAAGAGAAGTCCCCAAGACAGAGGGGGGGTACTTTAACCTGCTGGTTAAATGACTGATTTTGTAATGGCAGCTAATTAATATAACCTGACCAATAGAGTTTACTGTATGGAGAACTCAGTTTTGTTTCATCAGTGCTTGTCTCTCACCTCCACAATAGCTTTCCAGTCGTGGCTTGATATGGCTGTGAAAATCGGAAAAGTTACACAACATGTCTGACGTTGGAAAGGTGTGAGGAGAGGGAGTTTCCAACATTGTTCGACCTTTCAGCACACAGTTTGGACAGAACATAAATCTTGCTTAACAGTGATAAAATTGTGGTTATGTAACATCTCTTTAGCGCTTTAACCCCAAATACATTTATGTCTTAACCCGCCCCCCAGCACCAAGTGCGCAAGCCTTTTTTTTCTCCACCTTTTATCTGCAATCTTTTACCAGACTGCCTGTCTGGCATAATTCAGAGTAGGCAAAATACCAGTCCTATAAAATGGTTTCCCCACATCTGCTGCTTCATATTCCTGGCTCACATTTGTGGGTCTAGAGCCAATGTCAGTGTCAGCATCTGAGGACCACAGGTCTCCCATCACCCTCCTCCCACCACAAGCCATCCTCCTCACTGAAACAGGCCCCAGATGGAAATGGTGTAAGACTGTGAAAGAATCTTGTTGACAGAATTCAGGACCCAGTTAAAGGTCTCACTTTGACAAGACGAATCCTAGCCTCAGGCTTCCTTCTGTCTCTACATCCAATTCTCTCTCTTTCCTTCTCGCTCGTACTTTCTCTCTCTTCTCTTCCCTGTGTCTCTTTGAGCACGGGCATTGGCAAAATTTCAGGGCTTCTTATTTATTTATCAACTCATTATGATTCCCCCTCGCACATCAGTCCCGCAGAGGACTTTCTGGGGGAAGAGATTCCTAAAACAGCCCTTATCTGAAGTCTCCTTTGTCCCCAAGTTCTTAGGAATTGTTTAACAGTATTATTAGTGAGGTTACACAATCCATTATACATTCAGTCGGAAGTGGGAGAGTGATTTACATTAAGAATGAATTTCTTTCCCCTGTCTACTTCATTTCTGACGTAACTCGGTGCAGAAATGACCTCCACTCAAAGCGTAGAGGGATAAGCCTCGGTTGGTACATTATAAGAATTAATTTGACATTTGTTCAGATAAAGAAAAAAAAAAGAAAAGCTTTAGGGATGTGGATGTATTAGACAGAGAGCATGTTTTCCAGGATCTGTATATACGTGTTTAGCTGGTAAAAGGTAAAATACCATGAAGTGAATGAATAGCATGGCACTATCACATATCTTTGTCTGTATGAACAATGGAAGATGAAAGATTATGAGTAATATAATATGCAAATACCTTTCATGCTTGAGTGCCAAAACATACAACGCAACATGATCTCCTTGAAAAACAACAAATCTAAAGATCTATTTGTTCCATGGTAAACAAGAGAGTTAAACTCTTGAGGAATTTGTTTGACAAGTGAGGGATGAAGGTACAAGAGAGAAATCACTGTAAAGGACTGTGGGTTTTTTTCCAGGTTTGCCGGGTCTGCTGCTTAGTGATGCACATGTAATTGCAGCTAAAACTGACATAGCGTAATGTATTCTGGTAGAAGATTAAATTTTCACGTTTTGCAGATATACGCTCTGCAACTGAAGCCCAATTAACTAAACTGATCAATGCTGGAAAAGCTTTCTGCACCACTGATAACGAGGATAATGCAAAAGAGTGAAATCAACAGAACGTGCGCGTAAAGACGAACAGTATTCAGGCCTTTCCAGCAGTTTTGTGTTGTGGCGTGCAATGGTACTTGAGACAGTGCGAGAGACTCTTTGCAATGGAAGCAGCTTCCCCCACCATGTGGTAAATGGTTTGTGACTGGTATTGAGTGATGCCCCCGCTCTAGGATACCCAGCGCTAATGTGTTCCGCACAGTGTTTCATGCTGCATAGCGACAGAGGATCATTCAGAAAATGCCTTTGTGTGTGTGTGTGTGTGTGTGTGTGTGTGTGTGTGTGTGTGTGTGTGTGTGTGTGTGTGTGTGTGTGTGTGTGTGTGTGTGTGTGTGTGTGTGTGTGTGTGAGCGCAAAGGATCACACTAAGGCACAAAAAGAAACACAAAAATGTTTGAAATAGTTTGTGTGATTTGACTTTACACCATCTGTGCTGTACGAAATAGCCGCAGATCAAAATGAGGATGAGCTACAATGTGTGACTTCAAACATGCATCCAGAGCAGTGAATGAAT
Source organism: Brachyistius frenatus (assembly GCF_029030835.1). Lineage (NCBI taxonomy): Eukaryota > Metazoa > Chordata > Actinopteri > Embiotocidae > Brachyistius > Brachyistius frenatus. The sequence continues at coordinate 5,061,343 of NW_027210603.1, forward strand.
AAAAATGTATTTTAACTCACAAATTAAAACTGCTTGAATGGCTCTTGAAAGTGCTGTCTAATGGCTTTGCAAAAGCACTGACAACACTAAGTAAAAGCACCGTTCTAATCTCAGCTTGCTGCATGACATATTAATAGCTTGTTTTGAAGATGACACACAGTTTTTAGTGTAGTGCACCTATCAAAGCCTCCCAGGTCTCTGTGTTCTCACTTCCTGGTGTCTTTAGCTGCTGTTTGACTCCCATGACCTCGCTTGCATACAATAGAGCGGCATTATGCGATCAGTTATCTCTGGCAGGCCTTTGACAACTGTTTTCATCTTCATGCCCTCATATTGATGAGTTAATGTGCTCTTTTAGCTTTTCATTTGAGCCAGCTGCCTGGCAAGGTGAATCTCCCTGAGGCTTTAATGGCCTGCTGTACAGAAGAGAGTCAATCCTACCACAGACTGAAAGATAAATCACACAGAGAGGGAGCGATGGAATGAGGGCTGAAGGTGTATGTAGAGCACCTGACTGTGGGTAGACTGCAGGTACTTTTGTACTTGTGTATTATCTGAGTAAAGAGAGGAAGCCCACTCCTTGACTCCGTTTTCATAAAATTAGACAAAAGAAGACTCACCGATGCATGTTGGGAGAAACAAGATTGAAACGTGCGATGATAGCCACTCCATTTGGCAGAAAAATTGACTCCGACATCCTCATTCCCTCTTCCAATGGCTTCAAGACCCCATCACATTTTTGAATAAATTAATGTACATCTTTGAAACTGTCACTCCGCCCAGAGATGTTGGCGATTCTGTCAAATACGACTGTCCTCTTCTGCTGATTAATTTGATTGAAGTGTTGTGAGAGAATGAAAATAGGAACATTTGACAGACTATTCCATCCATCTAACCGTGTTTTTTAAAGATGTCGTCCTTTTTTTTTTTTCCTTTTTTCTCCGCTTATGTTTGACCAAAATGAAGTACATTCCTACACAGAACCGTGCACTTGACAATTTTATCCTTGGGAAAAAACGTAGTCCTCTGTTTCGAATGACCCTCCTTGATAGTGACACTCTGCTGTGTCTCATCAAATTAATTAACTGTCTGATGGATCATAAATCAGCCAACACATTAATGGGGCCTGGTATTTTATGCTGATTCAAGCCTTTCTACACAACATTGTAGAAAGTATATGGTACAAACCCTCCTGTGATCAGTAATACATCACAATGGGCCACTTAGTCTACTGTCAGCTACGTCAGATCTATAAAAAAAATTCATTTAAATCCACACGTGCAGAGTTTCGCAGTTTGGACATCAGATGGTTTTAAAAAGAGGCATGCAGAAGTAAACAGTTTAACAAAAAAGTCTGAATCAAGTGTTACTGTGAAAATGGAAAATGCTCATTTTTCCACAATAATCATAATTAGAGTGATTTCATAGTAAGGCAAAATAAACTCTCCAGGCTAAACCTTTTATTTCAAACTCCAGATGGTGTTTGGTTCATGCAGTGTGTGTGTGTGTGTGTGTGTGTGTGTGTGTGTGTGTGTGTGTGTGTGCGTGCGTGCGTGCGTGCGTGCGTGCGTGTGTGTGTGTGGGTGAGACTACATGATGTGGTCAAGACACTGACCTCCTGACAGCGTCTTTTCGCACACAGCTGTGAATCAAATGCTTCATTGGTTTTCAAAATGTTTTCATAACCAGATCCTTGGATTCTTTGGCAGTTCAATGGAGATTATGTTTAAAGGCGAGTGGTGTTGTTTTCATAGATGTTCAGACATTCAAGTGTGTGTATGAGACCTGAGAGTGTCCTCATAAGTCAATGTATCATTTCAAGACTGTGACATTTATAGTAAAGCATAAAACACAGGACTTTATGCTACATCACGGCCCACGTGGACACACACACACCAAAGCACACTCATGCAAGCATGACAAAAACCCAAACATGCACACACACGAACTGTCAAGTTTCAATCCTTTAAAAAAATAAAAGTTAGTTCCTGGAAATGTCCTTTAGTTTAAAATAATATGAATCTGATTAATTAGTGTTTATTTCAGGTTAAGTTCATTGCAATCACTAGCAATAATAAAGATCATAATCTGATTGTCTGCATTTTAATATGTACAGTATATAGTTCTCTTGTTGCAACACCTTATTTGAGCAACTGTCTGCTTTCACTGACTAAAGTATGTTTAATGGCAGAAATTCCATTTGGATAGAAATATCCAAGGTGACTTTGCATGATTTCATTGATCATTTCTCTGTAATTAAGCCTGACATATTTGGTACCTTTGTCGAAATTAAGATCTTGGGTGGAGTTGAAAAGAAAGTGCTATGTTAGTTTGTCAGCATCTGAATTCAGCCTAAAACAAACAGTTGTCTGTAACAAACACACATTCATGTGTAGTCAGAGGCACAGTACAAATGTGAGTGATATTTGCCTTCAGTGGGTCAGTGGTTCACTTAATGAATAAACGCTTTCCCTCGGTGAGGGAGCCTTCAATCCTTTTGCAGTCTGTACATGAGACAAGTAATTAGGGTTCGTATCAAGTTTGCAATGGCAAGTCAAGAACCTCTTTAGCCGAGGTGTTAAGTTTGTTCAGCTTTGAATCCATCTAAATGGTGACAGACAGTCTAATGTTACTTGAAGCGAGCCTCGATCAAAGTCAATGTTACTTTAAGCAGCTATGGAAGGTGAGTTACCTTACAATGAATTAATTGTACTGTATATATAAAATGAGAATGGGGTATTTTCCGTGATCAAAGTCCAGAGCATGTCATGATGATGTTGATTTTGGATTTTTGTGTGAGCATGTGTGTGTACAGTGATTTAAATTAGAATATCAGCCCTCCCAACGCAAATAATTTAGTGGTTATGCTTCCTGCCTGTCAGATGACGAGTGAAAGAAGTCATAGTGAAGAGTGAAGAGACCACAGTCAGTAAGACTAGTTCCTCTTAGCTCAGTGATGCGTTTTAGCCTCTTTCATCTTATTGTTTTGGTTTCACAGCCCCTAACTTTACTGTTTTATTTCAGCTCCGATCAACTTTGTGTCATTATGCAGGATGCTGTCAGAATAACTCACATAAACCCACTGTACACTTCCATCTCGGCACCAAATAGACAGAACAATTTTGAAAGGCAGGTGGATCAGCATGTCATTAGGATGATAGAGCACAAGTAATGTTACAGGAAATGTCCCTATTTGATATCAGGGTTATTATTACATTTTTTTTTTACGTTCTTTCTGATGGAAAAGTCAAATAAAGGGCAAGTGCATATAGTCTTCAAGTGTCAGAGCTGCAGGAGAAGGAAACGGATCTCAAATAGATCAGACGTTTTATCAGATGGATATTGCTGAATTCATGTGATGAGCTGCTCAACATGGCAATTCTCCTTTCAGATTCAAAGCCCGGTGAGCCACTTATCACAAACCCTGCAGTCAAACACACCTGATCTTGAACTACATTGAATTTTACAACTATTTCAGGAGGTGACTGCCGTTGTATCTGTGTTATTGAATTACTTTTTTCTACAATAGGAAAGCGATGCCAAGTATGAGACAAGGTATTAGGGACTTCAAAGAAGTGAGAAAAGTGTCAGACAAATCATGAGGGACTAATGGGCTCATGCCAACTCCACCTCCAGCGGGATGTTGTCCTAATCCTGGAGTGTTTTGGGGGATAAGCCCCAATGTTGGCTCACAGAGACAATTCTTTCAGTCTCGATCTCATCAATTTCTCAGTGAAGGGTCCCCATCCAATGTTCTCCCCTTTTGTTGTGCTGTGACTTGTGTCATCTCCCAATTTATCGCACTGTGAGCGGGTAGTTTTTATCATGAAAGGCTTCTCTCTGCCTCTTTCACTCTCCCAATCCTGCTCCTTCGCTCCCACTGTCGTTTTCCCTCCTCTCTGTTCTGCTCTGTTTGCTGCTGCTGAAGTCTTATGGCAAGATCACTGCATTGACACAATGTGGTCACAATTCACAAGACTGATTATCTTCCTCCCCCATTTATAATGTACTGAAACCTATTTCTGTCAACTCCCTCAACTGAACGTTGAGCTTGACAGATTTCTGTTATTTCTGTGTCGGTCCTGTTTGATAAGAGCTAATATTAAATCTAAACATAGTCAGTAGGAAATTATGAAGCGTCTTCTACAGCAACAGCAAATATGCATGAATCTAATTTGCATAAATGTAATCTAATTTAATGAATTTAATACTAAACTGTTGGTCCCGAAACACTTAAGGCCCCAAACAGGATCAACAAACAACTGGATAAAGAAACTTAATAACAAGTAGACAACAACAAAAGGCTTGTTAACAACAAAATCGCTTTGAAGTTGCAGTCATGGATTACAGTCTCCTAAACTGTGTGGAAATCAGTCACAGCCAAATACTCTCCCCGCTTTCGTACCCCATTTCCACCCATCCAAAAAGGTAAAATGACTACCATCTTAAAGACCACTCATGAGTGATGAATATTCATAGCTCCCTGGTAATGGCCGTTCATATAATCAGCAGAGATGGGGTTGGAGATGGATCTGGGTTAATTAGCAAGAGCAGTTTTAATTGCATTCTTCTTCACTACAATGATGTTAGCAAATTAGCAAGTCTCCAAGTCTCCGGTTTTCTTTGTGTATATGTGTGTGTGTGTGTGTGTGTGTGTGTGTGTGTGTGTGTGTGTGTGTGTGTGTGTGTGTGTGTGTGTGTGTGTGTGTGTGTGTGTGTGTGTGTGTGTGTGTGTGTGTGTGTGTGTGTAAGTCGGTTACCCCAGCTGATTTGGAGAATGGAACTCTGAATGTTTTTTTTTTACTGCTTCCCCAACTTCAGTGGATAAGAATTTTATGCCAAGCTGGAGCGGACTGCAGGGCCTGAGAGAGGTCTGCGGAGATGCCTGCAGAAGTAAAGATAGCGGAAAACATGCTCCTAATTCTTCCCAGGGTCTCCCCCTCTTAACCCCTCCATTGTTCTGAAGGCTTCAGCGTTTCCTTGTGAGCGCCGGAGTCCCTACGCTGGGATACTGGGTCCACTTGTAACTGTTAGCGGTGATGAGGAGGGTTATATGTTCAGACAGGTTTCTGCAACATTAGGCGCTTCAGTTTGAGGAAGAATTTGGAGTCTTAAACCAATTTGGTTTACCACAGATTTTAAAGATAAGCATGCATTCATTCACGTGGTAAATATTTTCATATTTAACTGCAGAAGACAGGAATAAAGCATGCATCATATATGTTTCCTTTTTTTACCCAAATTACAATTTGCTAAATCTCTTGCTTGTACAGCTATTATCCAACCTTTGCTTACCAACTGTAACTAGGCACAGCAGGACAAGCAAGCTCTGAATTTCTCCACATGCAAAGCAGAAGGCAGGAGGCTGTACTTGGAAAATTACTCTGTGTCAGAAGGTGACATTGTAACCTGCATCTGAAAACTGTCCTAATCAGATGCAAAACACAGTAACACAGTATGTTTCTGTTTCCTCATCTAAGCTGTTCTGGTTACCGAGGTCCCTTGGCCTCGTCCTTTCCAATAGTCTTCCTCTCTATAAATTCGAAAACCCTTAAACCACCTTCAGCAGTACATCCATGCCAGATTTTGTATATACAGTATACAACAACTTTTTCCCTTTGTTACTGTCATTATTTTTCCCACAGCTGAGAAAAACCTCTCCGCTGCAGCGTCTTTGCAGGGCTTTTGAAATGAGACAGATTTGAAAGCTTTAGTTTTTCTCTTCGCAGCACCTGAGTTGGTCAAAACTTTTGTAAAGTGTAGCAGGACGTGTTGGTCAGCAGATCTCGTTGTTGGTGCTTTAGTTTAGTGCTTTGCTCCACAAAATGACACAACTTCATGTTGCAAACCAACATTTTTAAGTCATTCACTTCTAAATCGTGACTAAATATGTTAGCCAAGCAGCTAAACAGCATTACGTTCAAATGAAAAACAAGTCTGATCTTAAATTTTTATTTCATATTCAGAATTAATTAGCTCTACACTGCAGTACAATAACTATTCTGTTCCTTTACATCCATGTCCACATGGATCATCAGATGGCAAGGATGCTGACTTCTTTAGATGTGACTTTTGATTTAGTCTTTTAACATTATTCTGTATCCTATATGCAGCCATGAATTGCATGTTTGTAACCAATTACACATTTTTATTCAGCCAGAGTCCAACCCATGAAGCTAACCCTTGCTTTAATTAGCAAGCTGCAGAAACAGATACTGTACAGTTACAGCTAGAAACCAATTAATTCCCAGGAATGTTGTATTGTAAACCTGCTGCTGTATCTTGACACACATATCAACATACACTGAGGGAGGCGGGACTTAGCCAGCAGATGAAACTATGGACAAAAATGTAGTTTAAAGTACATGCTGCATTTCACTTTAGTAGGTTGACAAAAGCGGCTGCATCTCCACCAGCGGCTCTCTGGAGCTTAACTCAAGTGTCTCATCCAACAACATTGTCGGCCATTGATGACAAAAACGTCAGGGTGTGATAAATAGGACCATTTTAGTTGGATGAGGAGAGGTATAAGCTCCTTCAAACAGGGATCAGGTGGTAAAGAGGATAAGAAGTGGTGAGGTTCAGGAAAAGTACCACAACCCGAGGATTCTCCAGACGCTCACATTTATGACAAGGGTGGTTTTCCCTCGTCTTTCTCCATAGATTCGCTGGCTCTTCCTCATGGGGCATCAATCACCGAGCCCCTCATCCCCACAAACCATTCATGTAGCCTGCCCCGTGCCCCAAAAAAGAATGGCCTGTCATTTCTATGGTTAAATTCAATCCCATCCACTTGAACATGCATCGACAGGGATCCGTCAGGACGAGAGCGTCATTCATCACGCCTCAGCTGCTGTTGTTGCTGTGCATAGTGGTTTACGTGTGTGTGCATGGCAGCAGCCCAGATTTGTCTTGGAGACGCCGGGGAAAGATGATAGGCGCGCAACGTGATCGGCAAAGCAATAGAGCATTTAAGCTTGCATCAGACAGCGTGAGATTATGATTTTTTTCCCCTCTTCTTCTGTCTCTGCGAGGCAAGAACAGAGCACAGCTGTAGCTGTCTCGTCTTTTAGCCCCCCCCCCCTCGACTCTTACTCACCCCACTGAGCTTCAATATTGGCAATTTTAGGGTCACAATGGGTCCCAGCAGTAGGTAAAATGGATGAGAGGTCAGGCCGTATGCCTGTAAATCCCCATCCGTGTTTTCATTTCTCTGTAATCGTTTAAGACAGCAAGCGAGGACGTAGATTTTAAGGTGAGGCGAACTGTGGCTCTATTTTATGCAGTTTTGTTTTCCTTGAGTCCCCATTCATTTTGCTGGAATGTCGAGAAATGGTGTCCCCATTGTGCCCCTACTGTTCATCATGTCTGAGGACGACACATACAAATACTGTAGCGCAATACTGGACAGAAGAATTCACTTTTAATTTTTCACAAATCTTGTTTTCTTAAAGTAACATCAATGGACCAAATGTTTGAATTACTTTTGCAGGATTGTGTCTGAAGTTTAAGATAATTTAGAGTTCATACATATTCATAAGACTTGTAGAGCATCTCACAATGTAACTCAGAACCAATTATAAAAACTAAATGTGTCAGCAATGCAAATTTAGCTTACTGTCACTTTTTTTTTTCTTCCATTCAAGTGCGGTTTGATGTACGCCGAACAATTCTCAGAACAGTTCAGAAAATTCATAATTCATTGTCCTTGTCATGTTTTCAAAACAAAACAAAGTGAATGACATTGATAATGATGCTAATCGTCCCTCTCAATTTAGGCCCATTGTTTTGTCGGTTGCAGTGTTTCCACGGCGAGTCCATCTGAATACCCCCCGCTCCATCATCATCTTCCTAATGAGTAACTTGTCTGCTGCTGGCATTTAAAGTAATGCCAAGAGATGGCATCCATTCTGATTGCTGCTGTTTGTTTCCAGACCCCTTTTTTGTCGTCCTGTGCAAATGCGTCATTGCAATGCTGCCCACAATGCAACAATTTCCTTGACTGTTCTGTCTTATTGGTTATGAGCTGGTGTGAGTGTTAAACGCCACAAAGCATTTACCGATAAAAGAGTTCAATAAACTCACTTCCTTTTCATTTTGTTTACAAGCATGAGCCCGCATTGTAGCTATACCTATTTGATCCCAGTGCGGGAAATAAAAAAGGAAGAAAAGAATGTCTTCAAAGATTTTAGTACATATATATTCTGTATCCGTATCCACCAATTATTTAACACATAACCAGGGCCTGATTAAGTTGCACAGAAAAAAAGCCACACAATTCTTCAGTTTTTCTCCCGTTCAGGGATTTAAACTTCTCAATACTTGATGCTGCTTTTCAAAAAGACATGGTACCGCCGGCTCTGCTCGTCTGAGGCCCAGCAGGTGGATGCCATTCATCAGGCCACTCTCAGTGTCTCCTCTGCCAGCTGATGGGGGAATAGTCCCTCCTGCTAAAGTGTTTGGTCCCTCAGGGGAAGCCAGGCACAAACAGTTATGCAGCTTTATTGGAATTATATATCTGTTTTATGTATCAGCGGGCACATAGCTGTGAAATATTTACATTATTCTAGACACAGGCGAGGAGAGTTCGCAAAGTGCCGCAATCTAAAAACAATAAAGAGCAGTCTATCTCTTTATCGCTGCCATTTTATGAAATGACTTGAGGCAGGAGATGATTTTATTGCTGGAATGTGGAGAGTCCGGAGCTTTCCGCTTCTTTCTGAGAGTCCTTTAAGGTGCCTGCTTTTATAAAGTGCATTTTAATACTGCACCACAATGGAGGCACTGACTATTTTAGGATAAGCAAGGCTGTCCCATACTGTTCTACTAATAAATCATTCACTGCTATGGGGCTTTTTTTTTTTTTTTTTTTAAGTTTTATGTTATGGAATAGCCTAACTCCTTGAATGACACATCCACAACTACAGTGTCTCTTCTGTACTTAAAGTTTAGTTTCTTCTCATTTTAACTTGCTTTCTTTTGTTGTTTTTATCAAACTTCACCGATCAGGAGACTTTGCTTGCAGTTTTTTTTTTATTTTGGCATTTTCAGTGCCAACAGACAATGATGCATTTTTAATGAACAAAGTTTAAGTTCAATTTCTTTTCTGTCGGGTTAACAGCTGGAGATGACGGTGAATCTTTTTGTTGTTAAGATTCTTATGTAAATAAAGTAGCACAGTTATAGAAGCATTTTACTGGGCTTCTCACTTCATATAAAACGTTCATTGAACTTCAAGATTTCTTTATAGCACATTGCATTGTGTGAAAAATAACAAAGTAAAAAGGACAAAATAACAAGGTAGAAAGAAGGTCAAATTAAAAAAAAGCAATACTGTCCATCGTCTGATGTGTGATGGAGCTATAATAACAGCAACTAATGTTTTATTTTTTTAATTTTTGGATTTCTCTGTAGTTTTGCATTGTTCGCTGCTGTCTATGCATTATGGGTCTTGTTGGGATTTTGTAGGTTGACTCCACTCCTTCCCACCACAAATCTTTTTTTTTTTTTGGTTATGAGTTACGATATTCATGTACTCTAAACCTTCCAATACCTTTCTAATTATCTTTTACACTTCAGACATGGTATACATCTTGCTGCTTAGTGACTGCTATTCCTGTTTGGATCTGACCTTATCTCAGGGTTCACTCTGGTGTGACCCTTGAACAGCTTGGTCCGCCATACACACATATGCCTTCCTCTGAAGAAGCAGGCCAGACTGCCCAACAGCTGCTGCTCTCCTGAACAGACCAACTGCACACACTCATCATGCAACATGCTGCAGGGGCAGTTGGACTACACTGACTAAGGTCATATAGCACATACTGTATGCCTGCCTCCTATACTTTACATGCACACACAAAGCCACGGCACTGTAGATGAGACACATGCACATGAGAGCATTACAACTGCCCTTTCTAATTCCCTGTACTGAAGATTACTGGATGGCCAGATGAGTGAAGTTTACACAGAGAAATACTAATTGTGAGGAAAACAGAAAGCCACACATTTAGTTTGACAAGACAAGTGCAAACCATTTACACATTCCACATTTTTCTCTTTGTTGTGTGCAATCATGTCAGCTGAACCATGAGGAAACAGTTCAGTGTGTGAGCAAATCAAGAATCAATGTAATGATATGGCCCATTAAGTTATGAAATGAGGTTCTTCACAAATTGTTTTGCTTCTAGTAGATTTCTCCAAACAGGTTCTTCTGTAATGGGCTGGAAAGACAAACACCTCTATCAGCAAGTCAACTTCCGCCTCAGTACTGCTCTCTGTTTTTGTGGTTATTACTTAAAGCATGTGGTGATTGTTTCCTGTGAGTGGACCAAGGATTGATCTTTTATGCAGCTTCAAAAAATCTGATGTGCAGATCTGATATGTCATCACATTGTACAGGGCATTGTCTGTTGTTTTATCATTTGCATTAATCCACACTTCAATATGACATTTTTGAATATATAAGTATTGACAACAACTTTGGCCTCCACTGAAACCATTAACCTCCAAAATGTCACAGAGGCAGAGATATTCTGAACATTTTGTCATATGTAAACCCTACATCATATTTTTCAACTGGCCATACTCATTTTCTGATCTTAATTTCATCAACAGTGAATAAGGTAATGTGCTGTGACGGTTGTAATTATAAACATAATATGGAATGCAACCACCCCATTATGACTGGGGACACATGGGAATCAGTAAGCAATCATGTATGCCGCCTGATATTTTAAGCCTTGTTTGGACAGCCCATTTCAGCAAGGTGTTAGCACCTTGTCGCCACTCATCAAATTAAAATTTTGAACCTGAACAACATGAACAATGCTGCTGAATACCAAATTAGAAAGAGGAAAAGTCCCTCTTAAAACACTGTCTCTCAATACGGTCAGAAACATCACAATATACAGCATGCAGTGTGGAAGCATTGTGGTTGAGTCTATTATTTGTTATATTTGCTGTGAAAAGCATTTTGATTCATATTGCTGAATGCAAATAAAATGTCACCAGTGTGTGCTTTCTACCACTTAACATGTTCGTTTCAACAGTTGCACATAGCAGCCCTCACCGCTTTGATAAATACATTCATTTATATGCTCCGGTATTTAAGAAGTGAGAGTGCCCTCAGCATCAGATATGCATAATAATATACAGTACATGAAAATCACCACATCTGCTCCATAATGAAAAGGCCTTTGCAAAGCGGAAAAAAGACGGCAACTCTATTTGAATTTATAAAATCCCAAACACCATTTGTGGAGGGCGGAAAATGCAAATGCAAATGCATTGTTAATATTCCACAAGAAAGGGACACATTAGTCACAAATTATATAATTCAAATTAAAGTGTTTTTGTATCTGGTAATATTTGTAAGAGAAACTAAGGGACAGTAAATAGGTTGAGCTCAGCACTTTCTGAACACTGAGTTAAAAGTTATAGTTGGTAAAAAGATAATGTGCTATTTAATATTGAAGTGTGGGTTAATGTAAATGCTGACGACAACTGCCAGAGGATTTATCTATAAGAATATTTGTATATGCCTTAGCCACACCTGAACCTGCTGGAGTCTTGGCTTTAAATAAGGAGAAGAACAGACATGCATTGTCCATTTGTATTATACTATATTAATTACAATAACAAGCTATAGGTCTGTCTTTACCAGAAGAACAATCACTTGGCAGCGCTTGTAATGTCACCTCAAGTTACTGAGATTTAAAGCAACATCTTCTCTGAAATATGCTTCCTATCATGTCAGTGCAATTGTGACACAGTGGGCTTGATTTTAGGCAGCGGGGATGTTTTAAAGCCTTTATGCGGTGACATATTGCTGCCCTCCACCTACATTGTATCTGAAAGTGTTTTATGGCTCAAATAGAAGAAAAGCAATAATGTTTTTAGTCATGGAGGTTAGTGGATCCTTCCATTAAGGTCCGGTGATGGCATGCTGAACTCAGTCCAGGGTAAAAAAAAAAGAAAGAAAGAAAAATCCTTCCAGTGTTCACAACACCTCCCCTTACATTGATTGGCAATTAAGACCCACTGTCCAGAACATAAGTCCACATTACTAGGAGAATGAAAAAAATGACATGTCCATTAAGGGTTCACTTGAAGCCACAATTCTCTCCCAGGGTTGTAGCATGGGGCTTAATAATAAAGTTAGCGGCTGTCATAATATACACCCGGTGGATCAGAGTTCATTAATGCAGCTGCGGCCTTACAAGAGTAAGGGCCTGAGTGGTGGCACTGTATTGATTACAAATCCACCCCCCACCCCACCAGTATACACATATAGACATGCACACTCACAGGCACACACCCTGCACCTGACCCATGTCAGCCTTGTATATAGTGTGGCCTTGTGTGATGATTCAGCACTTTTACCACAGCAGCAGAGTTGAGTTAAATGCAGGACATGAGGGGAGGAGGATGAGGAGGAGGAAGGTGCATGGTGGCATCCAGCCAACCCATCAGAGTGGAGAATGTGGGGTGGGTGGAAGGGTAAGAGTTGCAGGATGGGGGTCGGTGGTGATGTCATCTGATGCTTGGAGTGATGGATAACCTTACCAGGAAGACAGGGGAACGCGCACGCGCGCGCACACACACACACACACACACACACACACACACACACACACACACACACACACACACACACACACACACACACACACACACACACACACACACACACACAAGCATTTCAACTTAAGCATTTACAGTAGAAGCAAATGATGTGTCTTACACTTGCAGGGATAAAGTGTGTGCACACGTCTGAATATTAAACTGGAACACGTGTGCACGAATACACAAACTAAACAATGCAGATCCACATTTTTTTAACCACACATAGAGATGAAGGCATCCACCCACGTACGGGACCAGAGTTTTCTCTTGGTATTAAAGCACTTCTTTGGCTCTGATGTCTTGTCACTTATCTTAAGCACTGGGAAGATGCATGCAGCTGGGGGAGGGTGGAGAGAGAGAGAGAGAGAGATGACACACAAGCCAGCTTCATTCTGCTGACTGCTCAACTTTAGGCGTTAGTGAGTACAGATTAACAATGACGGGATGTACTAACATCCATCCAGAGTAAACGGTGATTCATTGTTACTTTTTTCACAGTCCACATTCAAAGTCATCTCAAGTTAGATCACATCTGACATAGAGCCATCAGGCCTTTGATGTTTATATACATTATATGATCAATGAAATCTTGTGCAGTCTGGTGTGTTTTACAGAGAGACTTTACAAGGTGCCAATGATGATCACTTTGGAAATAATTCAACTGTTCTTGTCTTAGACTAGTGATTTTGCTGTTGGAGCTACAATGTACAAACATGTTTTAGAAAGCAGTTTTGTAACATTTGAAAGGATTTCCAGAAATGGGCCAGGAATTCCATCTAAAATCTTTATCCGATCACACTGACTTACTTCTAATCTACATTATACTTATTGCACAGATTGTGTTACGTTGTCACTAAAAGAATAAGTACAGTACATGAAGGTTTTAGCCATGTGTCTGTCATCCGTGCTACATCTCTGCTGCTTGCACCTGTCCCCATTTACTTTCCTGGAAAACAGGCTCATTCCCCTCACCTGAAATATTAATTTCCTTCACCATCTCCATTTCAAACTCACAGATGTGTGTGTTTGTTTCCTTTGAGGACTAGTTTGGTGCAGAGGTAGGATTTTGTTTCTCCCTCTGACTTTCTTTCTTTCTTCCACCCTTTGTCTTTTTCTGTCTCTGTCACACTCTCTCGCTCCTTTATGAGCTTTCATTCCCTCTCACTCCTTTGTCAACCTCCTCTTGCAAAGAGACTGAATGTCTATTTTAAGCAATGTGTCATGCACCAACCACCCCCACACAGACACAGCCTCACAGAAGACTGGCACAACTCAAGCATGTTGACTGAGTATCCATGTGTGTGTGTGAAGTGTGCTGAAAAGAGCATACTCCCTTATCCATAACTGTAACAATACACAGCCTGAAAGAGAAGCATCAGTCCTGTTGCCACACTTTGCACTATCTTACCTGAACAAGCTTCCTTTTAAAAGTACTACTCAGTACTCAGGTTGTCCTCTCAAATGCTCCCAGGCAGAACAAGGCTAACACTGCCTCTTTTTTATTTTGTATTTAATAATGTTTTACACAAGCATAATATTTAGAAATGGAAAGTTATTAAAGATAAAAAAATTACATAAAATTGGTAACAAAGTCAATATATGTTTGCACAGACAACAGTGAGAAAAATTGCATCATCCTCATTCATTGGATGTGTTGGGGCTCATAAAGGAAATGCAGGGTCATCTGGCAAAAAAGCTAAATCTGGTTAACCTATTGTTATCATATTATTAAGCAAGAAACTGCAAACGGTAAATCAAACCTCTTCAAGTGCAGATTGTTGATCGATTTCTTGATAAAGTGATAACTTTACAACATTAGAAAGTTGTAAAATCCTGCTTAAGAGTTAAATAAAATGATGTGCAGTGATTGGTAATAAATCTTTGGCTAATATTTCTGTTATTTATTCTGACGCTCTGAGGTAATGTTTTATTGTGTTAGCAATAACTGAAACAACATCTCCAGACATTGCATGCCATCCATTCATAAGTTTTTTTCTGCTTATCTGGGCTTGGGTTGCGGTGGCTTCAGTTTGAGGCCTCTGCTAAATACTAACTGAATACTCTGTCACATTCATCACCAGTCCCTAAAAGTTACAAAGTGTAATTTACCCCATGTAGATTAAACAAGATATATCAGTTCGCCATAGATTTCAGGCCATCATGTTGACCGCCATGTTGACACCCAGGAAGACAAAGGTTTAAAGGAAATGGTTTCACTCTGTCCTTTTGTCTGTGAATAACACAAAGCAGCTAAGGCTGTGATGCATTTAAAGTACCTTGTTGGTTCAGTGGTGACACACTTCAGCGATGTTACACATGCATACATAATATGCAGCCTTTTATCTGCAGTGAGTTGATGTGTATATGAGGCAGCCTACAGTATGTAAAATACCTGTGAACTGAGTAAATCTTTCTGCATTATTCAAATGTATGAACATCCTGCTTCTTATATTTCTAGTTTGTACAAATGTGTGCTTTCAGCCGTTTTGTCTCTTGTCTCCCAAACATCTCACCTCATTCTGCTCCTTTTCTCTCGCGCTCTCTCTCTTTCTCTGATAGCTGAGTGTGAGATGACTCCCGGGACGAGGCAAAGCACCGGGCACACACAGCTCTCAGGTAATGAGAAATGATGTTGGTGTCAACGGTGGAATCGTCCAAATCATCCCTGAGCTGAGTTACATAATTCAAATATCATTCTTTTACTCCCCCTCCTCTTTTATCCGTTATCACTGCCTTGTCCTCTGGCGCACTCTCCCTCGCTCACTCTCAGTTCAAACAGATTTGATTTCTATTCCTCTATGTTCCACTGACATCGCCGCTCCTCCGAGAGGCGTTTGCTGGGATTGGAACGAGGATCAAGTCACCCATCACAGCAAAGCATTCAGGGAGAGGCCAGGAGGTGGAGAGTCGGTCTGTGTGTGCCTGTATGTTGGAGTATGTATTAGCTTTTATCTCTCTATTTTACTCTTTTCATTAGTCTGTTTGGTGTTCGTGTTTGTTTTGTCTTGCTGTATTTTTTTATGTGTCTGTTTTTGACTATATCTTTATGAGTCTCTTTGAGTGTTTTTTTACAGTTACCTTTTAAAATCTCTGATCTCATCAGGAGTACCTGATAAAACAAATAATTCAACATTTTGGGAAATAAGCTTATTATCTCTGTCTTGCTAAGAGTTGATACTGAGTTGATTGATACCACTATCAACATTTCTTTAGGCTATGTTAGATCTACAGCTACAGATTAATTTACAGCTTGGTGCTGGTTAGCTTAGTTTAGCACAAAGACTGGAAACAACAGGAAACAGCAGCTACAAATTTTTATTTATTTATATCTCTATGTCTATATATGTTTAATCTGTGTGGAAAAAGACTATTCCTCAATGATGTAGGTTTTTGAACAGCGTAATAAGCATCTCAGAAAGTGTCACAGTACACACTGCTTTGTAAATAATAGAATTAATATTATCATTATCAGTCACAGCGAAGAAAAACAGACGTTTTCTTTGTTTGAACAAATCCTTTATTGTAGTTGAAATTCAAAATGTTTTTGTTATAATTGAAGTGTGTGTTCCCCTTTTGAAAATACATAAAATGCACTACAATAAAACAGGATTTTACTGATGTAGTTGTTTGAGGTGGATCTTTTTTTTTTTTTAAATATTTTGTATCCAACTGCAACTAATGATTTTTTACATTGTGGATTAATCTACTCATAATTTTCTCAATGAATTGATTGATTGTAAAATTCCCAGAAATAGTGGGAAATTCTGTCACAAACGTTGCAAACGATTGTCAAATTAGTTTCCAATTTACTGTAAATGTGCGACATGCAGCCTGTCTTGACCATTAACTCACTCACTTGTGTCCGCCACACGACCCGGGAAGGTTTGTCTGTATGTTTCTTTGAGGGGTCAGCCTGGGGTCTGTGAAGGTACCGGACTGACTGTACACTCAGATTTGACAGACATAGTAACTTACTGGAGTCTTTGCTGGTTGCCTGGTTGCCTGGTTGCCTGAACCTCTGTAAAACCACAACCAGCTATTTTTACAAAGTGATTGTTGTATAGATAAAACAACCAAGATATCAGGTGGTTGTTAATAAGATTTTGTGGTGTTTAAGTGGCTGTTGTTAACCGTAGATAGAGGCAGGCTGTCTGAGTGGACCATGATCAAAGCCTCTATTGTGGACGCGGCCGCTAGGAGTTATGGTTGAAGGTCATCGGTGCATGTCGTGGCGTCAGCCCGAGAACCTGGTGGTGGACACCGGGAGTGAGGGAAGCTGTCAAACTGAAGAAGGAGACCTTTTGGGTCTGGTTGGCTCAGGGGTCTCCTGAAGCAGCTGAGAGGTACCGGCAGGCCAGAAGGGCTGCAGCTGCGGTGGTTGTGATGCTAAAACTTGGGCATGGGAGGAGTTCGGGGAGGCCATGGTAAAGGACTTTCAGTTGGCCTCAAGGAAGTTCTGGCAAACCATCCGACGACTCAGGAAGGGAAAGCAGGGCTCCAACTATCGGGGTATCACACTACTCAGCCTCCCGGGCAAAGCTTATGCCAGGGTGCTGAAAAGGAGGCTGTGACCGTTTGTCGAACCTCAGATTCGAGAAAAGCAGTGTGGATTCTGTCCTGGTCGTGGAACAGTGGACCGGCTCTTTACCCTCGCAAGACTACTGGAGTTTGTCCTGGGAGTTTGCCCATCCAGTGGGGACGGAGTACCTGCCCCAAGCGAAGGAGTTTAAGTATCTCGGGTCTTGTTCACGAGCGAGGGTAGGATGGAGCGGGAGATCGACAGGCGGATCGGGGCTGCTGCAGCAGTAAAACAGGCACTGCACCGGACCGTGTTGGTGAAGAGGGACCTGAGCCGGAAGACGAAGCTTTCCATTTACCGGTTGATGTACGTTTCGACCCTCACCTATGGTCACGAGCTCTGTGTCTGAGGTCGCAGCTACAACCGGGTGAAATGAGTTTCCCCTGCAGGGTGGCCGGGCTCAGTCTTAGAGATGGTAGAGATGGTAAGGAGCTCGGACATCAGGAGGGAACTCGGAGTAGAGCCGCTACTCTTTCGCGTCGAAAGGAGTCAGCTGAGGTGGTTCGGGCATCTGATCAGGATGCCTCCTGGGCGCCTCCCACTGGAGGTCTTTCGGGCACGCCCTACTGGCAGGAGACCCCGGGGAGGACCCAGAACACACTTCAGGGATTATATATCCCAGCTGGCCTGGGAACGCCTCAGGATCCCCCAGCATTAGCTGGAAAATGTTGCCGGGCAGAGGGAAGTCTGGGCCAACGTGCTTGGCCTGCTGCCACCGTGACCCGATCCCAAATAAGAGGAAGAAAATGGATGGATGGAGAAGTAGGCTGTGTCCACATGGCTCCAGTTCTTCTGCTAAGTTAAGCTAAACCACTGCTGGTAATAGCTTCATATTTTCCCAATAACAGTCGTATTGATCAATTCATCTTCTCATCTCTTGGTAAACAAAAAAAAGAAACATTTTCCTAAAATGTCGAATTCCCTTAAATAAAGGGGTTTGTTTCTTGTGTTTCTATCTGTTGATCTTTCAAGGTAGAAATAGAAGAGAATATGTGACCGCAATAATTATCTTTTGTCTCTGACGATGTGATTTAACAACTACATTTCACTGTTGAGTTTAGAGTGTTTAGATGGGAACAAAGGCGTTAAAAAAAAGTTAGTCCTCCCTAAAGAAGCCTTTCAGGGGCCGCTGTATGCAGTGTATTGATGCCACACATTGAACTCACCTGCAACTGAGTGCTGTTTGTCGTCAGTTGCTGGGAACAGAAATGAGGTTCACCAGATTGTTTTTTTTGGAATCTGAATGGGAAAACTTTCTGGGGCTCCAGTGTGTACTGGCCAGATTGAGGTGAGATAGAGTGGAGAATATGAGAAGAGAGATGAAGTTGACCCCAACCTTTTTTTCATCCCGCTGCCGTTCCGTGCTCAGACTAGCAGGCGCCTCCATGGCAAGGTAAAGGAAAATATACTGTTAACTGTGGGCACGGAGTCACTCCAGCTTCTGTCTCTCTTTATTTTCACCCACTTGTATTCACTGTGATTCATTGTTCCTTTGCACTGGCTGTCTGGAGTACCGCGCTCGCACTTCCTGTCTCTTTTTGCACATGCAAGCATGTTGCACGCGCACACACACCCCGAATCTCACACATTTTTCACTTTCATCTACTCTTCTATTTTCCTCTACTTGTCCGTTCGCTTCCTTTTCTTCTCTCCAGCGGTGGTTGAATTCTTGGATGTATAGGCATGTCTCCTTTCATCACCCCACCATTTGTGAGGAGGATCGAGGAGAGTGTACAGACCTGGGCGAGTGTGTGTTGAGGCGTAAAGGACCCTCTCAGCCCTAAGCCAAGTCCTGTCCATCCAACGGAGAGCCCAGACGGTGTGATTCAGCCCTCCTGAAGCCTGGCCAAGTCTTACTCACACACAAACACACACACACACACACACACACACACACACACACACACACACACACACACACACACACACACACACACACACACACACACACACACACACACACACACACACACACACACACACAGATGCACATACTCAGAGGCACTCAAAGAGAAAGTCACAGACATCCTCTCTTCGCTCTTAAGTCACCACATTGAGGCTGTACTGGGGGAGCGGCAGGCAGAGGAGATGCGGAGGGGTAACTCTGCAGTTCTCAATCCTCAGGGCAAGGTCACCTTCGCCTGGCTAGAAGCAGAAGTGATCCGAGGAATGACGAGGTAACAGGTTAAGTCTGACTTCTAACAAACTTCCCTCAAATCAGATTCAACTCCCCGTAGGGCAAACACATAAATTGATGTATGGGTATGGGGCAACTCGCATGTTTTTCGACTTGCATGCATGATTTAGTGGGAGAGAGGGCTGAATGATGGAGAGGGTCATAAGCATGAATCTATAAGCCATGGGGACTTTGACTTGGATATTTGTGCATTTGTATGATTGCATGAACCCCAAACTTAATATAATTCTGGGGGTGTGGTACAAATGTGTGCTGTGTAGCAAGGAAATCTCATTCAGAATTTTTTTTGGAGTGCAAATGAAGGTTGTTTTGACCTACTTTTCTGCCATAAATGATTTTGAATTATATATAATTATATATATAAAAAAAAATAGGCAGAAAAGTGAATTTAATAACATTTTTAACTTTGGAACTCCTGACTAAATTTAAACTTTTAATGCTTATCATTAAAATCAGCTAGAATTGCGGGGGTTGAATAGCGAGATATACTGTAACCATGTTACAGTGGGCTCAAAAGGCAATCTTTTCATCAAGTGTACCCATCATCTCACTGAATTTATTGCAGCACCATGCCCGATTTTCATCAGACATGGTGCCACATGTAGACTTGTGTTCCTTATTACAGCCCAGACTCGCTACATTGTGTCCTTTTATGTCCTGTGAGCCAACAGGATGTCCACTGGCCTCATTATGTCCAGGTAGGTTAGCATTATGGCAACGGTGTTGCCGTGGACTCCTTGAAGGACCAGGGGATCATCTCCACCTGGCATTGTATACACCCTCCCCCTACTTCCAGTGGGAAGAAACAATGAAAGGCTGACCCTCCACGCGGTTCACTCTAGTTCATCCACATCGAGGCCTGGAGGCGCTGGGAGCGGCTCGATACACCCACACTGTTATCTTTAAGTTATATATATATATATATATATATATATATCACAAGAAGAAATATATTATAATACGACAGTAGGTACAAGAAGAGAGAAAAGTATGAGTGTTCATGCAAGGAGGACCTTGTGAATATTATCTGTTGCAAGAGTAGGACCAAATATTGTATTGTATATATGTATTTGAAACCACTCATGGACCAACGTAGAGAAGGAAAAGTGAGAGTAAAGAAGAGGAGAGAGGAAATAGAGAGAGAGAGAGAGAGAGAGAGAGAGAGAGAGAGAGAGAGAGAGAGAGAGAGAGAGAGAGAGGGTGAGTGTGACAAGCGCCATAACGTCCTCTGAGATGCATTTGGACAGAGTGAGCATCTGTCAAAACAAGGCAGCCTCAACGGCCGCCTCACTAATGGCTATGGACGTGAGCGACAGAGGGGGAGGAAAGATTGGGGGCGGGGAGTGTGGTGGGACACACAAGATTGCTGCTGCACGTGCACACACACACACACACACACACACACACACACACACACACACACACACACACACACACACACACACACACACACACACACACACACACACACACACACACACACACACACACACACACAACAGCTGCAAGTCTTTTTTTGCTCGAGGCAAATCCCACCAATCATTTGATACCAAATTTCTACAAAGCTACACTGTAATAGCTATTGAACTATTTTCACGTTTGTTTGTGTGTGTGTGTGTGTGTGTGTGTGTGTGTGTGTGTGTGTGTGTGTGTGTGTGTGTGTGTGTGTGTGTGTGTGTGTGTGTGTGTGTGTGTGTGTGTGTGTGTATTTATGCATCCAAGTATGTCGGTGTCTGTGTGCAAGCGCTGTGTGTGCATGTTTACCTTCCAACTGTGTTTTTGGTTGTCAGATACTTTCCACCATCTCTCATTGTGATGAATTGGGTGCTGTGTCAATCACTCATCTGAATTGTTTTTTTTTCTACTTCATTTTTTTTTTCAAGGCAATTTGGGCAGAGTTGTGTTTTCTCCCTCTCTGTCTCTCTCTGTCTCTCTCTCTCTCTCTTCAAAAAATGAGCAATCATCCTTGGGTTTAAATCATGGTGTTTGAAGGAAATGTGACTCTGTATGGCCGTTATAACAATTACATTGTCCACACAAACAATATCATAATTACGATGACTTCCCAAATCACCTTAATGCAAACACACTCCCTTCTTTACAATTGACATTGCCATGTATGTTTTTGGAGATATGTAGAAAATTCAATAATAGGAAATTTAAAGTAATATTAGACTTATTTCCTATTGCCCCCAGGTCTGTGGATAAAGTGTGCAGAAAAAAAATACGACAATGTTACCCAGATTTTAACTGCCTAAGGCAGGATAACTGTGCACACAGCAGAAACCCATGCAAAAAGATGGTACCATTAGACACACAAACTAAATTGCTAGAGAAAAGTTTTGATTATTTTGTAATCTTTATCATTCATATTTGAGAAACTGCTTCTGTTTTTAGCAAATATTTTTACAACAATTCTTTGAGCCAAAATGACATACTGTATATGTAGTCTGTGTGTTGGACTGACCTGCTGCAGAGGTTGCTACAAACACTGCGGTCCCGTCAACAGAATCTAAAACGCTACAAACACAACCTTCTGCAATGGGAAAACATCTTTGATGGTGTACCACTACTACAATCTGAGAGTTTGTTTAATGTCACCAGTAATACAGCTTGTACAGTGAGTCATTGTAACCTCGTGAATGCTTGTTAGCTGCACTATTATCTAATTAGGCCCTGCTGGAACAATGTTTAATCAGGTCATCTTTAAAATGCCCTTACGTAAGAGCTTCGGTCAGCAACTTTCTCGAGCCGTTCTGCAGGACTCTGGTATCAAACACATGTATGCTGTTTGTGTTCAGAGGCTCCTCGGCTTTATGCAACAAAAGATTTGAACTGTGGTATTTGTGAGAGATAGTAACAGTTGAGCCATGCTGTGTCTCCTCAGATATTGAAGTATTTTCAATATTGCAATTTTTCGACCACGTCGAAGCATTCTTACAACCCAGTAAGATAATCGTTCTTCTTTTGAAATTTGAGACCTGCCTACGTGTTATTGGGGCATTAATATGCATTTCTA
This sequence comes from Brachyistius frenatus, assembly GCF_029030835.1. Classification (NCBI taxonomy): domain Eukaryota; kingdom Metazoa; phylum Chordata; class Actinopteri; family Embiotocidae; genus Brachyistius; species Brachyistius frenatus. Next base: position 5,083,765 of record NW_027210603.1, read on the forward strand.
TTAAGATGAATACTAATCTCATCTCTGTGCGTTAAAGTACCGAGCTGCAGCGGGAGGTGATATGTTTAGTTCTCGCATAAAGACTCAAAGCACATGAAAACAACTAGATCATTTCTTTTTAAAGTTTAGAATCGGCCCTACTAGGGTATCCCGTTTGTTGACCCTTTCTGAACAAATTACAATTTGTGTTTCCAGGCAACCAGCAAAGACAATGAAGTGCTTGGGGAATGGAAAAATGGTTTGTGTTTTTGTCTGGATCGCAACAGCGAAGTCAGCCTTATAAACAAGAATATCTGTCCCTGACTGAGTGATTGACTGATCATAGTTTCACCATCGGTTGGCCGAATGCTCCAGTTATCCATTTCAAATGAAAAAGCTCATCTTAGGGGCAATAGTGAAGACAGAATCCCAAACGCAACTTACTCCAGCTGGTCCCGGGGATCCTGAGCAGCTCCGCTCACTTATTCTTTTGAGCATTACCCAGAGTTCATGACCATAGGCGAGGATAGGTGTGTTGGCTGACCAGTGTGTAAAGAGCTTTGCCTTACAGCTCAGTTCCCTCTCCACTGCTACAGCCATGTACAGCGACCACATTGCTGTTGCCACTTCTCCAAGTGCAATGAACTGAGAAGCCTTTGCTTCCAATCTGAAGCCCTCTTGCATTTCATACATGGCCCAGCCGTGTGCTAGGTTTTGACCTACTCTTGTTAACTGCTTCTCCCTTCCTCCACTCTTTATGGTAAGCTAACTGCATCCTGGTTGCAGCTCTATATTTTACTCATAGACACACAGAGAGTGGTTCTGATCTTTCTTATCGGTTGTAATCACCACTTTGATGTTGACATGGACAGAATTTACAGATCATATAATGTCACCTGCAAGTGTTACCATGGTTTCCTGCAACCTAGTGTTCTATTTAATGATAGTAACCAGGCCAGCTAATGGCCTGAAAATGGCTGTAGCCGTTGCTGCTGTCAGTTAAGTTGTGATGCAGGAAATGGCTCATTTCATGTCTCTAAGTGCTGCTGTTCAAACAGGTTTTAAGTCTGTTTATCATCTGGGTTCTTGACTATCTATGCTGTCGTTGTTGCACAATTTTTTGCCTTATGCCAAGCTGCACATATTCTTGGTTGAACCTCACTAATTCTATATTAACAGAAGCCTCAGTTAAGTTATGCTAGAGCTAAAGAGTTGTTTATATCTTAGGTGATCTTTTCCTCAACTCACAATTCTGTGCAACATTTTTCTGGCCTGACCCTACTGGTAGGATTTTGACAGATTTAAACAACAAGCAACAACAAAAAAGACTCAGCCGGTGACCAACCAAACAAGCAAGAAAACCTACCTACTGCTCGCCCACATACGGCACTATGGTTAAGTCTGGAGAAAATTGATTTGATTTGAGTGACAGCTCTTGTTTTAAGATCCCATAAGTTAAACACATGAACTTTACCTCTTTTTCTGTTTGTCACACACACACACACACACACAAGGAGCATTGCATGGTGTGTTTTTGTTGGGATTTTGACAAACAACAACAGTGACCTTTAAGGGAAGCGAGGCAGCATGGCTGTGATCACAGGGAATGGAAACGGAGCCAGAGTGAAATGTCAACCGTCCCTGTGGTCTTAGCACTGACGCAAAACTGCCAGAAAAGGGAGAGAGGGAGTGTAATGTGTGTGTGTGTGTGTGTGTGTGTGTGTGTGTGTGTGTGTGTGTGTGTGTGTGTGTGTGTGTGTGTGTGTGTGTGTGTGTGTGTGTGTGTGTGTGTGTGTGTGTGTGTTAATCTTGTGGGGGGCTGCTCTGTGTATGTGTGTATATTTGTGTCTATCAGTGTGTGAAAATGCATCATCGTGCATGTGTGTGGCAAAGGAGTGCAGAAGAGCAGAGGACACACATAGCTGACACCCTCTGAGATTCATATCAGTCATTGAACTGGTAAAATTACAAAAGGAAATCATTGCACATAGCTGATGCACTGTCACTTGTGAGTGTCAGGGAAGTTGCATGGCAGTCAGAGATATTATTAGTCATGAGTTATTATAGTCACATGATTGATGTCTGTAATGGGATGAAAGGTTTCAGGTAGGACGGTTCTGCCCCCTCACATTGTCCCGATGATGATGCCCTTACAGCAGGTTGTGAATGGGAATAATCTAGCATGTGGGACAACTGCCGAGCTGCAGATGTTCATCACAGCATTATAAGTAGCCGAAAAACTTCCACCAGTCATGCAAATGTATCCCAAGTCAAACCCTGCATAATGATTACTGCTGTACGGACAGTTTGGGGATTTCAAAACTTCTGCAGCATTTTAAATGTATGCCTTCTCCCATGTGACTATTACATGCTACAAATCACACGGAGGTGGACATTAGTGAGTGGCAAAATATTTTAAACTAAACATTTGAATCCTTTTAATTACTTGATCGGGACTTGATTTTTTGAGCACTTGTTCAAACTTTAAAGATTTCTAATCAAGCAATAATAATCCAGTTGGTGGGTTGGTGGGTTAATGAATTAACCCACCAACTGTGTTAATGAATTAACCCATCAACTGTGTTAGCTTTATTTATTAATCAGTTAGTGACCACATTTATGAGAAAAATAAAAAATAACTGCCATGCCATCTTTAAGAACCCATTTAATGCACAAAAATCTATTTTAAACCTTGTCTCAAGATACAACTTTACATAAATGACAACATTTTCAAGATATTGAATATCCTATTCGTAAATGTCAAAATTAATAGACAAATATAACTTCACTGATATTTTAAGCTTGCTTTTACATTTTATTGTGTTATTTAATATAAGACTGCTTCTCCCTTTCCATTGTATGCAGCTTTTCTGGGCTTTATAAAACAGCCTACAACAAACATTGTAACTCTTTCCAGTTTAAAAGCCCACTATTGCGGTGTTCCAGGACAGGACGTATCATTATTAATATAGATGTGATGACTTAAGGAAACAAAATCGGAATTGAGGGAATAAGGAGATAATAATGCAGGAATTTGTACTGTACAGTAGGTATTTTGTAACAAAGTGGTACCAATTCTAATATTACAGGTTGCAGTACGGCGTACTGAGCAACAATCTGGTGTTTATGTGGAACTTGTACTGAAAGGGTTTTTAACAGACGGGTAGTTCATATATGCAGGTATATGCCGTATATCCATCTAAGCATCGGGATTTGCTGTATAGCTTACCTGAAAATATCCACAGGTATGTTTTAGTGCTCTCATGTGACAGTGGTTAAGACTGAAATGTTTGTTCTGCTACTTCAGTGTTTGAGGCAGTTCTTCTTCCCAGGCAACACATGTACTGTGGTAAAACCGCACATAGTCTGGGGAGAAGCTCTGTCTTAAGGACAAATTCAGGAAACAAAAGTAGCTCCTCCTGTTGTTTGATAACCTAAAAACGTTCATAGCTCACACAAATATAAATGTGAACGCATTGATGTACTTTTAAACATAGTCAACGAGAGAAAAACATCTGCCAACGCTTACACCGATGATTGCCACAAGAACAAGGAAGACCATTTGGAGACCCTCATTAAGTAGCCTTAATAGGTAGCCATTACCAGCTAAAGGTAGCAACCATACATGATGGGTACTCCTTATTCTTTAATTTCATATCTTGTCTCATGTTTTATTAGTGCACGTGGAAGGATTACACTGTACACTGTAATCTAAAGTGGTTCAATTTATGATTTTGATTTAGATCCTCAGCTGTTATGTTGACAATATTGTGTGTCATCAGCTCTCAGTGAAGATCCAGTTTAGTTATCTTTTACCATTGTATTTTCCACTTTGACCTTGTGAGTATTTAGATAATAGGAAAAAAGCATTTTTAAAGGTTAAAGCTGCTGTAATTTAGAGATGTGTTCAGATTAAACTTGTTTATTCTGGAATATAACGCCAAACCTTTCTGTTGTGTACAGTAAACCAGTTACAAAGTACTTTTTACTTTTGAAATATCAAAGTGAAGGTTTTTCCCTCAAGAATGGTTTCAAAAGCAAAAAGATACATTTTTAAATCTTTCCATTCAAGCTTCACTGAGTAATAAAAACCAGCCCCGCAATCAATATGATAACCTCCTGTGCTTTGCAAGAGGGGAACTCAGGAGAGACCAATTTCTGACTTTTTCATGTAATGTTTGTGGAACAGAGACCAAAAAAATTGCAACAAGCAATATTCCAGCGGCTGGTCCTTCAGTCATTTTTTTCAAAAGCTTCAGGCGGTCATTATACCCAGGTTGCTCTGTTGGCTTGGTTTGTCATGCTTTAATCACCACAATGGTGATATTTCAGTGAAGTCTTTTTAAAGACTAGTGCACTCTTACCCATGAGGCAGAATAATTAAGCTTGAGCTAACCCTTATTATTATTCAAATAAAATGCAAGATGTGCATAATAAGGGGGGGTTTAGTTGTTCCTGGATACCCCAAAGGTGCTCTTAATCTAGGTTCCACTTGATGCACAACTGTGACACCAGGGTCTCTGCATTTCGGTAGAGCAGAAGGATGCATAACCTGTGTAGATCTGCCACAGTTGGAAGTCAGGAGCTCGTCTGTTGTAGCAGTATGGATCCTGTAGAAATGTGCCAGCTGAAAGAAAGTCACAGACTAGTGGGAGGGTGTCACCGTGGGGGCTATACACCATTTGAAACACCAAGAGCTGTAACTAACCTGCACACACGCGCGCACATGCACACACGCGCACCCACACGCACACGCACACACACACACACACACACACACACACACACACACACACACACACACACACACACACACACACACACACACACACACACACACACACACACACACACACACACACACACGCACGCACACACATGTGGAACAATTGCATGCTCTCTTTTCCACTGTGGGAGACATACATTAATCAAAGGAAATTAGATTGCAGACTTTACTTGGGTATGCGGGCCCCATGGACAAGTAATCAGATTGTATCGTACTGTATCACACATTGTAGTGTATCATATTGTGTTGTGGTCTATAATATTGTATCATACCATGTCATATCATGTTACTGTATTGCATTGTATTGCATTTAATTTCGTCATATATTTGATTTAGTTTAGTTTTTTTTTTTTTTTAATACATCCTATTGTTTCCACAGTAATATTTGCTGTGCAGCATGAGGGCACATTGTGATGGTATGTAGTCTCTGAGAGGAACAAAGGAACATCCAAAACACATTTGATACTGACATATAGAGGATAAATTGTACCTTTTTATGCCCGTGGTTATTTATTGTTGTGTTTTTTTTTTATTGCTATTTATTGGTCTTGATTAGCAGAGTCTTTGAGTACTTCTTGTCTTGTCCTGTTGTGTTTGAATATTGTCAGTATTGTTTTTACATGTTTCTCAAGACAAATGCCCTCTCTTTTTCACTGCAAAACAAATCTACCTGTGGGCAGAAATAAAGTAACCTGAACCTGAACCTGATATGTTTGGACTTTGAAATAGTATAATGTTAGAAAGGGTTATTTTTAACTTGATTGTTGAGGCTTGCCAAGCCATATGACATCCATCCATCCATTATCTATACCCACATTATCCTGAACAGGGTCACAGGGGGGCTGGAGCCTATCCCAGCTCACTTTGGGCGAAGGCAGGGTACACCCTGGAGAGGTTGCCAGTCCATCACAGGGCCAACACAAATAGACAGACAGAAACAAACACCATTTGTAGAATCACCAATGAACCTGACAAGCATGTCTTTGGATGGTGGGAGGAAGCCAGAGTACCCGGAGAGAACCTACGCAGGCACATGAAGAATATGCAAATGCCACACAGAAAGGCCCAGGCCCGGGATGGAACCCGGAACCTTCTCACTGTGAGGCGCCAGTGCACTGCACCACTGTACCACCCGCGATATGACATACCAAGTTGATAGGTTGAGGAAAAGATCTTTGTTTATGGTCAAAATATGTAATTTTACTTAAGTAACTGTGGGTACGTTACATGAGTTCCTTAATAGACCTTATGTAAGTTAAATATGTTATGTAAGTAACTTACTTACGTTACTTTAAAAAAATATATGTTGACTTTTGGTTCCTTATGAACTCAAACACCAGTTATCTGGGTGAATGTCCTGTTTGTTTTTTCCAGTCACCGCTGACTTCCTCTCTACGTGGACTGTTGGTTATCCCTCACTCATGACCTCCTTCTTTAACATGGGCTGAGAACAGACTGGTCATACTTTACGTGCATGTACTTTTCATGCCTGGGTGAAGCAATATGTAACATTGACAGTGTGTCTTCTACTGGACAGACTAGTGTATTACAAGTTGTAGTGTAACACCAAGCTGCACAACTCTAACTGAATTTGTTGTGTGTTTTCAGTGGGTACATTAAGACAAGTTTATTTGCAGAGACATACATGCACACAGCCATTATTTTTGAAACTCAGTAAGGTAAAACAGGTTGTAGCTTTGTGGATGTCAACGCAAATGTTTTGGTGTTAAATTTTGTGTAACTTTGCTTGTGCTGCTGGTGCGTTGAAGAAGCTGAAAAGTTGTATGCACTTGGTCAAGTCGATTGGACTTCATGAATGCAAGTTGATGTGGGTTGTGTTTTAAAGACAGTTGACCCACAAGTGAAAGGAAGAGGACGTAGGCGGAAAGTGTGAAGCACAAGCATGTGAGCGTGTGCATTCATTTGTGTGCATAAATGAGTGAGTGAGCTCCTGGGCTTTATTGGTTTTTTGAAACGTGATTGACAGGAGAGAAGTCTATTAGGTGAGATTGTTAACAGAGTTGAGTCTGTTATCTGCTCCAGGCAGCTGTGAAAGGGAACGGCTGATTCACAAGGAAACTATTGAGAATTTCAAAGGTGTTGTCTGACTGATTTGGGCCCAGACCGATGTCACAGAGCCAGCAAGCAAAGTTGTTCGTGAATTCACACTGATCAATGTGCTCTCACATCCTCCTTCCTTCACTTCATTTCTTTGCTGCATTTTCTAAAAAAGTTTTTCTCTTCTCACATTTCTTCAAGCATTTTAAGTCTCCTTTTGTTTCTTCTTTGCTAACTTTGCATTTCCCTTAGTTGTGATACAAATTAGGTCTTCTCCACTGTGCAGCATTTTTCAACACACCAGAAAGTTTGCTTATACTGAACAGAACTTAATCCGCACAATTAAGCATATACAGACAACTAATCAAGCTAAAGTTTTGCAGCGGCGAGCCCAAAAGCAAATAAAGTTAGTTGATTTGCTTACACTGTACTTCCAATCCTTGTTTTAGCTGCATGAATATTTTATATCCTTTTTGTGTATGGTGCTTCTGAGCATTAGTCGAACAGCCATCTCCACCCCATGAATTTCTTTGAATACCAAATACAGTTAACAGAGTGAAAACTCTATTCTCAGTGGCTGAATAGGATCTAAAAAATTTGACTGCAGGGGCTACAGACTGTTCGACCAAGTAGAAATATGGAAATAATAGGCAGGAAATGTATGTGTCAGTGTAGTTTTGTCTGAATTTGTTGGGTGCATGTGGGCACACTGAACTCTGTTTGACCTTGGTTTTGATTCACCAAACATTGCCACGGGGATGCAATGAATTCATGCGCATGTGTCTGTATGTGTAAATGCTTGTGCGAATGCGTGTGTGGCAGCGTGCAAGGTTATCCATTGGCTAAGGCAAACAAAATATGACATCGAGCCACACATCCTGTCCAGAGCAGCGCAACATATACACACACACACACATTCACAAACACACTTTAAAGGCCTGTGTGTATTTTCTGAACTGTGGGCAAAAGACCCAAGAGGCTGTCTACTGGGCTCATTGGGCCCAGATTTAAGAGATGTGATTAACCAATTGAGAGAGAGCTGAGGGGAGAAGCAGGAGGAGAGCCGCAGGGATCTGGTCCAATAGGATTTGTACCCAAAAGAGTTTCTTTTTTTCAGATCTAGAAGTGTTTTTGTATTATTGATAAAGTTCTGTTGAATGAAAGTTGTAGCATGTGTTACATAAAATGCTGATTGTAGTCCAGTTACAAACAAATCCAATTTCAGTCATATCTTAAAAAAAAAAAAAAAAAAAAAAAAAAGGTTCTTGTAAATATTTTCAGAAACCATGTACACCATTGTTGTAATGAAAGTGAAGGCTATTTCTAGTAGAAATGTGTTGTTATGGGAAACAGTTTATTAAAAAGGGCCCAAAGGCAAAAGCCACATCTGAATTTGGCTGCTGATGTGTCTCTGTTGTCTGCCTTGGCACTCAAAATATATCAGTGACAAATGAGTGACAGTAATGTAGGTGGCTGTAAGAAAATAACTACAGTGAACCCTCGTTTTTCGCGGGGGTTACGTTCCAAATAGAAACCGTGATAGGCGAAATCCGTGAAGTAGTAACCTTTATTTTACAATTGAAATAGATAGAACTGGACATTAAATATATCTATGTTACATATAGTCGTAATGTGATTTCAATGCACGATGCAAATCCGTGAAGCAGCGAGACCGTGAAAGGTGAACCGCGTTATAGCGAGGGTTCACTGTACAAGGTTTGTCAATCAACGAAGCTGTATACGGTCACTTTTCTATGCAATAAAATAAAAATCATAAAGTGAGTGCTTTGTATTATGTTTTACCATTTATCTGTAAATAACCACGAGGTCTCTGAAAAAAGAAACAAACCATATCTGACAGTAACTATAGACAGCATGAGTCAAAAGATGTGCAGTGATTTCACCTGAAGTGTTTTGTAAAGTCAAGAGTTTTAAAATTATGAAATTAATCAGTGCGGCAACATCACTGCTGTGCTGCATTTCACTATTGTTGCATCACACCTTAACCTTCAAACATGGCTGAAACATATAGTTGGAAAGCTAGAAGCTGCCGGAGGTTTTGGGAAAATCTGAGTTAAATAGACTCAAAGGATTTGTTTAAATGTTTAATGTTTTATTAATTTAAAAATAGTTCTCGTTTACTGTCCAATTTTTGGTGACAAAAGCAGCATGATGAGCACAACTTCCTCCAGCTCTGAAAGGCGCGACAACTGGAAAACCCTTGTTTGACCGATGGTTACAGGCCTTAAATAGTTACATGCTGCTTTTTGTTGTGGCCTATAGACATCAAACCATGTATATATGTGTAAGTCTGACTGTTTTGGTTGGTCACTATTTGGATAATAAGTGATGCATTGAACAGTATAGCACAGACTAATTGCTTTGATAGAGGATACAAAAATAATCCTTAAATCTCACTATTGATGTTGTTTATTACTAATTCTTTATTACCTAAATCTTGACCTGACCATTTAAGATGATGTGTTTCATGAAGATAACAGCGATTTACTGTGGAGTGTTAACTCCTTCTGTCTAAATGGTAAATGGAGAGTAGTACAAAGCACTTTACAATGGTTTCCCTTCACCTACGCTTGTACATAAAGAATCGATGAGTTGCTGTGATGCAAAGATTTGACATATGCAGTTTAATGTCTCGTTTAAACAAACATCAACAAGGTTTTAAACCACCTACCCTACAATAAATACTTGCCAAAATGAGGCTATAGTTGTTTTGTTTGTTGCTCTAGTTAAGCAAAGTGGATCATACATAGATGGAGGAAAAAAGATGTAACAAACATATAAAGGAGCAAACTAATGTAGTCAAAACCACCTTTGAAGTGTTGCTAAACTGTTTGACCGTTTTATTGTTTACCACACCTCTGTGAGTGTGAGCCAAGCCAACATATAATTGATTGTATTTACATCTCAATGACTTACATCACATAAAATAAATTTAAGATAATAACTCGTGAATTTCAGGTAGCATTATTTGGTCTTCTTGTGTTCTACATTGTTTCTATAGTCAATAGTCAAAACATTTTTCTGAAAGCAGCCTAATAAATTATATTGAAAGTGATGAATACAAGTGATTAGACATTGTTTCTGAACATATTTACACATAGCTAACAGTCGGTCTTTCCTCCCTCATACTGGCAGCTCCTGCACCGGCACAATCGCCACAGTAGCAATTTTCTAACTCTATTGAAAATGTAGCCGAAAGAGTTCCCGCATCGGTTCTTTGATTGCTCCCCTACCACTTCACTCAGCGGCTGGCCAGGGGATTTGTTTCTCTGTGTGATTCACAAACAAGCAAAGAGAAATTGTTGGGAGAGTTGCACTTACCCCACTTTCATAAGGTCACGGCAAAAAATCTCTCATTGTGGTCAGAAAATGATGCTGGAATATGAATATACAGCAACAAACAGACTTTAACACAGAGTCCAGTAACTCGTATGGACACAGTTAGATGTGTGATGAAACATTGTGTTAATTACTTTGTTTTGGAAATACAAAGTTGGAAGCTATTTCAAATTTTGTTTCATATTATATATTTTTAATATACAGACAATAGTAATGGATATTTCACATGTTTATCTTCATTTGTTTTTCCATATAATGAGGTTTAGACAACATGACAAAGCTGCAGATTTGTTTACATCCTGTCAGGTTGTTTGACTGCATATTTGCTTGCTCCGCTGGGCTCTGTTTTATGGCTGTATATAACTGTGTTACTGCACATCCAGATTTCAGCAGGTGCTATAATAAACCTGTAGGTTCTGAGTCAAAACATTCAAACAGTGTTGTTTCACCAAAACCATTTCACCAAATTGTTAGTGCAGCAGCACTTGTCACATTCATTTCTTTAAATGAACTCGCACTGTAGATTCAGATCAGTCCAGATAAATGAGAGCAAAGTCAAATGATGGCTGGCAACAGCCGGTAGTCACCTGATCTTTTGGTTTACAGAGTATATCACAATACTAATTAATTTTGGTCAAAACCAGTGTTTTATTTTCTTGTTTGACCTCTTTGGGCGAAGTTGAACACACAGTTGTACCCAGTGCTGTTAGATTCTGTAACTAGGACAACAGATGAAAAAAAACAGACAGTTGCAGGAGTGACTTAAAAGTCCTGTGTTGGTTCTTGCTTTATGAGTGCTGATTTCCTCAGAGGCATGGGATAGATGAACACATCAAGGTGTGAAATAAATAACACATGATGGGAAGAGTGTAAATACTGCATTCTCTCGACCTCCCCACACACACTCCCCCGCACACACGAGCACGGCATGTCCCCGGGATGAAAGCGGTAACTGGCATCTGAGATAAGCACATGCCTTTGAGCAGCGTCCCTCACATCCACGCCGATGCATTATTGATCGTGACTTCTCATAGTACGGGGATTTTACCCTCGCTGGTGGATGCCCCTTGGTGAGCACCGCCAGATGAGCTACTGGTTGCGTTTCATTTGTGTAAGTTGCTAAATGTTTATAGGATTACTGAGTAGAGGAAGGTAATGGTGAATGTATGTAGCGGTATTACACATAAACATCCTGCTGCCTATATAGCCATAATATGAACAGGCGTCCAGATTTGCAGTAACACTGATGCAGAAAAAGACATACATTTAATGTGGGGACACTTAAGAAAAACATGGACAGCTCTAATAAGTACGACAGTTCACACCTGGTATTTCATGCTGACCATTTGTGAACGGATCTCATTTCCCCACTCTGTATGCAAATGACCACATACACGAGGTAAGTAAACAAGTAAATAAGCACCTGAATAGAAACAAGCAACAGGCATTTAACAAAATTACATCTTTGCTCACTGGAGCCTAATTTTAATGTGTCTATTCAAAATGTATGACGTATTTCACGTTTGTAGATGTCTAAACATTCTGTAGTTTAGTGAGTTTGTAATATACTGTACAACCGTTGTTTGACCTGATTGGTTCAGGGTCAGATTATTTTGTGTTTGAGAGGGTTGGGGTCTGTGCTACATTGGATAATTTAAAAAATTTCCCCTCGGGGATTAATAAAGTAACTACATAACCTAACCTAACCGAATTGAGCTGTGCAAGCGGGCGGCGAATTTTACACAGTTGTGGGTTTGATGTGTGTTGGAAATTACATAAGATAAACTGAAAGAAAAAAATAAGTTGAAACCAGAGGAGGCTTTGGTAAAACAAGCGTTACGTACATCCTGTGTTTTTGATCACCAAACAGCTGCATCATAGCTGTGAGTTCACAGGTATTTGCTCGTATTGCAGGTATCAGTTCAGCTGTGTTCGGTAGAATCTCTCAGGAGACCGTTTCTAGTAACGAAAAATGAAAGAGCAGGAAGAATGTTCCGATGTAAGGACTGTTTCAGTGGAGGGGGAAAAAAACTATTCTAAACTACAAAACATGCTGTAATGTGACAGTCAAACATGGAAGCACCAGGTCAGATACGAACACAGGAACATGGCACCGATATTTTTTATTGCTTATTCGGTTGACTTGTTGGTCTTTTAATGTGGCCCAGGATGCATTTGCATTTACATTGCTAAAACACTGTGATCATACACGTCCTAGTCCATCTCCGAATGTGGTCTGAGCAGATCGGATCTCATTGCGTCCTCAATGTGAACCCGGTGCATTCACATCTGCACTTTTAGCTGACCACTTGTGATCCGATCAGGCAGAACGGATGTTAATACCAAATGTGAACAGTATCAAAGAGATGCCGACTTCGCAAGCAAATAATATTAAGCAACATGTAATTTGAAAGACTTTTACATGGCAGTGTTGGCATGGCAACAAACAAACTTATCCTTCTATTGGCGAATCAGAATGTGAGTTGGTGTATTTCCTAAAATATTGAATACTCGCTTTAATTTAGTAATTTATTTCTCTAAACTAATTAATATATACAAATTTAAAAAAAATTGATTTATTGCCTCTTCATTACAGGTTTTTGTTAACTGGCTTGTCCTTTTGACTTTTAATTGCTGGGTTGAATTGTAGTTAATTATCTTCAGTTCTCTCTCTCTCTCTCTCTCTCTCTCTCTCTCTCTCTCTTTCACACACACATTTAGAGACCACACAAATACACTCTCTCTCTCTCTCCCTCTGTCTTTGTTTACAGGTTGAGAGTACTTCATTGCCATGGTCTCCCAATGCTCGGAGGGCTGAATTTGCCTGTTCTCGTTAGCTTGGCTAAATAGTCCTGGCTATGCTTTAATTAGTGTGCAAAGATCAATGATGAAAAAAGGACAGAGAAGGGTTTCGTTTAACTCCTTACTGTCCATAGTTGCTCAGTATTTTTTTAAATTAAGACAGAAGAAAATTCAGTGTGCTTTTTGTCATCAACCTTTTAAATTACTTGAGTAATTTTGGAAAATCTTAAAAAGCTAAATCAACCACACACTTTTATTTCAAATACAGAACTGATCCCATCTTTTAAATTTAAACATTTATGGTTCAAACGTTTGAATGCCTGAAGGTACCATTAGCAATAACTAGACAATGACTCATAGCTTTATGAAGAGATTCTGAATACTGCATGTCTACGGTTGGTAAGAAAGAACAGAATAAAAAATGTACCTCAGATAAAGGAAAACCCCGACAAGATTAATGCTACTTTTGAAACAGAAATGTAGAGGGAGGTATAATAAAGGTGTAGTGTATACTAAGAGTATAAAAATACAACAAGTAATATTGGCAGAATCAATTGCTGTCAAGTAGAGATGCCATTTAAAGGACAATTTTTCACATCAGTAATGCAAACTAAATCAATGAGTCAAATTGTAGCAATTTCTACAGAACTGAGATGATCAATATTTGGATTGCTGTGATATGTGAATGATATAAAAAATATTGACCAATTCTAAAGCTGAAGTAAACTCCGTGCATGTTGGCTTTCATTGAAATGAAGGCCTACTATGATGGTATTGTTATTACACTCCCTAATGTTCTTGGGATTTATTTATTTGTATTATTCATATTTTTCTTCTTAGTAATAATGTTTAAAATGGCCACTTTTTAATAAAGATAATGCAGTAAAAATGATGCCGTTTAGACCTTATGTGCCAAGCACTTAAGCACCTGTTATATGTATTTTCAGCATCAGACATAAAAATGAAGTCAAACCCATCAAAAAACCCTTGTTTTCTTATACTAAAAACAAGGTTGCATAGGTAAAGTCTCACTGAATTCATTCTTCTGCCTCAGAGTCTTTTCACAAGATCCTCATCTCCCACTTTCTGCCTACTGCCTCAATAGTAGACTCCTCCTCTTCCCCAGTCTTATCCCCTCCTGTAGCCCAGCTCCTTCTCCTGTGCTCTTATCTGGGCTGAAGCCCCCAATCCCCCCCCCCATCCCCACCCCTTCCAGCTTGTTGCTATCTCTACCAGTCGGGGTAATCCACTCCTCCCTATGTGTCTGATGCCTGCTCCACTCAGCGGTGCCCGGGATTATCTCCCCACAGCCCCCACGGCCCAGTGCCACAGCTAAAGGGGAACCCGGCACACTCGCTGCTCAGGCTGGTTAGCTAGGTCCATTCAGGACATTCACAGTTGGCACAGCCGTCTGTGTTTTACTGTCTGTGCAGATGGGAGTGAGTCCTGTATTCCAAGACTATACTCCTTATGAGTTCTTGATTGAAGACGGGGTGATGCAGCTGTTTAACATAAAATATTTGTGGCTTTAAATTATCAAATCAGCTGCTGTGTGATGGGGCCAAATTCTTAAACCAAAGCTGCCCTTATACTGTTTCAGTTCAGAAAACTCTTTATTGTGAAGTCCCCCATTTAATACCAAAATATTTTCTGTAAAAAATGTAGGTCTTAATGTGACACCATATATATTATAGGTGTGCAGTATTCTATGTTGTGTATTGGTAATAATGCAAAGAGTATTGGTAAATAAATGTGTTCAAATTCTAATTCAAATGTCAGTATAAAGATTTTGGCAGTAGGGAGTACTGCAGTTTGTGTAATATATACACCCCATTATATTTATATAATATAATATACTGTATAATATTATCAGCACATGCTGATCAACACTGAATATTTCAATATGTATTTTGTGCTTGAATATGATATCACCTACTTTAGTTCCAGTTTATCAACTCGGCTCAATGCCACACAGAAGTATTATGTTTGTCACCAAGGTAATGTGGCTCTCACATTGCAAAATGGGCCCCTATACTGCACAATTGCATTTTTATACAATGTCATTTTATGTAACCGTAAATGATGGTGCCATAAATTCAGCCTGAATGGTTGAGCTTGTGAATTATAGTAGTAATTATTATGAGAGTGTATAATGTTATGTGCATAACCATAGGTTCTCGAGTGAGAAAAGAGGAAGAGGAAATATTCCTCTGCTGGTGTAGTTTTAGCCTACAGGCTGCAGTAGATTCACAGTCCATTCTGGGCTATATCTGATTTCTAATCCATATATTCCACTTGCTGCCTTCTTATTCAACCCCCTCTCCCCAAGACACTTTCCCATCCAATTTTCTCCCTTTCTCTCCCATCCGCTCCAGTCTCCCCTCCCCTCCCACCCCTTGCTGTTCAGTTTAGATTCGGGGATGGAAAGCTTCATAAACAATTTTCTCCCATTGCTGTTGAGCCACTTTTACCCAGGCACTGTGTGAACGCCATGCCAATTTCCTGAATCCATACTTCACAGCCACCCCTTGCTCCCCTCTACTTTCTTCCTCTCTCACTCCTCACTCCCTCTGTCCATCGAAACAATGTCCATGTCAAGACAATTATACCCAGTCTCTGCCACACACACTAACTTGGTGTGTTTACCACCGAAGGGCTGGTGGCAGCAAAGCAATTTCCTCCTGATGTGAATGCTGTATCTCTCTCTCTCCCCTTCTCGCTCACTGTCTCTCTCTCGCTCTCATTCACAGTCTCTCATGGCTCCTCGAGCCCTGCAGACATCTGATCTCATAAGCGATATATCTGCTGTTATAGCCACTGGCACCTCCTCGCATCCAGCCACCAGCTCTGCCAGCGCTGGTTATTTCTGCTGGGAGGTGGCGGAAACGTGACAAGCGCAGCGGCAGCACATAACCGAGGGCCGCCAGCTCGCCGCTCTGGGCTAGGTGTGCGCTGAGATTATCACCAAACCTGCAGGCTCTACCAGCTCCACTCTGCCACCGCACTTGGTCTCTCTCAGCGTGTTGCCATCTTGGTTTCACAAGTCACATACATTCTTCTTGCCTCTTCCACTCCGGGCCTAGTTACGGAAAAGAACAGCCTCAGTCACAACTTTATGACACCGTCCATCATGGCTTCGTGTTGTGTATCCGCTCTGGGGAGACTCTGCTTTGTAGCTGCTTTGTGTGTTTGGAATAGGTGGATGCAGGACATGAGTTGGCCTGGTAGAGATGAGAGAATATTAAAAAGTAAAGAGGTTAGAAGCTATGGCCTCCCTGTGGTGTGTATGGAGGGATATGGTAGAATAATGCAAACACATCCACAGAGTCTTCGTGGAGCTATGAGGCATTAAAACACTCAAATGCAGAGGCACATAAGGTGTGTAAATACAGATAATCTAGTGAATTTCTTTGTTTGTCCTGGGGGATTAAAAAAAAAAAAAGTATTTGTATATATATATATTTGTTTGTGTCAGTTTGATTCCAGCTAACAGTGTTGAAGAGGAGAGCCATCAATAAATGTGGATTCCACCTTATTACAAGGAAATACAGATGCAGATGCTTTACCTGATCATACTTTGAAGGTGTTTAATGAGGACAAAGTGGAAAAAGAGTTCAATAACCTCTTTAGGGACATATGGACAGTATATTTCAACATATGATCGCATTCACTTACAGTCTCACATTTTCTTGGATGATATTTAGTATTATTGGGTCTCTAATTGCTGTTGAATCTTTATGCATTTTAATGTTTGTAATTAATTCATGAAATGGTCGCTGCTTTTATGATTGTGAATCCTAAATCTTAACTGAGAGCTTAAGACGAGGAGAGGACGTTGAGACATTGTGTCCATGTTAGGGACGTGTTTGCACGCTGAAGCTTGTGGTCGGCAAATGAGTTTGGTCTCTGCTGACAGCTCCTGAGAATTCCTCATGCTTGGGTCACATGCATTTTTCTCTGGGCTATCCCAGGCGGCAGCAGGAAGTATTTGTGATTCATGCTCTAATCTCCCCCTTCACAGATGTCATATTGAGAACCAGATTGGAGTCAAGCATTTATGGGTGCAGCTTTCCACCATGAAAGCTTGGTAGTAACTTTACCTCTTACACAAACCATGTTTCATCACGGGAATATAATGAAAGTCGAATCTTAAACCTCAAATATCCACAATGGAGGCAATATGTGTTGAAATGATTCCTTTCTGTAATTGTCTTCCATGTGTTTTATTCTCATTTTAAAGTGATTTTTATAAATATTTTATGTGAAATATGTTAACAATAATGATGATAATTATAATGATATTAATGATATACTGATTTATCTGTTGGGAGTACAAGGGTCCGTGGCCACCCGTGTTCTATTGATTCCTCTGAGCTTGTTGCTTGCAGTAAAATACAGCATCACTTTATGGAGTTTAGCACAAGTTCAATCAGGAAGACTTCCCTCTTAAATCTTCCACCCCGACTCTTTCATTCTCCAATCAGTTAAGCTACACCTTGTGGCTTTGTCCCATAAATTATTCTGCATTTCTCATTGTCAGTCACTTTATAATTCAAGGGGCACTCCGTCTTGGTTTGTATCATACAATCATGTATGCTTGGCTCTGTCTTCTTTTACCCACATTTAAGCCAATTACTAATCAGGGCCCTTGTTTATTTTCCCAAATTAGCTTCTTCTGTATGTTCTTTTATGTAAAACTGTTGTCTAGTCTCTTATTTGGCAGCAAAGTTTCATGCATGTTGCTTTAGAAAGATAAAGTAAAATAATTATGTGTTTATCCTCCTTTACTGCACCTTCACTCTAACATTTATAAGCAAAGAATAATGGTCTCAATTCACCCCACAATCCCTCCATCTTTACCCGCTGTCGCCAGTGAGACCTGTGGCGCTCCCGCTGAAGCGCTGTCATCATATGTAATACTGGAAGTCTTTGCCAAATGATTCAATCTTTGCTTAGCAATAATGCACCAAATATAGAATTTATTGCTCCCCCCCAAAAAATCTGTAAGTTTGCACTGTAATTTTTACTCCAACACTGAGGACCAGTCGCTTAAAAAGAACTGGAAACATCATTCCTGCTCGCTTACAAAGAGTTCTGCTTTGTAACAAGTTTATTCCATGTTCTAATATAATTATTAACATCAAGAGTTATTTGTAGCCATTAATTGTGTGTCTCTTGTGTGTGCTGCCTGTCTGGCTGTTGCTGTTGAGTTTGAATACCGCTGGACCATGAAACTATTGAAACTATATCAGGGCAGTTTCTGGTTGCAGTTTAGACCTCAAAGAAAGTCTATACTAGACTTTGATTGACAAGTACGTTAAATCTATGAAACTTTGAGTTCATTTATAGTCTCTTCTTATAGGAACATTGTAACAGTGGCAGATGGAGTTATGGGGTAATATAATATTAACTATCTCGTCTTTTAATGCTGCAGGTGAACTCAAACCCAATAAGTTCCTGGTCACCCATCACACTCGCACTGAAATGACGGGTTACAAATTTACTGCTTTCAAGAAGGCTGTCATGCTATTTGCTTATGCATTGAGATGTTACTGTTTCTATTTATGCTACTTCGGTGAGTTAGTATTGAGTTACTGTTTTTTCTTCCTGTATAAAGTACACTGAAAAATAAACTGTTCACTCAAATGACCTTGTTAGAAGTTCACAGGCTTTCTTACTAAGAAATGGTACGAAAATATTTTTTCATTAGAACAGAAGTAAGTACAAAAGCACAAGAGACGTTTTTACAGACTGTCAAGTACTATTCATCATCAACCTCCTTTCAAAGAAGGTCTGTGCTGTAAGTGCAAGGTTGCAGAACAAAGTGGTCTTTTCTCTACCACTTGGTCTGTGGCCTCACTCACTGAATGAGAACTTTCAGAAACTAATTACAGAGAAACCATCTTCATCACATTGCCATTATAGGGGAGAGGGGACGGGCCTGCTGACTCCCTTGGCTCCTGCAGAGAGCAAGGCTCTGATACACTTAGCCGTAGCCCTGCTTTAATTGTGCAGAAAATGTGATTTGTGCCCCAGCTTCACTTTCTAGGGAAAGTGGTGTTCACAGTCGGGGGTGTTCCAGTCGCATGAATAGCTCTGCTATTTAACCACCAAAGGAACCTTGCTTGAGTGTATGCGTATGTGTGCATGCATGCCAGTTTTTATGTGTTTGTCTTCCTGTGTGCTTGAAGTCAGTTCCACATATCCTGTTTGTCCTTCTTCAGTAAACAAGATTTCCACAATGTGATTACCCATTAAATGCTGGAAAAAGAAATTGCAAAGAGAAAAATAAAAAATAAATGAATGTTCTGTGCATTATTTCCTTAATCAAAAATCGTAATATTTAGTCATAGACACTTTTTTACAGATAGTAAGAACAGGTTAGTATACCACAATGTATAAATGGTCTTTTGAGTGCCCGAAACATTTAGTTCATGCCACCGTTGTTGTTTTTTCTTTGTTTTAAGCTGGTGATCTGATAGCTTGAGATGACAAAAAGCAAATGTGGACTTCAAATGTAAAGGAATTTGCTTACACATATGCACACAGTCTAGAATGAAAACAGTTGGGAGAAAAAGATTGAAAAAAAATTGAAGATGGAGAGACTGAAAGGAGTGATAGGGGCTTTGAAACATCTTGAGGGAGACAGAAAGAGAATTGTAAAGTGCAAGAAGGAGAGGGGGAGAGTGAGGAAGAGGCATATTGGCAGAGGATGAGAGAAACTGAGCGGCAGGGGTGGGGTGAGGAAGAGGAGTGTAAGAGTGAAAGAGACTGATAGGGGAAAGGAAGAAATCCTTAACATACACCCCTCACCTGGATATGGTGCTTGTGAGCTTCGCTAAAAAACTGCTGATGTGACACGAAGAGCGAGAGCTAGCTTTTCAGCGCAGAGAAAAGTGCTTACTGGCTCTTCTTGTAAGGGAAAAAGGCTTGAGGTACACGCCTCACATATCCTCTTTGTTTGGAGACTTTGCAGTGGCCAGCACTTTCTATCTCCCCCCTATCTGTTCTCCATTTTTTTTCATTTTCTTATTCATTCCGTTTGTTCTTCTTCTCCTCAACACTTTCCGAGGACACAGTTGCAATGCCTGGCAGGCTACTTTTGGATCGATTTGTTCCAGAATAATCTCTGGCAGTATAGCTTTGGCTAAAGTTTACTGTTGCTCTTTGTATTAACAATGTTTCACAGAGGGAATGTGGCTATGGATTGGAAGTGGTGAAAAGTTGTTGTTTGCTCTGAGGAAAGGGTGTTTCATCTGCCACTAAAAGATCCTACCATGTGCTTGATTTATTCCATTCCATCCACAACACACCCACACATGTCCTCTTTTAATTTAGTTGGGAGAAACAGAATTAAATTTTGCAATATAGATTAATTTAGATTTTGTAGATAATCACATCTGTTCAATTTAACATAGAATTAATTTGCACAATATTATCTCGATTTAAAAGCATGAAAATTTAAGTAGGTCTTTCTCTCTCTCTCTCTCTCTCTCTCTCTCACACACACACACACACACACACACACACACACACACACACACACACACACACACACACACACACACACACACACACACACACACACACACACACACACACACACACATATGCCTGTATGGCTATCTCTTTGAGGACATTCATTGACACAATGCATTCCCTAGACCTCTACCCTAACCTTAACCATAACAACTAAGTGCATTACCCTTACTCTAACCTAAACCTAATTCTCCCACTCAACAATACTTAACCAACCAATACTTAATCCTTAGAGAAAGTGAGGACTGGTCAAAAGTTTCTCATTTTGTCAAAATGTCCTCACTTTGTTAGACTCCAAGGGTCTAAAACTAAAACTGGTCCTCACAAGGATAGCTGTACAAGTACAAACACACACAGAAAATTCACTCTTTTCAAACCTGGCGTGGGTTAATTTGACATTTTAACAAATGAGAAATTATGTGCTACTGTATGAGTCACATTTGCACTTTAATTATAAATGATAATAGTGTAATTCAAAATTAGATTCAATTTTTTTATCATTGAGGCCACAGTGAGACGAGGTTAAGACTCTACTGCCATGCTAGCAGCTGTCAGGCTGTACTTTAACACATCTGTGCTTTAAATTAAATGCTATTTTAAGTACGCCAACATGTGACAGTGTTAACATGCTGATCTTCAGCCAGTAATGTTCACTGTCTCAGTGAAGTGTTAGCATGCTAGCAATTAGTTCTCAAGGCAAACTACAGCTGAGGTGAATGTCATCCGTTTTGTTGTCTGAAAGATTAAAAGATGGATCACAGTAATTTTAACAATACATTGCTCTGGGAACATGAATACAAAATGTCTGCAGCCAATTTCATGACACTACATCTAAAATATTGTAGTGTCATATTTTGAGATATCGCACCAGTTTAACCAGTCTCCTCTGACCACAGTCAGAAGGAGTCATCGTTGGCAACGATGCCTGTACAAAATTTCATGAGTATTCATCAAATAATTGTTGAAATAATTCAGTGTGGACTGAAGTGGTGGACTGACCAACCATTGTGCTGCATTTAACATCCAAAGAATCACATTCCTAGCAAACTGTACAACTATTGCTACAGATAGTACGCTATGATGTTAGTATTGCAAAATTAAAATGATTGAAATTTTGAGCAATTTTTTTTAGCATTACACGTTGATGATGAATGTAAAGGCTGTAAATACAGGTGAGTTTTGAGACCAACCTTTACCAAGTAATTTCTGCACTTCTGTCCATCTCATCAAAGTGTTAAATCTAAGGACTCAATCCATTCAAAAAGGCTTTGATGAATGAAGTGTTGGTTTTAGCCAATAATAATAATAGGCACTGTCTCCAAGGAAAGGAAAAGGGATTTTTTTTTCCCATCTCAAGGTTTGTCTTCCCATTTCTAAACCCCTATGGTTTTGTAATCAGTCTTTCTAAACCATCTTAATCTCTTAATTCACTTGTATCACTCAAATGGCTATCTTATTCTTTCCACCAGCGGCACTTTGTAGCTTCTAATCCTCTAAACTGCAGGAGATTTCCTGACCGACACCAACCCTAGCACACATTAAGAGACATAACCAAAATATATGTTCATGAGGAGAGGATAACAGCTCTCACTGGAGGGAACATTAAACTGGCTTTGGGTCCTCTGGTCAGCAAATCTCCTGCAGTGATTCAGAGAGTATGTATAATCCCCATTCTTGTTGAGACACCTGGCAGTGTCTCACTGGAGATAATTGGTGATATTGCCCAGTAGGACTGATATACTTTGCCTGTGGTTACTAGAGAAGACATATTCCTTTAGTATTTTAACTTGGAGAAGTATGAGGATCAGTATAAAAAAAACAAACATCATACAACAGGATGGATTTCAACTTGAAAGTTACTCATTTTGCGTAATAAGGCATCTCTGTACCCTAAATAAAAAACAGTAATTTTTGTGTAGCTTTTAGCTGTTACATGCACATAGTGTGTCGTGTGCCATCTGAACACAACTACACTCAGTGTGTGGAGGAAAAGGCATCAAATAATAATTATTTACCTGCTTCAGTCAGTTCAACACATTAAACCCCTCTTTGTCCATATCAACATATCTACAGGGTTTATTGCATTGCATAAACAGTAGAAAATTGACTTTTGCAGCATACTGGCCCCATGATTTTTAACCATGCAAGTGGTGTGACTCTAAGGATGGCAACGTCCGATGGTTGGTCACTTGGTATAGCAGTCTGGACTTCTACTACTTTGGTCAGTGCCTCAGTAACTGCCTTTGGACTACTCTACAACTTTCTTTTGTTGACAAATTCATGTCCCCTTCAAGATAAATTATAACAACTTTGATAATTACATTTCATCTATCGCCAGGTCAAAATTCAAATTTGGACAGTGTCTGGATTTATGACCAAATATCTGCAAACTATTGACATTCCCTCAACTGTGCTATTTAGCTATTGTTAAAACACTAAGTTAGCATCGTCATTGTGAGTTTGTTCGCCTGCTGATGTTAAGCATTTATCCCAGGCACCCCTATGGAACCTTACAGAGCTGCTAATATGGCTGCGTGCACTGACTTAAGCCATGCATGACAAAACACAACTCTCATTCATTTGAGTGAAGCCAGCCCGATGGTGCAGCAGGTGCATTCGTTGTGAGGAAAGATAATACAGATAACTCTGCAGCATTGTAAAACCCTTTTTGGGAGTGTTTTGGCACCTGATAAACCTTTAAACGTATTTATATATTACTCCAACTGGACTTCCTGGGTTGTATTTTGTTGTCTCACTAATACCTTAAACAACACACAGGATGCTGCATTGTTTTACCACAGAAATGTCTTTGGTCTGAATCCCTGCTCAGTCATATTAGTATGTCAGTTGCTTTTCACTTACACTTCTGGCTTTTTGTTATCGATGTAGAAAATGCAAAATTTTCTGTGCTTATTCTCGTAATATAATTTATTTATTTATTTATTTTAAATGTAAGCGGGTAGGTCTTTTCTGATCATTTTCTGGACAGCTCTGATATTTATTTGAGGTAGTGGGTCATTGCTTTATCTCCTTCTCTCCAATGAGCAAATGACCGCTGATATCTCACCTCTGTGGGACCTGCTCCCTCTCCTCCAAATTGCATCCTCCTTTTATCTAATGGAGAGGGAGAAAAAAAGAGAAAATGTTTCAATGCCTCCGTCTGACGGGCAAAATAAATTGCACTTACAAGATCCAAATTACATTGTTTAACCTCAAAATGATTGGCCTGGGCCCCTCTCCCAAGGCCTGATCAGTTGGGTGATGTATGGCCTCAGTTTACTCCAGCACTGCAAACCCAGCACTGCACAGTGCTCTGCAAGCCTCCAGGGCAGAGCTGGAAGGGGTGGGATGTGCACAGTGCGATGGAGCCAGAGGAGGTTTAATGTTTAATAAGCCCCTTTTCTTGCACTCCACTTTAATTTAGAAATATGAAGCTGCACGTGTTGAAAGAGGGGATTATTAGCTGGTGCTAATCTCTCTTTCTCTCTCCGCCCTTGTTTACTGCAGTTCTCCTCCCCAACCCTCATCCTCAATCCCAAACAGAATGAAAGAAAATGACAGTGAGGGGGTAGAAGCAGGAGTGAGAGAGAGAGAGAAAAAACTGAAATTGGGCTGCTTGTTTGTTGTGGCTTGTTGTGTTGTGAGCATGTAATAAGGCTCAAAATGTCACTGGTTCAAACAGTCACCCCCAGGCAGTGTGGGATTGTGGAGATTTGTGTAGGGGTGTGCGTTGATGAGATGTGCACGTAATTTTGGGGGATTAAGAAGGCCGACTCATCCTGGAGTTTATTCAACGGATCTCTTCATTTCTTATTGTTGAGGACAACCTAAACAGATAAATACCACATAAATAATATAATTGTCATATAATGAATGAGTTTTGTAATGAGTAGTGAGGTTCAACAATAAATAATGTGATGAGAAAGCTGCTGTAACATTACAAGCATGAGTGTGTGAAGTAAGAGACAGCTGTTATTGGCCTTCCATTTTCAGGATGAAAAAAAAAAGATGTTTTTTCACCTTTTTTCTCTTCATTTCATCCTTCCCTCCAATAAAAGGCCCCTCCCTGTCTGCTAGCCCAGTGGTGGTATCTTTTTGCATTGTAGGAGGCGCCATCTGGAAGAGGGAAATATTAATGACAAACCCAGATCCCGGCATGTCTTGCTGTTCTAATCAGCCAGCTTTCGGTTCCACACTGCTCTGTGTTTCCGGGGAGTGGGGAGGGGCGTGGTTGCTGGGGTGGAGTGTGTGTGTGTGTGTGTGTGTGTGTGTGTGTGTGTGTGTGTGTGTGTGTGTGTGTGTGTGTGTGTGTGTGTGTGTGTGTGTGTGTGTGTGTGTGTGTGTGTGTGTGTGTGTGTAAGGAGAGAAGATGGGGGTTGGTGGGCAGCATGTGTGCTAAAGCACGATTGATGCTTTGTGTAGCGACTGAATACAAATGAAGGATTTGTCAAACTGCAATATTTGGGTCCCAATAGATTACCATACGGCACCAGGGTAATTATGCACACAGTTGATTGAATGGAGTCAAAACAGGGGGAATGTGTAAACTTGTGGCTGCTGCCGCATTTGATTTCCATAGAAATGGAGTAGGTGACACGCGCACAGACACATACAAATACGCAGACAAATGCACATGCACAAACACAGCCTGCATAAATGAACACTTATAAATACACACAAACACAGGTTAATGTGTGCATGAAAACATAATGACTTGCGGAGGCACACATTAATTCAAATGCAGACAACTTTTCAACTAACAAAAGTCATGCGCACACACATGCCACACAAAGAAATCCGCATCTAAAAACACAGGTGTCACACAAATTACAGCTGTAATTAAGGAATGTGTTGACAGCTATTAGCAGTCTCATTCATGAGCATATTTACACTTTGGATCAAAAACCTTTACCTGCAGTACAGAGATAAGGCTCATTGTTTTAGGTTTTTACCCATTTTCACCCCAAACAATACACAGGTTTTCTCAATAGATTTACAAAGATTTTCATTTGGATTTTATGTCCTAACCCAAGAGTTGTTTTTGCTGTTACAAAAAAGATGTAACCACCAACGTAGAGTAAACAAGGTCTACTAGTAAAAAATATCACCAGGAAAACATTGGGGAGGAAATGCATAAGAGCCAAGAAGGTTTTTAAGAATTCAACAGAAAAAGATGTTCACACAAATGTGTGCACTAGCCCCTCACACACAAGGAGGAGAAACTATTGGGTGTACTGGAGGTCATAAGCTACTGTAGATAGGAGGGTGCTTTATTCAGCCGACCCCCAGTTAGGGCTCAATTATTCCCTGTGGGAGAGCAATAGCCCATTCTGTCACTCTCTTTATTGTGTTCACACTCGTTTTGATTGTTTCCTTTTATCATTATTCCTGGAGAATTAAACACAGCATGAAATAAATGCTACTGGCAATTCTAGTATGTATTATTGTCATATTGTAGCACACATTCACTACTTCTGCAATCATCAGAAAGACTCGTGTTGTATTTTAATACTTTCATTATCTGTATCCCTCTATGTGTCTTTTTGTTTCTACGATTGAATTCATCAATACACAGCAATTTGTAGTTTCATTTCAAGTGAATGTGTATCTCGTGGAAAATAAAAATGCAGAAGTTATAAAAAGGAAATGGCATGAAAATTCCTCTGGCTCATTTTAAATTATGTAAATTTCACTGACATTTGTTCTTTTTCCAATGTTTGTTCTTCCAAAAACCCTCCCCTTACATCTTGGCCTTTTAGAGCATGTGCAATCATAGCAGACTACAGCAAAGACCAATGCAAGTATTGATCATTTGAGGGAATGCAGTGTGTAGACAGGTCTAACTCGTGCCACTTTTTCTTTATTCAAAGTTGGAGATAATTCAGAAATTGCATGATTCATTCAATTCTTATTCAAATGCCACATCACAGGTGATATTTTCCTCCAGAATGGCATTCCTCTCAGCCTATTCTCATTCCTCCCTAACAGATTCCCATTATGCATTTTCAACAAACTAAATTTTCAGCCACAGCCATTTAAATGTCTGAAATGTTGAGAATGGCCTAGGTCTGAAACTTTACATGATAAAGTCCCAGTACAACCATGTTTCAACGTTATGGAAGGTAAACAGCTGTTTCCTGTGTAAGGGTAAGTTAGCATCAGTTAGAGTTTCATTTGCAATAATGACTGATTAGTGTTTCTCACACACGTGTACTGACACAACTTATTATTCATCATATAATTTTGTTGAACACACAAATAGACAAAAGAGGAAAACAGAATGTTATAATAAATCAAAACTGGGGATTTCAAACAAAAGAAAAATATCCATTTTTAGGAAACACCACAGAGCTCAGGTGCACCAAACATCTCCCTTGTTCACCTCGGCTTCTGGAGAGGTTGATGTTGTCAGACAGTGTCTCTGTCTTTCTGTGTCCTTACTCTACAAAGGTTATCCTGTTGAATCAGATAGGATGGTGGCGGTAAAGAATCTCTTTTGTGGTCGCTGCGTCGCCCACGTATGGTCTATGCCACCTGTCCCCAGGGGATATTGTTTGTGTGTGTGTGTGTGTGTGTGTGTGTGTGTGTGTGTGTGTGTGTGTGTGTGTGTGTGTGTGTG
Organism: Brachyistius frenatus; assembly: GCF_029030835.1. NCBI lineage: Eukaryota > Metazoa > Chordata > Actinopteri > Embiotocidae > Brachyistius > Brachyistius frenatus. The sequence goes on from NW_027210603.1 coordinate 5,110,908, forward strand.
TGTGTGTGTGTGTGTGTGTGTGTGTGTGTGTGTGTGTGTGTGTGTGTATCTACTATCTGTTTCTGTACAACTGAAACGTGCCTGTATTGTTGTGTAAATGTGTCTGTGCACGTGCATGCTTATTTGTGTGTTCTGGTAAATATATATATTGTGTGTGTGTGGGGGGGGGGGGTATGTGTGTGAATGGAGCAGGTGGCGGTCCTAGTATAGGAAATGTCTACACCAATCAACAGACACCCCCTCAACCTTGGGATTCGGGGTCCCGCCCAGACCTCAGTCACATCGTTCACAAAGTGAAAGAGACACACAGACAGACGTTGTTATCCAGCCTTATTTACTCCCCCACTGAGCAACACACTCACTCCTTACATATTTTTCTAAGAAAAGCGTGAGGAACTTATCGAGAAAATCAGTTCAAATGTAATTTTCAGATAACACCTTTGGTCATTATTTAACGCAATTGACTAAACAAGATAATTAAGAAAAACTTAATTTCACCAACAGTTGATTAGACCCTATATGCAGAAAATACATAATTCTGTCCTTTATGTCTGAATTCTGAACTCCAGCCACCTATAGACTGATTGGTGGTGAACTGACTCACCTCCTTCGCTTCATCTACATTTCAATCTGGTTGAACTTTAAAATGGAAACCCAAGAGACTGTTTGATGTCCAGCTGATTTGAGAGAATGGTTGGGAATGACATCTCATTCAACTGCAAAGAAAAAAAAAATACATAATAAAGCTGATAGGAAGTAATGGCAGTAAAATGTTCGATAAAATGCTTTAGGGTTTCACTACTTTGTACACGTGTTAGCCTCACCCTTTATATTTAAGACTTTGTCTCGTGGATCAGGGTCAGACATCTGCTGTTGTTCCTGTCACCCTCTTGGATCAGTTGGGCCAGCTGATCCATTGCAGGTAGGAAATCAGTGGCGTTTTAGTCACTGTTAAAGCCTGACAGCTCAGGACTCCTCAGACATATTCAAGATCAAAGGTTTAATTACTTCTCTAAAACAACGTGCATAATTTAAACGGTTTCAAATCACAACAAACTACAAAACTAATCACTGAAAACATCACAACCATTTCAAAACTATCCCAATGGACTATCAAATTTATGTGGGTTGCTACAAAGAAATAAAGTTCCATTGTGGTGGACTTACAAACACATGTTGATTATTTTTATATTAATACTGTCAATTAAAGAATTTAAACACAGTCTCTCTATTTATTTTATGAAATGACCATTCAAGTAAATAACTCTCCACGATGTCATAATGAAACAGTAGATTTCTGAAAGCAGTTTTCCATTAAGTACATAAAACATGGTTGAAAAGAAGGTCTGGTTTATTAGTTAGTTTTCAATGGAACGTGTTTGATTAATCTTTATTTGACTTCTGTAAATAATCATAACCTCGTTTCAAACAAAATGTCCCGAAGTTTTATGTCTAATGTTTATGCTTTTAGGAACCTCCCTCAATGATCAACATTAGACTCAAAGAAGAATGTGTCTTATCATGATGGTTTATTAACCACACTAAAAATAAAAGGTCTATGCATGTGTAGTTTTAGAAGAGAATTGAAAAATGTACAACCACAAAAGTGAATGAAGAAAGAATAGACCGACTTCGTTCACATCTTTCTGAAGTTGTGACAGATGTTCTCGCTTTGTATGCATGTGGTCATTGTTACAAGCTGATCTTTTAACACCAGACACCATAAATACAGTTTTGGAAAATCAATAGAGTAGCGCAGATTATAGTTTTGTGTGCAGGAGCCACCAGTAAAGATAGGGGTTATAGGCAGTTTGCTAATTTTCCGACCACAGCCCAGCTTTAATGTAGTCCCTTTGCAGCGGCTTGAATATGACAAATAAAATGCGTTCATTTGCTCTAGTTTTTCATGAGTTCTGTTTACTTGACAGGTTGATTTTTCCTTGCAGCTGCTCATTGTATTTTGGTCTCTTTGGCTCAGCTCCCATTTGAGATGCTTATCAGATGCTTGCAGATGAGCATCTGTCATCTCCACTATGTGTCTTGTCAAATCACTCTCTTGCTCAAAAACAATCTGAAGGAAAAAATGTATCTGTGTAATGTAAAGCTCCTTCCTGGCTCGCTGGAGGAGCACAGCATCAAAAAGTTTGCGAATAAAGAAGTTCTGCCATAGAAAGGGTAAAGAAAAGGGAAGCCCTCTGTGTGGGATTTCAATTATGATCTTTTTTTCGCCGCCTCCACCTTTGTTTCTTTAATAGAGGTCCTCGATTAATTTCAGAAAGGTTTTCTCATTTTTCTCCCTACTTGCTCATTTTCATTAAGATTCCCTGTTGGAGCTCAGTGCACTGTGCATTGCATTAGCTGGTTAGCCGAGAGAGCGCGGATACATTTGGCCGACGTTTTATTACAACCCGTGTCTTTGAGATGCAATGTAAATCAGCAGGTCAGGGGGTCAGCAGAACACATTAATTCAACTCTGTGGATGAAACAATGGGAGAAGCCTTGCCTCCAAGGCTGTGTTTCATCGCCCTGTCCTCATCACATGAAACAATATCTTAACACTGAACAAGGACCTTTTAAAATAGTTAACATGAAATTAATCTCAACTGTAATATCTCTGACTTTAAATACAGCACATTCACCAGCATACACAAATGAAACCCAGGCAAAATGAAATATTTAATTAAAGCACAGTAGCTGTTCTTATAGATACTCTTACTTATGTGTGACACAAACAAAAATATGAGTGAATATCAGTATAACGCAATAACATATTGACAATGCAATAAACATGAAAAAGAAAGTGATTATTTCTCAAATCTTCCTTAAGCATATTTTAAAAAGTAATTCTTTCAAATAATTCCAATGCAGTTATGATGCTCATTGGAGCGTTTGTGGTTGTAGATTCACCTTAGTTGTCCTTTGTGAATTATAGTATATCTACAATATGACTGGACTGTGTATAAAAAGCAATAAATTCACTTTTTGTGACGCACAGTGCATGCGATTCTGTCATTTCTCCGATTAAATTGAATAATGTTACAAAAATATAATTTAAAAATGTTAATAAAAACAGTTGAGTACTTGTGCACTGATTCCATAATGAGAGACTTTGACTACATTCAGTCATGGTCTGTATTTGAGGGATCACTGGATGCAGTCACATGAACAGAAATAAGGGTTTGTACAGGCTTTAGATTAATACATCTAAAACTGTTCATTAAAAACAAAATTTCCTTGTAAATGTATTTGTAGTATATACAATATATGGGATTTAGTAGGACTTGCATATAATGTAGGTCCTTACAAATCATATCTTATTTGTAAATAAAAGCTCTCATCTTTAAAGCATTTCATGTTGTAAAAATTAATTCCCCCGTCCCCTCAAAAATAATTACAATTTCTAAAAATCGGATTAACAGATCACTCCTGAATCATCTCAATCTGTTTAATTGCTTGAAATTTCACACCACCAATTGCTTGTAGATGTTCATTAATGATGGTCACTACTTAAATTAGAAGTCTGGAAAACAGTTTTTCATTAGTTTTCACAATTTAATTTTTCCTCCTGCAATATTATAAACCTTCCCCTTTATGATTCTATGATTCAGAATATTATTTACAGGGGAGGAATAGACAGAAAAAATAAAAGTCCTCTTCGATACAACACAGATGTACGATATACACTGTATGCATGACAACGATATAGCAAATGAATGTTAGTATGCACATTAGCAATGCACAAATATGAGCTTCAAGAATTGTTTCCTTGAGTTGAGAAAGACACAATATAAGAGAGAAAAAATGAGTGCAACTGAAATGCGTGTGCACTCATTATGTGTGTGTGTGTGTGTGTGTGTGTGTGTGTGTGTGTGTGTGTGTGTGTGTGTGTGTGTATATGTGCAGAGGGCATGGATAGGTGTGTTGGCCATGCAGCCTAATCACTGCTACATTGAGTCCAGAGCCCGCTCAGCAGACGCCCCCTTTGGGCCACCTCCATCAGCGCCAGCTTTCTTCTGAGTGCACACTTTAATTAATAATCAAGCTAATTGGATTGAGGTCCCCCACTGTGCAGACGATGTGTGTGGCGTGCGTGCGTGTGTGTGTGTGTGTGTGTGTGTGTGTGTGTGTGTGTGTGTGTGTGTGTGTGTGTGTGTGTGTGTGTGTGTGTGTGTGTGTGTGTGTGTGTGTTTTTGTGTGTCTGGGAGGAAGAGGCAGCCACCCTTGAGGTTCTGTGCAAGCTAAAGATGATAGTAAAACTTGATGGTGCTCAAGAGGCAGCTCCCATTTTATAGAAATGTCTTCCTTATAGGTTGTAAAACATGTACCTTTTGCTACCCTCCTCACTCCAAAGGTACAATAAAGTGAAAAAGTAGCACATTTATTGCATTTATTGCATAAACACCTCAGGAAAAACTCTTTCCCCCAGAAAGTTGATTTGATTTTAAAGGCTGGATATTACATCTCTTTGACAAGGTTGACAAGGTTGCAAATAAATTCAAGAGATTCTACAGAACCACTTCATGAACATACATTAATCACAAGTATTCAGTGTGAAATCTCAAGCTATTTATGTTTAATTAGCCCGTGTGTCTAGTCTTTTCTGTCAACAGAATGCCACCGGTGACAAAGGTAAAGTTGTGTCAAAGCACCCTTGGGAGATTTCTTTCCTCTTGGTCTGTGAGGAAATGTAGTTACTTTATGCCTTTCTTCTCCGAGAGGACCGTTGAGCATTTAGACTCACTCATTCCCTGCTTTTAATTTCACCTCCCTCTACTCCTTGCCGTCCTCTAACCTCCCGTCCTCTTCTACTCCCTCCCTTTCTCTCCCCTTTTGCCCCACCAGTTTGTTCTGTCAGCCCGCCCCCTCCCATCTCCATGTTGCACCTCATCTCCCCTTCCTCCCTCCCATTCTCTCTCCCTCTCTCATTCTCGGCTTGGACATTTGGAAAGGAAGGCGGTGGGCGCTGCAGGCCAGTTCTCTATATTAGATGTCAGGCCTCAGATAGAGACTCAGGCCTGTGGGTAAACACTTTGACAGCTTCTACAGAGGATATTTTGTCTGTGAAATGGAGTCTGCATTACTCCAGGTGAAAAGAGACAGAAAAAGGCAGAGAAGCAAAGAGTCTCACTCTTCCACAATAGCTCCATTTCTCCAATGGAAGGCATTGCATTTGTTTGAGATTGGAGGACATAAAAATGTTTCCAGAAGCTAATGATTTGTTTTCCAGTTATTTTTAGCATTATTTGTTTTGTCAGATTAGTGTTTCCTCTCCAAATCATAATGCTAGTAGCCTATAGTGGGACTGAAATTCATTTGGATATTTTACAGTAATGCTACACAAATTATTCTATTCAGGAGTTCAAATGACTAAATAGCATAGTGAGTATGGATGACCTCTGTGTGTGTTACTGGATATCATCAAAAGAATCATATATTGATTGTATGGGATGATATGTGTTCACGCCATAGCATGAAGTAACCGCAGTAAATATCTCCCCACCCCAGAATTGTGAGACTAAAATACAGGGACTTACTGCAACATCTTCCCTTTATGATGGTATTAAAAATCATGACCATGTGCATGTATATGTGTGCATATGTGTGTGACACAAGGGGGAGGGTATACGGGAAAAATTTCTTGGATGCATGAGCTTCAGTATGGCAAATTAAATTTGAATGCAAATGCAGCGGTATTTCTTGACAGTCAGTGATAAAAACCCTATTATGTTTAATGATATGCTTTGTGAATGTGCATGAGTGGAGAGTGGTCTGCAACTCAGGGGGGCCATCTTCAAAAGTCTGTATACACTTTCATATGTGCGTGTTATCATGTTGATAAAGTTTGCAATGCAGCAACTTCTCTCAATGGAGCTTCACCAGATGGCTCAAAATTTCTTCCACAAAATAGTTGTTTGTTCAATAACCTCTGAAGAATTGCATGAATGTCTTTAAATGAGCTCTGAACAGCTCAGCTGAACTCTTGTCCTTCACAGACTCTCGAAGTGTTTTTAAAGTTTCTGTGCTCTGAGTTTTTCAGGAGTTTTATGCTTCTGACAACCTGGTATTAAAACATTTCTTGGAATTTATCTATTGGTTAAGATGTTTTATTTGTCATACCTAGAGCTGTCACAGGAGCCGAACATGGGTGTTTTACTCTATTTAAAACTACTTATAATGTGGCTTTCCAGCAGGGATACTGCAAAGGGTTCATGGTGTATGTTTTCTCTCTGCCTCCTTTTGTATGAGTGAGTGTGGAATATTTGTAGTGTGGGTGTGTGCCAACGTGTGCATCTAAAATATGAGCTGGTTGTCTTAATGAGGGAGTGAGTGTTTAGTGACCTGTCCATTCACAGCCTATTGATTTGGTTTGATGTCTCTGTAAACAGCCAAGCACTTTGTGGAGATGCATAGCAGGCAGGATTATAAAAACAGGGGCATCAGTCATCGCACAAACTCGTTATGGCACCACATGGCTGCACACAGGCACCAAATCCATTTCTTAAAAACAGTCTGATGATTTCCAAGGTAACCAGAGCTGCAGTTAAAACTAATGACAGTTTCCAAAACATTCATGTTCTGTCATGCTGAAAAACTGTAGTTTGGTCATCTGACTTTTTAAGTCTTGTTGTAAGTCATTCTAGGAAGCAAGGGAAGCATGCATGAGTCTTATGTAATCACTTTAGTTTGAACCTTACAAAAAGTTACAATAAAAAGACTCATAACCTGGACAACACTTTTTTTGAAAGTTTTAAAACTTGAATATGAAATATCTCCAAGAAGCATTAAGCTCAATTACCAGATAAACACAGGGAATAGTATACTCACTATGAGACTGCTAATATGCTGATTTTTAGCAGGTACAATAATGTTCAGTATTTTACTTTGGAATGCTAACATGCTCACACTTGCTAAATACAAATAGGCTAAAGAGTAGCTGAGGCTGTTGGGAATGCCATTAGGTTTCCTAGTTATTGGTCATAAACCAAAGGTATTGGGCAAATTGTATGTGACCTGATGATGGCGCTAGATAAAAATGATATGTCACTTTACCCTGACAGAAACATGAATGCGTATAACAAAAAGTTCAAATCCATCCAATAGTTGTTGAAACATTTCGGTCAAACAAGAAAAGTCAGGGGACCAAGCAACTGACTAATCATCCAACCAACATTGCCGTGCGTAGAGCCACGTCACAAGCCTGGCTGAAAACCACCTCAGAGCATAGTATGAATGTAGAAATGTGTTTCTGCACTTGTGGAAGTAGTGCCGTGAAAACTTACATTCTGCTGACTATAATCATGACAAAAATGGAAGAATCTTTATGTTTGTATTTACAGCCAATGGTAAAATTATTTAAAAGGCAGATAAAACAGGATTTTTTTTTTTGCTAGAATATGATTGACACTGAAAAACAGGTAAAGTTTAATAAATTATTTCTGTTTATTTGAGATAAAACTACTTTTTGAAATTTACAGTATGTCCATATTTTGTTATTCCAGTGCAAAATGTAAAAGTTTTTATTGGACCATATATTTTATTTAGAAAATATCTTACAAATGATATCTTAGATGTTTATTCAAATAGGTATGTATCATAGCATCTCACCAGTGTTTACCATAGCTGAAAGACCAGTGCATTAATGCTTGGCTGACAAAATACATGAGAATGGTTTATTAAGCTGTTTTGCTGCTTATATTGAAGCAGCTTTGTCCTGTGGCGAGGCTCAGGGGTTGGCTCCAGCCAGGTGGAATGAGAACAAACAAGCTGTCGGAAGTAATCACATCTCCCAGACTCTGGACATGTGAATGAACCAACATATCTGTCCATCAGTGCTGAGAGCCAGTGGTCATTGTCTGCACCCCTCCCTCTCAGGGCCACATCACAGACGAACAGAAACCCTGGCGCTGATCAAAGTTATTGTCTCTATGTTCCACAAAACAGATAATTGAGCCATTTTAAGAATCCAAATTACCTGAATTTACCCACATGTACAAGATCCATATATAAAACTGCCAGTGACCAGTGCTTATGAAAGGTTGGGTCTTCAAGTGAAAGTTGTTAAGCGCACCCTAAAAGGGGAGAAACACTGCTGTTCGTTAAATGCTTGTCCATGGTTTAAGTTATTCATCGTTTCAGTTCATTGTTTTAAGTTTTTTACACAATTTTGTTTACTTCCAAATGGGTAAAAAGTATGAGAGCACTAGAGGGACCTTACAAATGAACTGGAGTGGAAAAATATGCTTCTCTGCTAAACATGAGGGAATGCCACTCCTTCCAAACCTGTTTACCAGCCAGAAACATGAACGCTCTTTCTAGTTTTAATCCTCTCCTTTTGAATGACAGGATTATTTTTTGTGGCAAGAAAACATTTGAGATAAGTATCACTATCTCTTCTTCCATCACTCCAACTGCAGGTTATTGAATATCCCAGTGGAGGGGAAAAACTAATTACGAAATGTGTATGGCTAAGAGAGTTATCTGTGAGATAGCCTGCAGTGCAGCCATGTTTTAGCCCTTTTGTTTTTTTGTTGTGCAAACTAATTAGTTTTTTCTCCTGTTTTAATGGAGAAATGCTCAGCTGCTCCCCAAACTAGTAATGACCTTCCATCGGAATTATGACACCAGCAGATGTAAAGCTTTTGATTAAGCCCATTTACATGGAGCCTGCACTGGTTCAGACGTTCAGCTCTGATGCTTCGGATTATAAGTCCCATTCTGTTTTGCCTTAGGTGGACTGCTTTTCCAAATTGCTTTCATTATGAATACTAAGTCTCTCCCTAAACATTGATGAAACCTTGAGATGATAGATTCACTTAGGTTTACATTTTCCAGAGCAGTTTCTTACAAAACTTTTCTAAGAAGCTATCACTTGCACATGCAAGTTTGTTTGACAATTATGAATATGAACTACTTCAGAAATAAGCTCTTTATTTCAAAACTGAAATTGACTTGGCTGAACTAGTGTGGATGTACTGTATTAGTTCAGTATTTTGGTCCTCTAAGTTTGGGATAAAACAACACAATTAGCCGCTTTAGCGGATGACTGCCCAAATCCTTGAATTGCATTCGAGTAACAGACTCTGTGTCCATGCAAGTCAGAAAGTCATGTTGACCATTTTGACGTCAAGAGATTACTCGCTGCCTGCTCATTATGCCCATTAACTGTATCCATGTAAAATATGGATCCATTTAGAGAATAACAAAAAATAAATTTATGACAGAAATAAACTGGTGACCAAATCCAAATGTAAGTATTTAAAGATTCAGACCGCTGAATATTAGTTATGTTGTTTGCTTACACTTCCAATTGTTAATTGTCATCATTAATAGCCAGCAGGCAATTAGCTTAGCTAGACTGGAGGGAGTCACTACTGAGTGTCTTCTTGACGCCATGACAATTGTTATATTGGGAAGATATAACGTGTTGAGTGTATAGTTTCAATTAGTGAGCTTTGATACTAGTAGGGAGACTGTTTCCAGTCTCAATGCTAGGTTAAGCTAATTGTGATCTGTGTCTTCAAAGCTTCATATGTATACATTAAACTGTTATTTATTTATTTTTTTTTCTTATTTTAACCAAAAACTTTTTTTTTTAAACTATTCCTTGGAGTGTTAATACGAAACTATGCTCTTTACTATCACTAATACTACTGCAATTGGCTCAGCACCAAGTATAGCATCCCCTCAGTACCAGTTTACACATGGTATGTGCACATTGATTGGCCTTGTGTGCAACTTAAAGCATTAAGTTTAGGATTCAAAATAAGCACACATACGATGTTAAATATGCAGCTTGGTGCGAATCATTTATAAAACTGTAGGAGTTTAGAGTGCAAAAACACATAACGGAGCACATATTTCAGGACACAGAGAAAAGAAGAGGTGAGAAGCGGGAAGGGAAAAGCAGGAGGACTAAAAAGAGTGTTCTTTCTGTATGTGCCACAGGACTTCACCCTGGAGACTTATCTCCCGTGCTCGTGTTGCCGATCCGTTAATGGCTGGCATCATAACTCTCTGCACAGAGGCTGTGTGCTCCAGCTTCTGTCACAGGTTCATCATTACGCTGATAGCTTAACACTCGGCAAGGAAACAAAGTAGCCTCCCACTGGTGTAGATCAATCCTCTGATGCCAGGTAAAACCCAGAGTATATCCACAGCACTAATACAACCCACTGAGAGGATCAAAGCTATTCAGGGTAGACTGTAGCACTAAGAAAGTGCTTTGAATCAGTATGGATGAATCAAGATTTACATCGTTTTCTTGAATTAAATTAGTAAACAGCTAATGTGATTTGATTGAAAACTGTTTGTTATGGTTTTCTTTGACTTTTGTTTGAGTGTTGGAAGCAGATAACATTCAGTTGCAACATGCCTTGCAAAAAAAAGTTGCAACTGATGATTTATATCCCATCACCTCCTGATATTTTTTTCTATTCTCAGAAGTCACTTGGCTGTGTTTCAGATCATATGGACAAACCTTGACATTGGTGTCTCCTAAGAACGCTGTTAAACACCAGTTTTCCCAACTTTTAAATGACTTCCCTGCGGCTGCACTGAAGACTCACCAGAAGACATAGGAGTGTAGCTATAAATTCAGTTTTTAATATTCTATGCTGAAAAACACCCTGTACAAGCTTTAAGATCTTTGGTTCTGAGCCATGGTGGAGAGCCTCTGGTTAAATCTGTATATAGAAGCTGCTCTTAAGTTAGTTGGTAACAACTGTCAAGTATATTTCTGCAGTGATGAACTTGGGAGAAGTTTCCTCACTGGAGCAGACATTTTATAGACAGCCAGACTTCTACCACTATCATCTCCCAGTTTGCATCTCTTTGATTAGCTTTTCTGGGTTTTCACATAGACAGTTTCAGTCAATCTTTCTGAACATTTGAAACATCTTCTTTGTTTTTTTTTATTTGTATTTGCAGGTAAATAGTGTCAAATGTACCCAGATAGAACTTTGATGCCTCATCATTAAAGGTGCAATATTGAACACTTGATTCCCATTTTGCTCCATAGACTCCCATTCAACTTGTCTTATGAAATACAAAGTCAATCATTTTTTCCACAAGTTCTTATTGTGTCGTTCGCTAAAGTCCCTCCTTCTTATTAGTTTCTTGGCAATTCATCTGGAAATGATCTTATCATTATGTAGAAAATAAGCCTCAAAGCTGTGTTTTGGGGGGCATGTCTGTTTGATTGACAGGCCTGTGGTACAGTCAGGTTTCTGCTAGCACTGGGTGGGATGTAGTGTCCTCAGGTTTCCAATGGAGTCAGATCCACCGCTAGCTCCCTCCCAGCTCGTCCAAATATGGTCACTTCTGGCTCCAAACCGCTCTGAGCTAGCAAGATGGTGACGGCCGAAAAGTCAAACTCAAGGCTTCATAACAGCAGTTGACAAACCAATGGGTGACGTCACTGTTGGTTGACATTTGATGAGAATTTGCTACTCCCTCTTCCTCTCATGTTGGACGGAGAGCAAACTAGACACTACAGTGACTCATTATTGCTTCTTGAGGTACGGAATGGTATTAAGAGCCAAGACGGGCTAAAGCTTGCTGGAACTGCTCTTTCATTAAATCCTGTTGATAATTTTAGTAAATTTCTTAAATTTCTTTTGAACTAAACATCTTACATATTGCACCTTCAAGATATTTTTTAAACCCAAGGGGCAAAAGATTTATTTATGCATATATTTCAAAAAAATTACACTAAAAACTATAACCAAATTATTTTCAGGCTATTGCATTTTTTGACCCAGTAGATCATGTCAACTGGAGTTATTCTCTGACTGATCTGGTAAATTACCTGCTAATTTTCCGCATATGGTAATAGCATGGAATAATATATTTATTTGATGTAGCTCCTCCAGACTGATCAATTTCTATTGAAAGTGATCAAATTCTGATAATATAAAGGCTAATTCACCGTTTATTCACAGCTGTTCTTCTGTAATCGTTATATTGGCCCCATGCATTGTCCTGTGATCTTTTGGGGCTTGGTTATTGTGACCAGCAATTCCAGGACATTTTGGTTGTTCATACCTTGATGTCACATGATACCACATAAGATGGCACATCATGTGAGAGTCATAAGAGTCTGATATTGTGAGATATGTAAATGGCTGCCAGAGCAGAAAGGCACACATGACCTCAACAATTCCTAAAACTTACAGTGGTTAAAATGGGTGCTGAAATTGCTCTGCTGCTCAGTAGACGTGATGAATGAGGTCCAGTTACATTCCGCTGACTATATCCCATCAAAAAGTAATTCCATACATACAGTGATGATTACATGCACGTTGCACATGCTTTACTCATGCTCTGCTGTTCACTGGAGTTACGTGGCACAGGAGTTTGTTCCTTGTGCACTTCAGGATGAGGCTTGTCAGTTGCTATCACATTTGGCTTAAGAGGTACTACTATTAGTGCCCTGTTCTCAGCAGGGTCAGTGGCTTTACAATGGTTTCCCTCTGCACTTATAAAGATTGCTATGTTTGTCTGCTCTGTTGTGGAAGTATAGGGAGACCTAAACCCTCTCAGAGGACAAGACCTTGTATGAAATGGAGGTAACAAAATGCAATTAAACATGTGTTGTACCATCAATAGGTCTGATACAGAGCTCAAATGTAGTGACCGTAGTGATAGGACGGCACACATACAATACAGTAGCTGCTTTTAATGGCACGATATCCCTGCTCACTGTTCAGATATCCACATATTAAGAAGCTGGGATGCCTATGTGGAGTACTCTATCAGTGCAGTGAGTGAGTGAAAGGAGACCAGACACATCGGTACAGTTCTGGTCTGTAAATCATTGGTTAGAGAGCCCAGAGACTATTCATGTTGTCAATGAAGCTTCCAGAAGTGAAAGGCAACAGAGAGAGCGTTTCTGTCGCAAATCTCATCGTCTCCTGACACCTGTCATCATTCAATTTTTTGCAGAAGAAGAGCAGTTTCATTCTGTGGATCCAGGTAGAAAATAGTATTGAATAACCCCCGTGGTCAACTATTTTCTGAGGAACATCAGGCAGTGTGACGAATTAGGTGGCACTGTAGATCGATAGTGCCCTTCTTTCTTCATAGCTCAAGATAGGATTTGTCAAATTTAGGCTAGAGAGAGAAGTCCATTAAGTTCATCACACTGACTGGCTTTAATTTGGAGCTAACACTGCGTGCATGTGTATGTCTGGTCCTAGGTGTTCACGTGTATTAGGTATTGTTCATATTTTATCAATTTTGATTTTGTTGAGCTAATCACATCCAGCTCTTGTTGAATTCCACTTGTGAATCTTGTTTATGTACTTTTCAATTTTTATTTTTTTTACTTTATATCTTATTATTTCTCTTAGTCTTTGGGTTCTAAATTTTCTTTTGGTTAAAATTTTCTTGGCCGATTATAAACAGCTGTTAGTTGGGTTTTGTGGGCTATGTCGGATTTAGTAGCCTACATGTATTTAATGGCTAAAGTAGCTTATAAACATAATAAAAATGTACATCTCAGTAAAAGAAGGATGTTTTTGCAGTGTTCTGTCATAACTACAATCATATTTTGATGGTTCCATGTTAAGTATTAGTTCAGATTGCACCTATGTTTTTTAAAACTGAATGCCTGAATTCTTTCACTGTCTGTGCATTTGATTGCACAACTGCTGAATATCTGTTTTCCATCTGCAGAGGGCCACTGTGGCAATTTCAGCATCACATACATTTCCTTTACAGCAATAATACCTTCAAGAGCACTAAAAACATAAATTGGTCCTTATGACAACAATATGTACTTTCTACACAAGGAGCACTGCATGGTGGAGCTGCAACTTAGTAATGTTTTAAAGTGTGTTCTCATCAAGAATTCATAGACTCAGGTCAGTTTAATGCTGGAGAATTGACAGGGAAAAACCATAGCAGTGATGCACAATTATGATGTTTAGCAGTATTACATCTTAATATAAATACTTGTCAGATTGGTTCTGTATCATATTCATACAAACATGGCAATACATTACATAATATGCACAGTAATGTTCTAAAACACTAGCAATACAATGTTATCACTGCGTTACCTTGCAAATCCTTCAGTTTTGATTTTGCAATCATCTCGCCCTGTAGATTCTTATGTTATACATACAAACTCAAGGAAAAATGACATCCTGTCATTTGCTTTTACATAGGCTCCAATTTAACAGTCCAACTTCTGGCATGCTAATGGCTGGGAGTCTTAATTAAAATGTCAAGGTGGCGTGATGTCCCATTAAGGCTCCCCTCCCCTCCCCATTCCTTTCTGCTTCTGATCCTCCCCAGGGACCTATTAAGCCCAGGCCAAAATGATTGAAGTTCAAAGAGGTGAGCCCGAAGGTTGGATGCTCATCGCTTCACGCTTCGCCGTCGTCCCAACATCCTCCAACCCTGACCTTTAGCAAGACAGCCGTCCCTGCTAATGTGCTCGCATATCTAATGAGAGAGGGCTTCAGACTCAGACCTCCCTGTCAGCCATCTAGGCGATAATGCCACCAACCGTTACCATAACCGGTCTCTCTCTACTTCCCCAGCTGTCGTTCTCTTTTCTTTACCTGTTTTGTCTCTCCCTGTCTTCTTCCTTCCAAGGAAAGGTTATTGGAAAGGACAGGCTAGTGCCTGCTTTTCATAACAGGCTCCTGTGGCTGTCACTGGAGTGGCAGGGCCTTTCTAATGAGCCTCTCGTATATGGATGTAATAGTGCCTCAACCACATAAATCAAATTGTGAGACAGTGTCAATAATAGTTATGCTATTACATGATCAAACAAAAGTGGTCATGTTTGGGCAGTTTCATCAGGAATGTGGAGACTCCTGGTGAAGGTAGAGCCATCCATCAGGAGTCCAAAGTGCCAGGTGTACAGCTGCTAAAGCTGAGTACAAGGTGTAATTTGGTTGAACTTTGCCACAGATTGGTCTCAGTTCTTTTTGATAAAAGCAAGTCATCCTCCAGGTTCAAGGCAGCATTGGGATGCAGCTAATGAACTTGTGCCCATATGCGTGGGAAGTCTTGTTTCCCTTGAGAACTGTGGTAAAACAGGCCGGACTGCTTGTGTGAATGATAGCTGCTCGTGTCTGTGAGATTGTTAAGACACACACCTCTTTCAAAAGAGTGTTGATTGCATCTCTTCTTCTTCATCTAACCAATCTCCACCACAATGACTGCACTCAGAAGGCACACACATCTTTGGACACCACCTCAACCTTCCCCGTTGACCTCCCTGGAGACAATTATCGCTACCCGTCAGCCTCCTCCACCCACTTTTTAATGGCTGTGGGTAGGATGGGGTCAAGGTAATCACTGGGTTGTGCATATTTGTACCCACTCACTTCATCAGTGTGAGATTACCAACAGGGAAATCAATGAACAGTGCCCTAATGAAGGATCTACACTTGTGCCCAATGGACCAGTTAGTTTTTATCTTTTCTCCTAATATGGTATCAATGAGGTCCTCAGATACCGTGGCCCATGCATCATACAGTATGGGGCACTGGTACACGAGTGCACATCATCATTTAGTGACAGAAGCCAGCATGCTCTTGTCACACCGTGCAGAATGTGAAAAGTTTTATCATATTCATGGTTTTAGTTCTTACATTACACATCAAGCAGCAGGGTTGTTTTTATTAGCAATCAAGCTGAACAGGTTTCCACAAGCTGAGTGGGCTGCATTACATTCATGCCATAAAATAACTATGTGCTGTGTCAATAAAAAAAGATACAATTTTGATAACGTTACCACAAATTAATATGTATGTTTTATGGTCGTGAGAGCAACATTTGCTCAAACGACCTCAACTGAAATAACCTAATAAACAGAATACTTTGTCACTGAACACGAGCGCATGTAAATTCTGAAGTTTTGTGGGTTTTGTAATGTGTATGATAAATATCTTGTGAACAAAAACAGCACAAAAATATAGAAACAGGAATCTTTGGATAGGGTCTAAGTCAGGCATGTGATTTATATTTTCTGTTAGTTTTACATTTTCTAAGTTTGAACAGACAGTATTTTGACAGACTGTCCTCCTCCAACTGACTGCACTCACATGACTCACTCATACTGTCTCTGATGCACAAATACACCCAGAAAAAAACACACTTTGCTGGACAGAAACATACATTCATGCACAGTCTCTCACAGGTGCACAACACACACATTGAAATACGTACGCAAACACACACAACTGCTTGGCCCTCGGTCTGACGCGCTCCAGCGACCCTATCTTATTAAAGCCTGTCAGCATAGCTAGCACTATCATAAGCTTTTTATTATTGACTCGGAAAATATGATAATTTGGAAATCACAGGCCGCCTCCTAAAGACTCCACCGTCACTTTCAATTTTAGCTGCTCTCCCTTCTTTTAATGGGAATGATGAGATAGCAGCAACTTCACAAGCTTCACGAGCTACACACTTTCTCCCTTCTCCCCTAGTACTATCAAATTATTTATTTATTTATGTTTTTTTTAATTAGTACATTATAATTGAGGTCTGTCACCTATTGCACCTTCAAAGAAAGCTAAAACTAATTTAATTTAAAGGGATATCTCCTTTCATAGGGGAAATTGAATTATGTTTGAAGTAGGAGATTGCCAGCTGACAATATGTTTTCTTTATTAAATCAGTTTCTTTACCTTTTACTTAATTTTTTTTATAGCTATATCTGAAAAATTCCTATTCTTAACACAGAGTGCAGTGGCTATAGTTTTTATGATGTAATTGTGTATGTTAAAAGAGGAAATTCAATATTTATTTGCAGTGGGAATGAATATATTTTATTTTGTAAACTAAAACAGGGTTTCTAAAGAAGAGGTTAGCTTACAGATAGTAAGAGCTGAAAGTAAACTAACCAAGATGCCTAATTCATCCATCCAGAGATTTTTCACTTCTTCTCCTATCAGCTCGTCTCCCTCCTCCCTCCTCCCTCACAAGACCCTCAGCACCCTGGGATTACCTCCCTATCTATTCTTTGCATTCCCAGAGGCTCGCCGTGTGATCCATAATTCAACAGTGCCCCTATTTCTCGCCAAACTCGAATTTGAACTGTCCCATAATCTCCATCTGGCACTTGGAGGCTTAATCGGAGTAAACACTGTTGCTTCAATATTTTATTGACCCTCCATCTTGATAAAACATAATTGGCATTTCTAATCTGAAGAGAAAAAATCTCAAAACAGGTCCACAGTTCAGTTCAGCTGAGCGGTGCACCACATGGGTGGTCAATCCAAAAAGCTGGAGAGGGAATGGGAAAGGAGAGATGGACCAATATACAGGGGAGTAATCCTTCTTTCAGAAAGCCTTTTTTTGTTAAAGGAGGCACTGCTCCCTCCTGGGAGGTACAACAGGAAGTTAGCCCTGAGAAACTCTGGCTCTATGATTTTGGCTATATAATTCTCACATTTTGAAGAGAGTTGGCTTCGAGATGCTGCTCCAAGAATAATGCTGGAGGGCAAGATGGATTTGGGGAAAAGTCTGATTTGGAAATAAATGGTGCCCTTTCCTGATTCAACACAAATTTGGCAACTCAAGTAAAGGTATTATTGCATTGGTACAATCCTTGACTCCCTTGAAATATAGACCATCCTCCTGAGGCTGTATTATATTCTGATCATTTCAAGCTTTAACAATGTGCAGTTTGTGGTTGTAATATTTGCACTGTGTGGGTCGTGCTTTCACATTTTCATTTGGACTGAGCAGAAGACATCTAAATCGAAACATAACCATAAAAAATAATTTCTTAAATAAACACTTTAGGTGAATTGTAGCTTCCTGTGCTTCTATTTTCCATTATGTGGGCCGAGGGACAAAGATTACAAATAGCACCTTAAATGCTGCCACGCTCGCTCAGCCAGTGATGCGATTTTGAAGGTGGCTCTCCAGCATTTCACCCCCTTCTCCACAATTCCCTTTGATCTTGCCTCTTATTGTCATCTCACAATCCCAGTTTTGAGGGGGTGGCTTCTTGGCCTCTTGCCCATCTCCCGGGCATTTCTAGACAGATACACTGCTGGAGCAATTCCTAAAACTTCCCAAAATGACATAAAACTTTTAACTGCGGTTAAAGAATGAGCAGACTGATATTCTGTTAACAGTCCACACACCTGCATACAATTTCACACCGACTTAAACAACAGATTGGGTTAGTAGGAAGGGAAAGCATCCAACAGATTTGTATCCATGCACATTTTGCATTGAAAACAGATTCCATTAGGGCCAAAGGTATTTTTTTCCCTGGAGCAGATCTTGTGAAAGTGAGAAAGATGGAAAATTGGCCAAGGCGAGCAAGCTGAGAGCTAATGGATCAAAATTACCCCCGTCACAAACTTTGGACGAAAGCTGACAAAATTGCTTTTTTTCGCTAACCCCTTTTTCTCTCCCATCCCTCCCTTCCCCTCCTCTCACACACCCCGCATCTCAATATGAAACGCAGACAGAGAAATCCATCTGTAACGCAGGCATTGTCAGCGACTCGCAATTTACACCCATCCTTCTCTGCAGCTGTTCCTGTGCTTGATGGCGTGATAAATTAATCTTTTTCCGTGCCACTGCGTCAATTCTTTTAAAAGAATACATTAAGACACGTTAGAGACATTTTTTTCCTGAAGTAAACATTTTTTTCTATCTCCTCTCTCAGTCACCATGACAAATCATATTCTCAGATGAAGAGAGAGAAAGCAGAGAGAAAAGAGGGGGGAAAGGAGAAATGAGAGAAGGGAGCGACCGGGATGAGGAGAAAAGAGAGATTTTGGCGAGCTGAAGTGCAGAGCTGCAGACTCAGTCAAAGTGTGTGATTTAAGTATTCGTCAACATTTCCTGAGGGCGAATATAGTGGTCATAGCTGATCAAGCATAATGTCTGACATTTATTCTCATTGCCAGAGATGACAGAATGAGCAGTGCTCAGGCAGATTCCCACAGTAGCAGCCTACAAAAATCAACAGGCAACTGTCATTTGTCTGTTTGTCTCTGAAGCGCCATAAATTGTCCATCAACATCAGTACACATCATCCCAGAATGTATATTGCACCTCCTATCCTCATACATTTTCATTGTTATAAGGGTATAAATCCCCCCAGCTGCTTATGAAAAATATCAGCCAAGAAAGTTGTTACAGAGTAGGTTTCCAAATGACTATTAGCTGACAGATACAGAACAACCACATGAATTTATTCTCTTTGTATGATTAAAACTGCTGTTGTAGCTCCTCAGTTTATGTGTTATCTTCACTCTACAATATACAGTACACTATGCACGCATATCAACATACACAGCACAATGACATACACTCTACACCAGTGATTTCAAACTAGGAAAGGGTACTCACATGTGGCCAAACAAACTTTTTAATGGTTATTACATGTCAAATCAGATATTATTAGATATATCAATTAGATATTATCAATTAGCCAACATGAAATGACAAACTGAGAAAGGCATAGTGAAATATAAATAAAAAGGAATTCAGAGTCGAGGCGAGATAAGAAAAAAATAATATATACATGGATGAGTGGCAACAGTTGGAGATGTACAAGTAAATGGAGAACTGGCTCTGTCTAAAAGTAGATTATAAGGCCCTTATATTCATTAACCAATTTACAATTTACAACAGAATTCCAGTGTTTCCTCCAATGAAATGTCATTACTTTTTCAGTCTACTTTTAATGTACCTTGACTCAATGTATTTAGAAGAAGTGTATGTAACTACAGAATACTACAAATCAGCTGGAGGAATGTAGTATATAGATGAAATTCTTATTAAACAATGAATAGTTCTGATGCTGAACTATTTCTTTACTGTAAGAATTCAATTATGTAGTTGAACCTTAACATCGCATTAAGCTTTGAACGCTTTGTGGCAAAGGCGTGCCCCAGGGTTGGACTAACCAGGATCCACTTGGCTTCTTAGCACAGTCAGAGAGGGGCTTTGAATAGGAGAGCACACAGGTGCACCAGGAGATGGATGAGAGGGGATCAAGATACTCCAGGGACACTGAGACCTCCAGCTCCCCACAGAGCGGCAGCCCCTGCTGGGTAAATGGATCACTCAGCCTCTGGTTCTTTCAAAACACTGTAGACCACTTTAAAAGGGAAAAAAAAATATACACCGGAGCACAACAAATCTACTTTTCTGAAGATTTACATGTACACAGAGACAGATGGAGAAGGCATACTTGCTCATGCTCATGCATACACCCACACGTACTTATACAGTATATTTTAATGCAAAATATATGCATACATTTGAATACCATTTAAGTCCTGTAATCCTACTGTACAAGTTAGATTCTGTGCAGTATGGGACTATGTTTTGAAATAATTTTAATGCAATAATAACATTTTATTTAAAATGTGATTTCTGTGTCCAGTCAGCATGACAAGATGAACTGACTAAGTGGACTTTATGGATAAAGTGTTCATTCAGGAGACATTTAATTTAGTGTCATGCATTCATAAACAGTATGCACCACAATCTTTGACAGGTCATCTGTTCATTTAAGATCCTCAAATTCATCCCATTGTATTATACTGTATATCAAATTACCTGTCAGGATGTTCTCCGTATCATTGAAATTTAAACTCACGCTCTTTTAAAAAGCAATTTTCCTAAAAGTGTTACGACTCTGTTTCACACACTGAGAATATACTGCTGCAGCAGATGGAGCGGAGGCACACGTGAGGAACATGGATAGATTTACAACTCATCACTTTGAGGGTAAAACTGGCTCATACAGACCTCCTGTGTCAGCCAGGGCTATTGTCAGCTGGGGTTTTTTCTGAATTCTTTTAAGGCCCTCACACCTTGCGAGCTCTGGTTATGAGAAACAATTTCCTCTGTGCTGGTTCCCATGGAGACTTTACAGAGACTGTGGTGCGAGTCTAGCAGTGTGAGGAACTGAAAAAGTTAAACGCTGCGATACTCTAATGGTTTGGTAAGCCTGGTGAAACACACACATCATCATAAAAACATAGAAGAAATACATCATGTTTCTCTTGCTTGTGTCAGATGATTAAAGTCAAAAGACGAGATCACACTGTTATAAAAGGCACGTTCATCACTACAAGATATTCATAGTCACAATCATGTTCATGAACTTTGTGAGGTCGGACAACTCTTCTGGGACATTAGGGGGAGCACTGACTTTTCGAGCCAGAATGTCTGCATGCAGAGTATAGTGGAAGGCCCCTGTTGTGACCAAATTAAAGGATCTTCTTTTGTTTGACAAACTCCACAGGGGAGATCAAGCGTAGGCAGAAATCCTTTTGCTGCTGTTTCTAAGATTTCTTCTCTCTCTCTCTCTCTCTCTTTTTTTTTTTCCACGGTAGAAAAGATGTGAGGCACTGTCAAGACGAGCCCCCTGCAAAGAAGCAATTAAAAGCTCGGCCTTGTGAAGGTCTCTCTGCAGTACAGCCAGAAAAACAGCCTTATGGTCGGGTAAAATGGAAGATGAAAAGCTTCCATCGGTTATTTGATCGTGGTTTGTCACAAGTTTACCATCAGCAGGCATGTCCGAGAAAGAAGACTCACACATGCTTGTCAATGATAGAATGCATACGACCAATTCGAAATCCATTCCTCACTGATGAAACGTGCTCACATCAGACTTAAAAAGGCAGGAAAAACTGTGCTTTGATACTATAAAAAAGAATCAGACTGCTTTTTGGAAAAAGAAAGAATAAGAAAGCAGTGACAGAAAAAACAAGGTTTCAAATCCTTTCACACCTTCTTACAGTCATTTGGGTCAAGGAGTCTTAAAATCCACATATGTGCTACTACATCAAATGTTGATTCTCCTTTGCCAGATTTGATTTAAAAAAGTGTGTTGCAGTTTATTCTGTTCTGTTGATGCAATCCAGGGAAAGGTTTGCTCACATTACACTTCGGTTTGTCCGCTCCTTTCGTTGTGTAATTGTGGTGCCAGTCACTGGGAAATGTCTGGGAACATGTTGAACATTTTTAGTAACTATGCTAAATTGTAGTTGTGGTGAATTAGCATTATCGTGTGGTCTGTGCGTAGGGTGACATAAGAGAAACTTGTGTTCGCTTGCCGATGCCAGTTGGCGTCAAGAAATGGGGTTTTGAGTCACCGAGGAGGAGTGTGGGAGGGAAAGAGAATGAGAGATTTTTTTAGAACAGTGGGGGCACAATTATTGCAGCACTATGACTTCAGAGGGATGACGATTTGTAAAGGCAGGAGTGAGAAGGATACAAGGATGCTGTACAAGCACTGTGAACATGCGTTGAAAATGTTGACAGAAAATTCTGACCAAGATTTTAACACTACTTACTGTACTTACACTACTAACAACGTGTTTTTTATTTTGTTTCGCTAAAGCACATAATTTTTTAACCCTCATGAAGCAAAGCCGTGACACTGACACACTGCCCTCTCGCAGATTGACGGGTGTATTTTACGCTTTACCGCGTGGATGTAGCTTCTGGTTTTGAGAAAATTAGGCCAATGCAGAAGTGTCTTAAACTGCAGTACCCCCGAGGGCTGCTAGGGGTTAACTTCAAAAACTCTGGTTTCATAGACTTTGATTCAACTTTTCTTATGAAATACAAAGTCAAAAAAAAAAAATTCTAAATGAGGGTGTCAACCACTAAAGTCACATCATTAGTTTTCTGGTGGTCCATCTGAAAATAATTCCATTGTTCATTAGATATTCCACCTTAAATAGTGGTATGTTTGGAGCCGTGTTTGATTGACAGGCCTGTGGTGCAGTAAGTGGGTGGGGCATAGTGTCCTTAGAGATCGAGTCATATTCACCATATGTAGTTAAGTAATTTACATGTAAGCCTTCTAGAATATCCTAAAGTGCATCATAAATATTGCAAGATGCAAAGAAATAAGCAACAAAAACCTAAACAAGGCGTTGGTTGGTTATACTGTATGTCATAAAATGTTGCCATATATTAAGCATTTGTTGGCTAATTGACATTGATTTTCAAACTTGTGTTGTGCCTTGAGGACACACAGACCTATGGGATGCCTTGACTATGAGCCTGAAATATCAGTTTTTATTTTGGAATATTTCCCTAAGCCAGAAGGGAAATTGTAATTCTTTTACTTTTATGTTGTACTTGCCCTCTCGCTCTTATTTCCAGACCAGTTACAAATACTTAGATTTAATTTTCGTGTTTTGCTATCATGGGTTTTTAATATTTTAATAGCGCTTTGATAACACTGGCTCCTCTGCCTCTGCGTTGGTTTTGTGTTGTGGCAGCCTGTGGCTACACTGGGGGCAGTTTCCTCTTTGCCAGTGAGTGGTGTGTTTGGGTTCGTAGTTGTAATACAGCAAATCTTACCTGGTTTATCACAATGTGATGCCTGATCATTTCCCTTTAATGAGACCAGCAGATGAAATAATATTTTGTGGATTAATCATTATAATTGTATGTACTGTATCTATGTTTCAACTTGTGATTTAATTTGGCCACAATTAAAACGCTATGGCGGGACAGCGTGGGCATTTGTGTCTGCAGCTGATTAAAAAAAGCCTTGACTGGAACAAAATACAAACCCTTTGCTCGATTTTTATTATGGATTTTTTTTTTTTTAAAGATGTTCTAAATGGCATGTTATTGTAAGGGTGTATCCCTCTACCTCTTTTTCCTCATTTATTTTGAGCCTAAATGGGGTAATTGAAGCTTCTGTTACACACTGACAGTCAAGTCTTGCTTATGTCTTACTTCCATTCATCGTAACAGGCTTATACTTAAAGAAAGTACTTATACATAAAGCACACAGCCACCCAAAGTATCGACTTATTGCTGAATGCAGCCTATACCTTTGCTTCAGCCTGCTTTCATCCCATTTTTCTCCTTTTAACATTATAATTTCCAGTAGAATTCTCCACTCAGTTCAACACACTGTATCATATGCCTCAAAGCAAATGCTATAGAAAGGGGAACAAAATTCATATTACTTTTTGCGTTCCATGTGTCACGTCGTTAATGGACAGTGAGTGGAAGTGAAAAGCAGGAGCATTTTTGTCTTTCCTTTCTCTGTCTCTATTACACTCAGCAAGGGAGCACATGTAAATTGGCTACGAAAGAAGAGGTGGAAAACAATTATGGGAGCGATGCGCCTGAGAGAAATGAGTCTATTGCTTGACCTGTAATGAAGTGGAAAGTTGACAAGCCGGCTTTGTGCAACTTGCAGATTTGAATGCAAGGAAATGACTCTTCTGTACTGTCAACCAACAGGAAAAGATTGCCAATTATAAGTGTTGGCCTTCTACTGGCGCCTAGCAGGCATACTGATGGCCAAGGATGGACATGAATATTCAGTAGGCATGAATATTAATGCCAACATTTTATAATAATGTCTCTAACAAGACCTTAACAAACTATTAGTTAATAGTTAATTAAACATAAAAAAAAAAACTGTCATTAATTGTACTAAAAAAGCATGAAAAAAAAGTGCATCATTAATGTGACAAGAGTTACAGATCTTGTCCGTCTTGTAAACAAAGAACACACTGAGCATTAATTAGTGGGTGTATGTACAATGAACTTCCCCCTTGTATTAATACATGACATGTCTGGAATGCAACAAGTAACCCCTTTAAAAAGTAACATTATACCAGCAATAATAAAAAATAATGATATTGATATTAATACAAAATAACGTTTAACAGCACCACATCTAATACTTAACATTATAACCTGCGTAGAGGTCATTTTCTTGCAGTGCTGCTGTTTTACATTGCATTACTTTTAGCTAAGTTGACTCAATAAACTGTAAAGTAAGTGTTTAGCTATAAAAGTAAGAACTGAAACAATACTGAAACAGAGACAGTCTACTCAATTAACCTGCCAAAAAATATTGATGGAGGCATGTTTATTTACACAACTGACAGTCACATTCATCTACATGGTCGACTGAAACTCCTGGTTGCCTCCTAAAAAGGAACTTGGGATCTATTGTGGACGTGGTGACTTCTCATCTCATCATTGGTACCTTGGTTATCTTCACTTTTATCCTTGCTTTTTATTTTGCTTTCAGTTTATTTTCACACTATCCTGTGTCTGAACTTCGACTATTTTAGATATTTGCATTGTTTGAATTTAATAATTGGCATACAAATGATTATGTCTTAAGAGGTCGCAAATCTTGCCAACTTTAAAACTATTCAAGTACACTTTGCACTATATTCCTCCTTGTTAACAAAACTGCTGAATATCTCGGAGTCACATACAGCTGGTGCTACTGCAGCTCTTGGGATGTAGTGCTTGCCAGATTCAACATGAGGTCCATTTTATTTGCCAGAAAGTCTCCCCCGTGGAGCTCTGATTAAATATCAATTAATAAAACCCAGGTAGGTTCCTAAAGATTGTGTTAAATTGTGTAAAAAAAAAAACAGAACATGCATCCCTTTATGTGTAGAGCATCAAACCGTGTGCTTAGATGGTTCTGTGTATCTGTAAGGGTGAAATGTATTTGTTGTGTGTTTATGTGTGTGTGTGTGTGTGTGTGTGTTTTTCTTTATTTATTTTTTATTTATTTATTTTTGGAGGGGGGGTAGAAGGGAGGAGGGTGATGCAGCTGTGTGTATCCAATTCCAGTATATTTAACGAGATATCTCACTTCCTCTTTTTTTTTTTTTTATCTTGATTCCATTTCTTGCCTGCACCCAGGGGAGCAGAATTCATTCACACTCATTCTTCCTTTTCCCTTTTTCTTTTTACTCTGCTGTGCACAAATTGTTACTCAGCCCTTTCTGTGCAGCGGGATGTTCTTTGGCGAGTGATTGTCATTCAGTTTCAAATTAGTTTGGGCTGATCTACCATGCAATAAAATCTGAACATGCTGGACAGAATGACATGCTTTTCAGCATGATTGTAATAGCCTGAAGTTGAGGGGGATGTGTTGTCATTGTCTCGCCATTTGTACAGCACATTGTGTGTCATCAGAAAAGTTACGGCATGCTGCCTTGCAAGCTGACAGTCTTGTTGTTTCTTCAGCATGATGTGTTTGCATATTTACAAATATTTATAATGCGTTTTGGCATTTTTCTCTGCATGCAAATGTGCACGTAGAGTTTATAGAGTATACCGTGTATGGCTGGCTGTATCTGTATGACTGTGCATGTGCTGCTGTCTGTCTGTATGAGTGACTGACTGACAAAAGGCCCCCAGAGGATGGAGGCATGACAATCGCTCACCCTTCCAGTGTCATTCAGCATAGTACAGGAGCCATTAACTTTTAAAGCCAGGCCTCTCTAACAGCAGGCCCCGTGCCGTTTAGCCTCCCCTCTGCAACACTTCAAATGGGCGTGATGGACAGGAGTCAGACCCCTGTGTCTTGGCAGGGTTGTGGGGTGGAGCACTATGCCCCTGTCCCGCACTGTGGCACTGTTGGCACTGTTGGCACCTGGCTCTGACTGTGTGCGTATGCATGTGTGTGTGTCGACAGTTGGACACTGAGGTCGAGAAAATGCATCTTGATTGACAAGCCTCATCAGGGATAACTTAATGGCACCACCACCTAACAATTAGAAGTCATCAAGGTCCCCAATTGAAAGTGGTTAATAAATAATGTATAGCCACAGTAATGCCACATAATCTGGATATCAAAAAGTCAAAGGTGGATGCATTATTAATGGGGCCAAATTGGACTTTAATAACTGTTCCACTGAATCCCACACCACAGCAGAATTCACTTATGTTAATATGCCTTTATTATTAATGGTCAGCCATTTTCTAAAATGTTAACTGACTGGGCTGCTCCAGAGGCAGTTGCCAAGATTGACGAGCTTCGTGTCTGAGAAGAAAGGGGTGGGCGTAGTGGGGACTTGCTTATTTATTTATTCACCAACCTGTAGCACGTCGGCCCACATCATTGTGTCAATAATTCCCTGGTAAAGCCATTAGGCATGATCACAGAGGCCCAATTAACTCTGCAATGTGTGAGATGACAATCGTACATCATTAGCTCTATAATGGCATGCAGTGCCATAGCCCCTTTAAAAACAAACATCAAGGCTATTACTGGGAATATATGCCATTGTTAGCGTTGTTGATTCAACCATTTTGAATTGTGCTCAAATGCTCTGTTGGAGATGTGCACGTCAAGTGTTATGGGACATTACACCGAACGCGTTTCAATGAACTATTCTGCCTTTTTCAGATTGAATGCATCTTCATTTAGGCATATTTGTGATGCTGAGGTATCTGGTATCTGCATGCGATTGCTGCAGGAGACACAAATTAAGAGATGTGCAGTGTTGCTGCTGATATACAGTGTGCTGGACCTATATATTCGGAAAGTGGGAAGAGCAGTACAAAATGTCAGAAAGGCTGCTCTGTCACCCTGATTTAAATTCACCCATTCCTCGGCTCAGTGGGAGCTCACTGCGACTTCTAAGACAATTTGGTGGAGGCATCTCTGAGGGGAACCGATAGACTAGCTAATATGTTCTCTTATGGTATTTGCATAATGTCCATGGTGCATTGCCAGAGAGCTGTTCTGCTCCAGTTCCCCCTTGTAATATATCTGGCAGCGCTTCTAAAATGCAGTTGTCGCTGGCACTAGCTTACAAATCAGACAGTGAAGCCCCATCCAGAATATCAAAGGAAACATGGTTTCAAAATATTTGTTCACCATCTGCTTTTGGACTATGTCCTGCACAAATCAACCTGATGAGATTGACTCTTCTTTTTTTTTGTATCTACAAGTCCTGGATTTTTTTTTTTCAGTGTTGTCAAAGGTAGAAGAAAATATTGAAGAAAACTGCTGCTGTGTTTGACAAGAGACGATGCAGCCCTTTACGCTTGTTGGCACAACAAATCAGCATCCTCTTAAAAAAAACCTCCTCTACCTTCACATTCCTAGAAATGTCTGTCCAAATTGGTGGCAGAGTTGGGATCTGGCTGCGTGTCACATCTGCATGAGTCATATTGTGGATGTTTGTAAGCCTGAAGTTCGTCCTACTTAGTATTTTGAAGCTCCTGTACAAAGATGCCCCAGTCATTACCGACCTATTACACCTTGGTGTCTGTGTTTCACAGTATCTTTCTTCAATGGGGCCATCAGATGCATTTTGATTCACCTAATGCTGTATGTTTACATCCTGATCTTGGCTCATTCTCTAAAGCTACTGTGTTCCTATCTTACTGCACTGGATATCTAACAAATAAGTTTGGCATCCATATGTTAAAGAAAACAAATGCATGATTCATTTTCTCACACTTGTGCGAGGATAAAAATCCAGAGCTCTCTGTCTGAACTTTCTGACTCTGTTCCAATTGCAAAAAATATTCGCTATGCTTTAAAAAGGGAGAAAACAGAAACAAGATCTATCCTCATTACTGAGTATTTGGGGCTTTCAATGAAATAATGGAACAACACTTTTTTGTTTTGTTTCTCTTGCTTTTTTTGTGTACTTCTCTGGGGACATGACAATTCTATGATCTATACATAGATATATACCAGAGCATGATAAGGATATGGCTGTATTCAGCTTAACTTAACAATGAATAAAAAAAAAAAAATAGCTGTATGACATTAGCTTTTCCCCAAGAAAGAATGGCCAGAAACCCAGCATGAGACTGATGAAGGAAAGTGCTTGTTCTACAATGGCTCCATTTAACTGAAGGCTGTTCTCTACCACAGTGAAACCCCCAAATCTTGTTTAGTAACAACTAATGTTTGTTCAGGTTGATGAACTGCCAGTATCGATGAAATAATTGACATAACACTCAGTCTCTCCTCTGTCACTCCCTCCTCATTAGGCATCATGCCTCAATGCTCAGTCGACTTTGCTCTTCCTGTCAGTGGGGGAATCTAATCGACTAAGCGGGTGTTTTCTGCCTCAATAACAGAAATTTTGCAAGGGCATGAGGCGACAGGAGGAGGAAGCAGTGGAATTAAATGTACTGTATAAGGAGTGTGTGTGACAGGGCTGGGCTGTGTAAGAAAATCCTGTTTTCGAACTTTTTTAGACACTCAGTCAATATATTGACAGCATTTGTCACTATAGTACAGCTTTGGCAGGAGTAGCGAGATGCCATCCAGGCTGACCTGTCATGCTTCGATTCCCTGTCACACTTACTCTTTGCAGGTGAAAATCCCTAAGCACTCTGACAGTGAGGACAGTTCTTCCATGGCATCTAATCTTCAGGTGTCACAAACACCATTGCTGAAAAGTTCCTTTAAACATTTGAATGCTAATAATGCAGAGATGATGCTACGATTAGGCTTATGAGCAAGGTAATGGTGCTATTTTTAGCTGAATTAAAAGGGAAATATCTTTACTGTCTACTTAGTGGGGAATAAAAACACTGGTCACTGTTTTTGGCTGATTCAAACACAGTGGATAGTGCAACAATCTCATGCAGCCCAAAAAAGAACTTTCCCTATAGACTACCAATATAAAACAACGTTAAATAATAAAAAAAAAAAATTGAAATATAAACATCTGTAAAACTGTTGGCATGATATGTGAAACTGCAAACATGGTTTACTATTACTCTTCCTACCCTTCTTGTAATGTTAAACTGAAACCATACTGTTCAAAAATCCTAATCTGGGGTTATGTTATCACAAAAACAAAAAGCTTTTAAAGTTTTCCTTATCATACTTTTAATTCTATAACTAAAACTGCAATAAATGATAATATGAATAATATGAATATGCAACAAAGGTCCCTCCATTTGTGTAAATCCAGTGTGCACCTCTTTTACAGGGCTGTTGCTTTAAAACACATCAGCTGGAACATTTAAAAAGTCAGGGACTTTGATTTGAACTACGTCATGATTACTGTTTACAAATACAGCTGAAAACATTTTCTAGGGACAGTTGTCATTTCAGCTGGCAAAAACTGTCAGTCACTAGCTAGAAAGAAGAAGTAAGCTTTTGTACACCTGCATATCTGTTAAATGAAGCATCTATTGATTCACAATTTACTAAACAGTTTGAGTGAAAAATCTGCCCCCACTCTCATAAATAAATGGGTGGGTTCTCAGGATGATCCAACTTCCTCCCACAGCCCAAAGAAATGCTTGCTAAGGTAATTGGTGATTCTAAATTGGCTATAGGTGTGAATGTGAGCGTGAATGGTTGTCTGTCTATCTGTGTTCTCTCTGTGATGGACTGGTGAAGTGTACAGACCTATCCAGATCAATTGGGTGGACAACACTTCGCCTAGAATCAGCTCAGATCGGCTCCAGCCCCCCCTCCCCGTGACCCTGTAAAGGTATAGATAATCGTTAGATGGGAGTACGGAAAGCTTGACAATTGTAACTGCTGACATAGCAACGGTAACTATGGAGAATGGTGCTTGGCAAATGGTTAATTAACTTTCCCATTAAGCCTTATACATAGTCATTATAGTTTTCTGCACAACAGCTGGTTAACAGTTGAATTCAGAGCCTCATCTCCTAATTGAGATGCCACAAAATCAATGCATATCTGTCACTGAGTTGATGAGGTTCTGACTTACACATAGAAGTTAAAACACTCACTTTGTAACAGTCTCTACTGTACTGGCTGATTTGATTCAGATTAAAAAAAAAAAGCAGCACGTAACTAAAATTTAATCAGAGATGGTAGAAAAAGAAAAAAAAAACTTAAAGAACTTGCAAAACCTTGCAAGCTTATATTTGTAAGAAGAGAAAATTGCCTTGAGGATGACTTTCACATCGGACCTTGTCCCACCATGGAAAATTGCTTCTTTTGGTGTTTGTTCCTCTGCACCGCACCCTTTCAAATCATAACAGGGCTAATAAACAGGAACACTCCAGGAGGTTGGAAATGTCAAACGTTTTTCTTTTCTTTCCTCCCTTGGTATTCCTTCGCTGTCTCACATCTCCATTTTTCCCTGCCTCTTTTGTGCCTGTCTCCTCTCCCTTTCATTGGAGATGGAGAGGGTAAGGGAGTGGTGCCAGCAATGTCACGGCTGGAGAAAGCTTATCCTGGGTAGAGGGGTCTGTGTATAGAGTCAATCAGAGCTGTACAAACCCTTGATTGCCATTGACATTTACCGGGGGCCCATTTCCAATTAATCTTCAAGGGCCTCCACCTCTTGAAGTGTGATTACGATCCCCCCCCCCGACAAACTGGCTAATTTGTAATTGGCCATGTGTCTTGCAGAGGAGGCTCTCCTTTATCACTGCTAGATTGAGACATGGGGAAAAGGAGATGCATGGGGATGCACTCTGCCTGTGCGCATCCTCAAATTATTTATTTGCATGCAACATTTAAAACAATTTTGATTCATCACTGAAATATAAAATTACAAATACGCAATTGGAAGTATTTTTTCAGAGGAATAGCTTTGTTTTTGATGTGAGTTGCATATTTACAATTATTCTAATGGTGCAAGGTTTTCTTGATGAAAACTATGATAATCACAGTTAAAGATGGTACAGTTTAAATGTAGCTTTCAAACCATTAATCGTAATGTCCCCAGGTTAGAACAATTAAATACACCAATACAGGGAGGTGCTAAATCTGGCTATTATCTGCACATGGTAACTGTAGAATATGGTGGACAAAGGAGCACAACCTTGGAAAGCCGAAGCAAATATACAGAGCATAAGCATCAAGTTTGATGACATAAAGTGAAAATCGTAAACAAATTGAACATAATCTAATTAAAGAACATATCCATATATCTGGCAACAAGTTGAAGAAGTCTTCAATGTAGTCATCGTTTGGATAAACTAGCCTCCTCTGTCCCAGAACCCTTCTGATAGCATTTTTCTTTTTGCATGTGTCTTTCCAATTTGTACATGTTTACATCGTGGATGTATTAAGAGAGCTGGATACGACACTGCTACTCAGCCTTGCTCCCATTTTTGTTCACCCTTGGTATTGCAATTATAAAATATCCCCACAAACCCAAAAAAGCAATTCTTACCTTCAACCACAATGCGGTCTTAACAGATCCAATGCGTTTTCACAGCCCTATCCGCACCAGAAGCCCAGTTTGTTCTATGGATGTTTTTTCCGAGGATGGCGAAGGCATGACTTGCCGCTTCTCTGTCTCTGATTGGCTAATTATGATATTATTTCCCTAACACATGACTAATCATCACTCCTTATGCCTAAAATTGAAAAATAATCTTTGATTTCCGGTATCTTTTTCTCCTCCATCCATGGTTTTCATATTGTTGGAGTGCACTTTCCTTTACGTTTGTGCCTACAGTCTTGTATTTGCTTTTTATTTATGGGCCACAGTAGTAAAAGTCTTAAAAAGGAATTATGTGCTGCAAAAGTCTATCATTTTTTTCCCTGGTATATTACCTAAATGTTCCTTAATTGTAAGTAAATCAAGTGAAGAGGTTTTTTTTTTTGATATCCTGCTAACTTATTGATAAACTATAAAAACGTGAAGGTATAGGTTTAGTTGTCTAAATGCATATGAGACATTTATAGCCTACGATAAAAGCTGATGTTACCACTTGGTAAGTTATGTTGCCTGACGCTGTTGTGTTACAGAACATGTGCTGTGCTGCAGAGCTGTTGGTGAGGCTTCACGCTGCATGTTATTTAGACCCTCACATATAGTGAGTAGATCATACCCTGCTGTGAACATAGACACAAACATACACATGCACCACCTGCGTGCTGGAAGCTACTTATTCAGACCGCAAAGACACATTACTGTGCATGAGAGAGATAGAAGAGAATGTATATGGATACATGTGCATGTATAGTTTCACCTGGCTCCTATCACATTCAAATAGACGTGTCCCTAACTTTATGGATATCATTTTGTAAACATT
The DNA here is from genome assembly GCF_029030835.1 of Brachyistius frenatus. Taxonomy (NCBI): domain Eukaryota; kingdom Metazoa; phylum Chordata; class Actinopteri; family Embiotocidae; genus Brachyistius; species Brachyistius frenatus. Next base: position 5,143,656 of record NW_027210603.1, read on the forward strand.
CACACACAGAGAACCATCATTATCAGTTCATTCACATCCTACGATTCTTTGATTCTTAGTCGCCCGCGTTCTCTCCCTCCCTCTGTCGGCTTTTCTCTTACAAAAGCGAATATTAAAGTAACAAAGGAACATTGTGTTCCCCCCTCATCTGTAGAATGTATCACTCAGAGACATGTATACACCCATGCATTCACACATAAAAAAATTTTTTTTCGAGGGGCTTTATTTTCCTTTTTTTCTGGTATTTTCTTGCATGGTCCCTCTCTCTGTCTCAGCACGGCTGCTGGATCACGGAGAGGGAGAGCAGTAGTGGAAGTGGGATCCCCAGACTGCCCATTTGCCCAACCCAGCCCCTGCACTGGCTTGATAACACTGTCCCCGTCCCCCCCTCGCCACCTCCCCCTACTCCTCCCTCTACCCGAGGCTGCTGTGCTCTGCAGACCGGTGCCCATGCCAATGCCACCCAGGAATCTTATCTTCTGTCCAGGCTCATTCCTGGCTCTGCCTGCCTGCCTGCTTGCCTGTGTGTGTGTGTGTGTGTGTGTGTGTGTGTGTGTGTGTGTGTGTGTGTGTGTGTGTGTGTGTGTGTGTGTGTGTGTGTGTGTGTGTGTGTGTGTGTGTGTGCACATGTGTGTTTGTGTTCTCTCCACCTGTCCATTTTCAACACTGTCTTACTCTCTCTTTCAGTCTTTCTCCTTCTGCCTGTTTGTCTGCTTTTCTCAACATCCGGAAGTCTGAAGTCTTCCCAAAATTCCTGACTGTCTGCCTGATCACGTTTTCCTGGGCTCTTGACCTGGCCATGTAAAGCAGTCTCACTGTGTCTTCATGTGTGCCTGTTGGACAGCCAGGTTTTCAACATACCTGCCTGGATCCAATGACTGTCTGTCTGTGTTTATGCTTGTCTACCCTGCATGTGTGTCTTCCTCTCTCATTGTACCTGCTCCTGTGTCTTTCTGCATGTTTTTCTACCTGTCATCTTGCTGTACATGCTTGACTGTCTCTCTATCTGTCAGACTCTTTTCCTGTCCACATCTACCAGCTGTCAACTCATGTTCATGTCTTTCTTTCAATATACCTGTTCATGTTTTAAAAATGTTTTTTTTAACTGTCTTAAAATGTACAACATGTACAAGTTTAAAGGTGCTTTAATCAATATTCTTATATTGTCAATAGATCAAACATACTAATTTAAGTGTCTCTTAACGAGTGTTTTGGTTTTACAACCCTAAACTTTACTTTTATTCCACTGTATGCTACCTGATCACCACCAGCATTTGGCGTCCAGTTGGTGAGAGTACTTCTTCTAATTAGTACGGTGGCCCTGAAAGCCCAACACACTGCAACTAAATAAAACACAAACAGGGAGGAAAAATCATTTAGAAAGTATATCTACATAGCCAGTACTTGTTAGTGTGATCAATTCATTGTTGGTTTTGGTCTGCTGACTTTATAGAAATGAAAAATGTAGAATATCACTAGCCTTGTCTTTTAAAAGCTAAAACAGTACTGTAATCTGATGTGTTTCTGTCTGCCTGTGATTGAGAGAAAGTACAGCAACGTTGACATGGCTTGATTTCTTTGTGCTACTTTCACACGGCACGACATGCGTACATCACTGCTTATTCAATTACATCAGACAACAGAACAAAAGTCATTCATTACCTTGAAACTCCTGGATATGACAAGAAAAACAGCCAGCGAGAGAGAGCCAGAGAGACAGATGCCCCAGAGCACTCATCGTCTCAACAATTGACATGAGTAATAATCAACGTCTCCACCGACACGCCATTCAAATCTCCTCCCATCGATATCTTTGATATTGCTCGAAGCATTGTTCATTTGTTGTTCCTCACGTCTGTCATAGAACAAGTAGCCCCCCCCACACACACACACACACCACATCCACCCCTTAACACACACAGACACACTTGCGCATACACTTCTCATTCTTCTCTGTCTGTGACTGAAATGACTATTGATGTTTGGGTTTGGATTAGAAATGTGTTGGAACGGAGAGAAGGGTGTGTGTGTGTGTGTGTGTGTGTGTGTGTGTGTGTGTGTGTGTGTGTGTGTGTGTGTGTGTGTGTGTGTGTGTGTGTGTGTGTGTGTGTGTGTGTTTGTTTGTGTGTTGCAGAAGGGATGGATGGTAGGGGGGAGTTTGGATGTAAATCTGCTCTACGGTGAGAGGGCCATTTCACAGGTTGCTGTCTCACATGCTCATTCACTTTCTTTGGATTTTTATTTTTGGGGAAGACGTTGGTTGTCACTCAACCTGAAATCAGAGTCAACAGCAGAGCAACATTTTGGGTTTCAGGGATTTGTTGTTTTCTCTCTGAATGCCTTTTCTCTGCCACACTAATGTGATGAATCCCTCACATCACCCTCTTTGTCTTGTTTGTTGGCCTTCCTGCTGGAGGATTGCGTGACCGTGTGCTCTTTAAAAACAAAAAATTGGTGGGAAGGAGAGGTTTTAAAGACACCACCGTGTGTGTGTGTGTGTGTGTGTGTGTGTGTGTGTGTGTGTGTGTGTGTGTGTGTGTGTGTGTGTGTGTGTGTGTGTGTGTGTGTGTGTGTGTGTGTGTGTGTGTGTGTGTGTGTGTTTTATCTCGTCCTTGTACCTTTGTCTTTACCTGTCTGTTTTGGTCTGTTTATCTCTCCCTGATGGGGGTCATTCATTGTATTTCTCAATCAAAATAGTGATCTGTAATACCCTCGCTTTCTTAGTTTCAGTTCATTTAACAAGGATAATTGAGATTGATGTAAATATTCCATATGAAGTATCATCATTTAGGTAATGATGTTTTCTTGATGCCACTTTAAGCTCTTTTCCCTTTACCTTTGTATGAAGAATTAGGATAAACATGATGGTAATGTTAAATGGCTAATGAAAAGCTATAGCTTTTTTTGGTTAAGGCCAAAGTCATTGGACCATTCTTGTTACATGGGTTATGAAAATGAGGCAGCTCATTCTAAAATGTATCTGAAATTTAATGGCAATAAATCATCCCCATGTTAATTTTTAGCACTATAAATCAAGCAACAAGCAAGTCCACAACTGAGAGGACTGACTATTAAAGACAGTGTTGGAGCAATTTAACATTTGATGGAGGGAAAACTTCAACAGTGGCAGTATGAGATGAGGCTTATGGGAAATGAAGTGTTTACTAAGTTATTATCTCACTATTTTTTTATATTTGTATTGGTAGCTGGAGCTACTATCTCGATCAAAATTGTAAAACATATGATGAGTTAATACATTCTATGTTAGAGATTTAACCTGCCAATAATCAATTATGTGCCACAAGCAATATTATAGAATGTAGTACTGAACATTGCAATATATTTTACATACAACTCACAGGCGCCATTTTTCTGCAGAGCAAGTAATCTCAATATATTGATACTAATTACATTATGATAAAAATGTAAAAGGGCCTTACATTGGAATATTATGTTATTGCTACTTTTATTCAAGAGCACCCAGTGAGGGTGCTCTTTCCTCCTATCTGCAGCCTGTCCAGTTTGTACCTTTCCTCTTTTCCAGTGCATGCTGGGAATCAATATATGTAAATCTAAATTAATTTAATTTTTTTTTTAAATTAAATGATGATATACTGACAGCATTCCAAATGAGCACCTTTGATGCTGTTTTTACACTTTGTATTATTGGAGTCTTTTTTGGATGAAGTGAAGGCTTGCAAGTATTATTTTCACATTCATATCCATTTTGTAAAATCCTTTTTGCTGGATATAATGAATGGGAGAGGAAGCATCAATTCCACAACATGCCTTAGAGAGATCTGGTTCCCTGCAGGCTTTGTGTCAGAGCCGCACTTCCAGGCAGGTGCATTCCCTTTGTGTTTGAGACAGGGGAGCAGAGTACTGTGGTGTACTGTGGAGATCGATCCACCCCTGGGAAGTGTTGTCTCTGCCTCTGCATGACATGAGGTTCCAACATAAAGGGAGAGGGCACCCAGCTCGAGTCGGGCCCACACACCTGTGTCCATTAAGCATGTGTGTGTAGGATATGCACACACATGCACAAAGATCCAAGCATATCCTGTAGTGCACATGAAAATCTATGATAGTCCATAATGCAAACCTTTTCCTGATGGTTCTGTTTGGGAATGTTGGCTTTTAGAAGTTATTACTTTCATTTTTATGTTTATCTAACAGTAATGTCAGGATCACTCTGTTCAGATTGTTGATGTGGATGTGCATTTGCATAGGATGAAGTTGCCTTGGGAACATCTCCTAGAAGTATCACTCCAGTTAAGTTTCCTACCACCTAATGATTCAACACCTCAGTAATGAGGTTTAGGTGGATTAACAACACCACCAAGTCACATTTTTCTCTCTCTGAGCAGTTGGGCAAATAAGAAGAAGCAAAGAACATTTCTTACCGATTTCTTTAACAATTCAAGAACTCGTTATAATTATGCAAAGTGTATTCAATAGGATTTTATGTATGTAAATAAACAAACTACATATACAGTGTTATCAAAAGGGAACACATTTTTTTGTTGAATATTGTTTCACTTTGACTCCACGAGCAGCTACCATAAAGAAACTTTGTTCATGCACATCTTTCTCAAATGTGATATCAGGATGTTGAATCGGTGGAGTCAGTATATGGATGCTACAGCTTACAACACAGTACTGTTAATACATTTTTCTTGTCAGCTGCATGAGTGAGTTGGAAAGAAAGATAGTGCAGGCAACACTGAACTTAGCCCTTGTGATGTGTCTTTCCCTGTGGGCTTACTATATCCAGATTAAGGGAGAGTTCACAGATAGACGACAGGCTCCAGCACCCATATCCAATCAGACGGTTTCCTCAGGGGAACCATGTGGTGCACACATATGTGGCCACAGCCTTTCAGCATGACACCACAGTGTCCTCCAGGAGTCCTCCACGAGGATCATGGGAAGCTGTGAGCAGGAGAGCAGCACTTTGAGTGAAAACTGGGTGATGTATTTGAAGATTAGGCAATGCGTTCATGAACACTGGTAAAATATGTCATGGTTTATATTATGTTCCCGCTGCAGTATGAGCACAAGGAAGATGAGCGGAGGAGGGAGGGAGCGCATAGTCATGTGCTGTCGTCTGCCGTTTTGAAGGCTAACACTTTTCAAGGCTCTCCTTCCTTCTGTTCAAAAGCCTTTTCTGAAAGTCTATTTGTAACACTGCTTACTTCTTTCCTGCTCACTTTATCCGATAACACAATGATGGTGCTCTATCCATGTCTTTGTGCATTGTAATGAATTTGTGCATGTGTGTGTGTGTGTGTGTGTGTGTGTGTGTGTGTGTGTGTGTGTGTGTGTGTGTGTGTGTGTGTGTGTGTGTGTGTGTGTGTGTGTGTGTGTGTGTGTGTGTGTGTGTGTGTGCGTGTGCGTGAGAATGCTTCATGTGGTCCACAAGTGTGTAGTTCTGCCGGCTGAAGAATGAGTTTTATTTTCTCTATCAAAAGGAGACCCAAACTGCATAATGTACTTCCACCTCCTGACTAAGATCGTTAGGAACAACCTTTTCTTTTTCTCTTTCTACCTTTCTCAACTCCATTATACAATTTCTCTATTGCAGCTTCATATATATATATATATATATATATATATATGTATGTATGTAAATATATATGCACACACTCCTTTCCACGGTACTGGGACTGCATTATATTTTATGAAAAACCTCACACAATGACATTGGGTTCTAGAAAACCAAATAACCCAGCACCACTCCCAGAGCCATCACACTTGATCCGTGTATGAATGAATCACACTATGCTACCATTTTCCTCTCATCTTCCTTCCTGCCCCCTACAGAACCAGAGCAAAGCCATAGCTCATATTTTCTCTGACAAAAGAGGTAACAGTGAAAGGAAAGTGAAAAGCCTATTATAAATGCTATGGGAGAAGTACAAGGAAGAGAGTGCAGTGTTTGAAAATGGTAACCTTTTTCAGATGCTGATTTAGTATTCATTATTAATGACCTTTCCCTACCTGAGCAAAGCTGTTGCCAGGAAGCCCCTTCGTGTTTGTGTCTGGCAGAACCTGGGGGCAGATGCTGCGGCCTTGTTCAGACTTGTTGGCTGATGGATTTCGACGCTTGGTATGCTTCTTTCACACAAATACTGTTTAATTTGTCCCACCGAGTCCACATGCTGTGTAAAGAATAGTATGAACACAGTGGGCAAGATGTTAAAGTTCAGAGAGGCATGCTAGACACAAATTAGGGGTCAGACGAGGAAGATTGGTCTTTTGGTATTTGCATTGTCTGTCTCTACCTGACAGGAGAGAGCACAGATAGAGCAGGATACTGGCAGAGTGGAAAGACAGGCAGCATGAAGATCCTTCCTCCCCTCTCAGTCATCTTGTATTTCTATCTCATCAAAAAGCATTTTCATGCTAATTGAACCTAAAGAGTAACCATGCATGCAGCGCACTGTGAGTGTGCACCTGTGTGTTTGTGAGTTCGAACAATCACCTCAAATGTGCTCACCCAGGCTCGATATTCCATTCACAGTGCCTACACATCGACAATCACTGCTACACTGTGAAAGACATACTCCGAAGCATTCAAACTTCACTGGCAGACAGTACAGTAAAACTGATCTATCTATCTATCGCTCCACCTGTTTGTTTATCTAGCAATCCCTTCCATCACTCTGCCATTCTTTTGTCTGTCTGCCTCCATTCATCTGTCATTATCAGACAAAAATGTAACACATACTTTCTCCCTGTTAGCCGATAAGGCTCTGCACATCAGTCAGAAGCAAACCACGGGGGCCCCAGAAAGACACACACCCACAAGAAACTCTGCAAGAATTCACCTCAATTACACCATTATTTCTGTTGGTTGTCATTTTTCTGTCTAAGACTTGAAACATATTTCTACACTGCCTCTTTTGTCTCGCAAAATGCCAAATTATTGTATTGCAATCACTGGCTCTTCTCTGTGCCGGGGATTTAACGGCCCGTCAATATTCGCTATCACTTCCCCTTAGCAGCTATAATTAGACTGCTTACTGGGATGGCATTGTGAGAAACTTCAGCCAAAGTCTCACAGCCTTCTGTGAGGAGAGGACTTTGAGAAAAACAATTATAGACCTTGTTTTGCCAACATCAAGTAATGCATGGTGCTGCCAGGATCTGAAGTTCACTGATATTTAGTGGTTCTTTTTTTTTCTTCTTTTTTTTTAACCCAATATACATGCTTCAAGAGCTCTGTGCACCTAATTACCTCCGAAGAGGTTCAAAAAGCATAACAGATTTTCTAACGGAACATATGGTACACATCCCTGAATGATCAGTTCAGGCACGATGTACTTTAAAGTTATAATTTGTTCAATATCATTCTTGTTTGATTTGGTGATAACTATAGTTAGAAGTGCAATTTAATACTACGCATCCCAGAATTATTTTAGCAGCAAACACCTGGTGTTATCAGACTATTACTCATAGCTTCATTTGTTTTTGCTGTGAATATAGTCCAAAAACCCTGTTTACATTAACGTTTGCACAGCCACAATAAAGGGTGAACCAAGAAGCAGTGCGTGTCGGTGGTTAAGTGAGATGGCTCTGAAGTCTATTTTTTCTTCTAAATAAAGCAGCTAACCAGCTAGCTTCAGACTGGTCAGTCATGTTAACCCACCCCCAATAGGCCATAGTCAGTCACTGTAGTGTCCAGTCTGCTCTCAGTCAAACAAGCATGATAGAAGGAATACGTAGTGTATTCTCACATCTTGTTAAAATAAATGGAACAGAAAAAACAACGATAGCTGAAACTCTTGGCAAAAAAATTAATAGTTAACGTTTGCTTTGATTTCGACTGCTGGAGAACGCTTTTGGAGCATAGAAGGATTAAGTTTGATGCTGAACTTGCAATGTTTTCTCTACACTGGCAACTAAAAAGGTGTTAGTGCTAACAGTGGCTATGTAGCGATAACTCGTAAAAGTAACTAATTGGACAACGTTACTCATTGTTAATGAGTTAAAGTTAACTGTTTGTTGATACACGTTTACAAAAATGTCATAATATAATGTCGTCAAAAAAATTTATGAAAATGTACTACATGTCATCCACATCTACATTTGCATGTCATCCAAAATGTGATAAATGTCAATATAATATGATGTAATATGCATGTAGTAAAAAAATTACAACAAATTTTTTGCTATAGTATGTTGTAAAAAATGTGGAAAAAAAAGTCATACTATAGCATGTCGTTAAAAAAAGGAAAAAAAAGTCATACATGACATGTCGTCCAAAATATAACAAAAAAGTAATAGTATAACATGTCGTCCAAAATATGGAAGAAAAAAAAAGTAATATTTTGGACGACATGCTATATGACTTTAGTTCAAGCTATGGAAGCCAACACAGTGGTGCAGTTATCACCGTTGTCGTCTCACAGTCTAAAGGTCTGGGGTTCGATTCCCGCCTGGTACTTTCTATATGGAATTTCCATGTTCCTACAAAAATAATAACCTAAAAGTAAAGTTTATTGTCCATTATATGGATGACTGACTTATGCATGTAGTCCATAATGTAAAACATTACATTCAAGCAAGAATATGCAATCCTCCACACTCAACGTTCCAGGCCCCGTACTGAACCCAGAACCTCCTGATTGTGAGATGACAACGCTGGTTTGGAACTGCACCATTTTGCTGCCTTTATTGCATGTTTGCTTGACTTATATGACTTTTAAACATGGTATGGAAGAGCAATCAACAGTGCAGTGGTTGGCATTGTTGCCTCCCAGTCAGAAGGTTCCAGGTTTGAGACTCGCCATGGAAAGGATGATGATAACATCTTAGATGAAAAGCCACATCAAGGGCTGTGCTGTCTTCCATTAAATGTTTAAAAGTTATATAAGTCAGAAAAACATGCAATAGAGGCAGCACAATTTTGCAGTTGCTAGCATTGTCATCTCACAATCAGGAAGTACTCGGTTCGATCAGGGGTTTGGAACTCTGTCTGTGGAGGATTGCATGTTCTTGCTTGGAGTGTGACTTTGTCACATTTACGACTACATACATAATGTTTGTTTTACATCGTGGACACATGCATAAATTAGTCATCCATATTTTGGACAACATATTTTCCTTTTAGGTTATTACTGCTGCAGGAACATGCAAATTCCACATAGAAAGTCCCAGGCGGGTATCAACCTCCGGACCTTTAGACTGTGAGACGACAACGCTGACAACTGCACTATTGTGTTGGCTGCCATAACTTGAACGGAAGTCATACTTCTAGCATGTTGTCAGAAATAGCACCAAAAAAGTCATACTTCTTTAATGTCGGCAAAAATGTGAAAAAAAAGTTATACTATAGCATGTAAAAATATGACAAAAAAGTAGTAGTATAACATGTCGTACAAATTATGAAAATTAATTCATACTATAACATGTCGTCAAAAACATGAAAAAAGTCATACAGCAGGGGTGGGCAATTAATTTGCCCAAAGGGCCTCATGAGAAACTGGGACTGTTGTGGAGGGCCAGAACAATAGACTGAACTCAATTCTGCTCAATATGAATTTTATCTCTTTATAAAAAGCAGTAAATTGTATGGTTTATTAGCTGCTACTGGTAGTAGATGTTACAATTAAGCTATTAAAATGTGGTGCGAGCATTTTAAAAACGTCAACATTATATCACTATTCAATCAACATTCACAAAAAAGATTTTGAAAATGAGCATATTTTTGCAGTATTTCAAAGACCAGCATTAAATTAACTTAACTAAGTGCTTTTGATATTTTGTTTGTAGTGTAATTACCTTATTTGCTGTTTTTCAGTTATTTGTTTTTGTTCAGTGAGAGAAGGGTTAAGTATAAATTCCTTGGATTTTGTTCCTACCGCCCACTGACAGGTCCCGTCTCATTTTGCCTCAATTTCAAACAATACACTTGGCAATCAACATACTTTTACAACAACTTTTACAGTAACTTCAATAATTCAACACACACACACACACACACACACACACACACACACACACACACACACACACACACACACACACACACACACACACACACACACACACACAGTTATATGCTTCCCACGCGCTAGGCCAGCAGTGGTAACGCTGTGCTCACGTTGGCTACATGGCTTCATTAGCCGCCAGCAGTGGAGGCTAAACAGCTCTTAACAATGACCATAATTAATTCACATCATACAAAACGTTGTTACTGGTTTTTACTTTGCTATAAAGTCTCGTACTTTGCTCCAAATCTTGTCTGCCTCATGCACCTGTCTTAGCTGCGGGATCTCCGGTAGGTGAGTGGTGGTTCAGAGATTGGGGGAGGGGGAATAAGTGCAGTGCAACCACCAGGATGTTCAGACCACTTGCTCTCCTGGTGAGACGTTTAGGGAACATCTGTAAATTGGGGTACTAAACAGTACCTGGGTTACACATGCATGATGTATACTTATTTACGTTTGATTCCTAATTTACCATCGACCTCACGCGGGCCTGTCAGGAACAGCCAAAGGGCCGGATGTGGCCTGGAGGCCGTACAATGCCCAGGTCTGGCCTATGGTTAGAATAACCGCTTGTGATTTTCTCAATTAGGCAATTTTACGTAGTAAACAAACTAAGCATGCTGACCTTGTTTGGATAATTAAAAACAGATCTGTGGTGCAGCTAACAACAAAAAACAACCAAAATCCTTTCAAAAGATATGGTTTCGCAATGCTGTTTTCTTGCAACTGTGGTCTTGCTAAAAACAGAGATAGGCAGGCAATAACGTAATAAATACAGGCTTAGTCAATCACCATTTGTTTTTTTGTCTCTTCAATACAATGTCCATATAGACTAACTTTATAATTGTCAGTTAATAAGAAAAAGCTACTGCTAACTAACAGCAGGCCAATGATAAAATTCAACCAAAGTGTTGAAACTATTGGAGCCGGTCTGAGGGCAGACTGGATGCTGCAGTGACTTGCGATCGCTTCTTACCATAGAAAGTTATATTACCAGATGGGACTTAAATCTTACATATTGCACCTTTAATGTTAGGTGAAGGGATAGGCTGAGGAAAGTAATAGCTGTGGTGAGGGTCATGGTAAGTCTCCAGGAAATAAATGTGAGTCAATCTAATGTCCTCTGAAATACATTCATGCTAATAAATATCAACTTGACAAGTCCGATGGAATTTCTGGGCTACATGAACAAAGCAGGCTCACATTTGCTTTTGCATGTGGGTCTGTTTACTCGTGTGGCAACCATCACAAGTGAATTCCAGTCATCTAAAAATATGTGCGCACACACTAGCACATGCCAAAAAAGTGTTCACACTCACATTCACACACTCGTACACACATGCGATGACACATACGCCACACCTCGTCTTTACCCCAGACATTTTTTTCCCCAGGGGTATACCAGAGAACCAGGTGTTATCACACTCCCCTGTGAGTCCTGCTGTCCTCCCCAGAGCAATTAATGGCACCGTGGAGTCAGAAAGTCTTGCCCCAAAATGGCTGCCCATCTGGAATGGAGGTGTCACATCACCCTGACAACCAGGTCAAGCCCTCAGAGTATCATCAGTGTGCGCCAACAAACCCAGTGGTCAGAGTTCATCTCACCTCACGACCTCTCTATGGAACTGATCTGTTGTAGTGGAAATAGGATTTTGGTGCTGCATGATTCAGACAGCAGACAGACACTGAAGTCATTTTCTATCTTGAATGATTGACAAGATGATTCATGACATCAGATGCAACTGATATAGGCACAAAGAAAGTGCGACAGAATTAGGATAATTTTATGTCCTATTCCTGAGTGTGAAAGCAAGTGTGTGGGTGCCAAAGCTGAAAATATATGTGCACAGTGGAAGCGAGTGTATGTGTGATGTTGTCAAGAAGCTGGTGTTTGTCAAGAGGCTTGTGTTTTCAGGGCAGCCAGTCAGTCAAGGAGAGGAGCTGTCAGCATGGCTGATCTGTGCAGCCAGCACTCGACACTAGCAGAGACGCCTACCCATGTCAAATGTCACAGCACTAATCTCTTTCCAATGCAGGCCAGGTATAACTGCAGGGGCAAGAGACAGACACACCTCATTGCTCCACAGAATGAGATTCCCAGGAGATTCTGCAATTCACAAAAATACAGGCTTCATGTTAATAAAATCCATAGCATCTTGTCATTATTGTTTTGTGCTCAGCTGCATGCTTTAGACTGTATTTGCGTAATGCAGCAGTTTTCCAATGCTTATAGAGATGTATTTTATGCCTGTTAATATACACTGTAATGTTATTTAAATTTAGCTGAACTGCGTTTGTTTAACTGTTGAAATTTATGTTGATGGCCCATGGTGACTTAAATCATGTGTTAAATGTGTGTGGTCTTACACATGTGGCCTAATTTTTATCCAGCTTAGAATTTCCTACAGTATGATCAGTGTGTGTATTAAAATAAACAAAGGTTGTAAGATGTCTTTAGTCTATAGATATGCTGGAAGGCTATTTTATAAATTATTGTAATGGATTAATGCGTTATTGAATGCATTTGTGGCTTTGTTTGTTTTCGCCCGAGGGGGAATGATACGCTGCCTCTCATCCCAGTGTCAACAAACTTCCACTGGAAGACTGTTCATTCCACTCATGACCCAATAAAATACATTTTCCTCAGGAAATGAATAAATATTCCATCTCCCAATTACTAGCTGGTAATGGTTTTCAGCATATTTGTGTGTCCCTCCTTATTTATGCCCCAGTAGCCATATAGTTTTATGTGTAAACTATATGAAAATCTTTGCATATAATGAATAGATAAAAAATAAAAAAATCTTCATACCACACAAATGCAGTATATGCAAAGAAGACAGTGTAATTTTCATAAGACAGCATACACACATTTTCAATTGCTGCAGTAATTTTGCTCCTGGCACATCCCTTCCAATCTCTAACAAATTGGTGCTAATCAAGTTAAAGAGGACCTTCCTGCCCTTCTTGTCCCTCTAAACTTTCTGAGCATTTAGTCATGTGCCTGCCAGTCCCTCATTTCTTTGTGCTCTTCCTCCTAAATTACTGGGAGGTGATATACAGCGTGGGTGTCCCAAGGCTAAAAGAGATTTAGAACTTTGTCCCATATGAAGGAGAGGTGAGAAAAGACATTACTATGCAGAATAGGTAATATTGAAAACGCCAGAGCACTTTATGGTGCCCCATGCAGATTATCAATCTATTTGTGTAACTTGGCTACCCAGAATTTCATTTCCCTTTTCATTTATTTGCCTTGCTTCAACCGTTTACAGTGCTGAAACAGAACATTGAAGCCATGACAAGCATGGGAGCAATATTCCAAGGGAAAATAGACATCCTCTGCTGTAGGATTGCAAAGGTTCATTTAGAAGGGGGCGGGGGATGAAGTGACCTCTTTTTGATGAGCTTAGAGGAATATTTTGAGAAAAATGGGAAGTCCACATATGGTCATCTGCACTTCTTCATAGAGCCTTCTTATAGGCCTTAAGCTTTGTCATTGAGAATTTATAGGGGCCTCTTGTCTTATAAAAGGGCAACCCTTGTCAGCATTGCTCTCTATTGAATTCAGAACCACGGACAGAGGCATGCATTTGTTACTACTGCCCTACATTAGTTTCACCACCATGGACAGAGGCTTATCTCTGTCAGCAATCCTCTGTTTAAAAGCCTTTTGTTGATACTGTTTAACAATTGCAGACTTACTATGAGGCTGTAAATATTAGCAGTCTAAGTCCGGCCTTGATTTATTTCACTAAGGAGCATTGGAAACTAGATTTATTTATATTTGTCGAAATGAAATCATTTGATTGCATCAAACAGATTCTTTTGGGGGGAATATTCTATAGAGAAACCGAGAATAAATATGAAAATTGTTTGACAGACTGGGTGCTTTGAGGATTGCTCTCAGCACGCCTGTGCAGCGCGCACAGATGATTTGCAAGAGCCACACAGTCATATTTGAGTATACCCAAACGGATTGAAATAAGTACCATTTGGGGAGCGAAGAGACACACTGTTACACGTCTATCTCGTTAATTACGTGTTATTATAATCCGTCCAATGGACTCAGCCACCGAAGCCATTGCAATACCTCACAGGTAGGTGACGAGGCAGACCGTGAAGGGAACGGACACAGCACCATACCTTACATAATCATCACGGCAGTACCCACTGAACATAATTACAATGATTTGTGCCCTCCTATTTCACCCTTGTATTAAAAAATATTGCTGGAGGTAAGTCAGGCGTGAGCGTAGACAGGACTGCTGTGGTGAATGGAGTGTGGCCCCCGGGGGAAAGCTTGGAGAGCAGAGCATAGTGTCATGCCAAAGAAAGCCAACACCCTCCCCACCCCCCTCCCACCCCCACCCCACACACACACACACACACACACACACACACACACACACACACACACACACACACACACACACACACACACACACACCTGCAACTGCTGGGGTTCGGTCATGCCGTGAGAACGGGATGACATTACCGGGCCATTTAGCTGGTGGAGCAGCAGAAAGAGGTGAGAGAGGCGCTGTGACGCTGTGACAGTGAGTCTTTTGTTATTTAATGGTTAGCTAATGTCTAGGTAGGGTGGGGTGGGGGTGAGTGGGGGTGCCTCATTTACAAAAAAGAAAACAACATTAATTCACAGCACATTATGAATTTATAGGCGATGTATTACTGCCTTACTTTGGCACTTGGGCGTGTTCATACACATGGCAGTCCCTCAGGGGCTGTATATATTTCACACTGTGAGATAGTGTAAAGACTGACCAGCTTGAAACACTACTGTCAAGATTATTGTAACCCAAATGTCAGTTTGTTGTTGTTAATAGGCTGATTTGCTGATTGTTAAATTGACATTCTTGAGGTTGGACTCAAACAGGACAATCAACACTCTTATTATTTATACATAGCCACGACCCCGGGTGTTGTTCTCCTCCTTTGGGAATAGAGATAAATAACATGGACTGACTCCCAAAGGAATAAACCAAAATTGGCAATGATCTCAGCTGAGAGGTCGTGCTAATGCCCAAACTACCCTATCTTAAATTTAGTAGATGTTTCTGTTACTATAAATTGGACCGATTTTGACAGTGACTGTTCAAATCTACTATCAGTACATTTTTACCTTTTCCAAGTCTTTTCGGAGCTTTGTAACCCCAACGATTACTGACTCCTGTTTGTGACTCTTTGAGTCAAATGGTGTTTGCTTTCATATAATAAAAATCACTTTGTGCAGGAAATGGCAAAAATGTAATTTAAGAAAGCAGAAATGTCCTCCTTTTTTCCACCCATCTAATTAAGAATGCTCAGTTCATTTTAATCATAGACATTAACGGAATTTTAATTTATGTACAGGCTATACTAACATACACATTCATGCATTTAGACCTGATAATGACAATGAGCACTTTAAAATGATTTTGATTTAAGAAGTGTTTGGTTGGTGCCTAAAAGCCTATAGTAAGTGAATGAATGAATGTCTGTACAAACGATCAACCAACCTGTCAAAGGAAACCAGCTTTTGTTTTGTTTTTTCACTGTATTTAGAGTATAGTTTAGATGGTGATGTTCCTCACTTTTTAGTGTTGGGCATCACATTTTACTCCAATTGCTCTCTTTTTTTCTATATTTCTATTTTTTTTTCTTCATCACCTGAAACAAATGTCTACGGTAAGTGCCAAATGTAGATTTTTGTGCATCTTTTCAATTTGTCCCTCTATTATGTGATTTATTTTTTCCCCTCCCATGTGCCCCCTCTCTACGCCACTCGGCGGTGCTCACAGACTTCCCCTTTCTGAGAATAAAATAATCTATTCTACATGACTTTGGAAATGGCAGAGGAAACTAATAATACGTCGTCAAACCGGTGCAAATCCCGTGTTTACTATTGACAACAACGAACAGTCGGAAACCTCAGAGGAATCCTCCATCAGTGTGTTTTACTTTCGTCTGTCTGACTGCATTTCAGCACCACGGAACTGTCCACCGTCCGGGAGCGAAGTGAGGATGCAGCGATTCACTGCTGCTGCTGCCGTTGAGAATGAGGAGGGGGAAGAGATGACATGATATGAAATGTGATTTAAACACAAAATCAAACCTCCGGAGAATCGCAGGTACCTTTTCAATCCCAATCCATCTATAGCGAATGCTTTTTATAAAAATCTAAACATATCAGGCGCAAGTTGTTTTCCGGCTTCTTTTTTCAATTAATGAGAACAGTTTGTGTGTCAGTCGTTAGGTGTTACATTCTAGAGTTCGTGAATGTGTGGTCATTTGCTCTGAGTAGGAGCACAAAGGACCGTATTCTCTATATCTCTCTATTTATAGACCCTCTCCCCTTGGTGGAATGTACCACTGGCTCCTCGCAGAAGAAAAGGGGGGCAGAAAACGTTGGGTTTATATCTGGCGAGTTTAAAGAGCCCCCATTTGTTCAAACCTCCCCACTGTTCTGGCAGAGATTGAGCCAGCCCTGTCCGTTTAAACCGAGAAGACACCCATACCAACTCCTCAATGCAAAAAAAATAAAAGGGTGCCAAGAAGCTGGGACGAAGGAACGTGGGTGTAAATAGACAGCGAACGCTCTTGGTCTCCCTCTCTCTCTTCTCTCTCTCTCCCTCCCCCTTTCCTTTCCTCTCTTTCTCTCTCTCTCTTTTATGAAATCAATGAACGAGTTATTGGGTAGGACATAAGTATAAGGAATCAAAGCCTCCACCGGGACCAACGGCATTGCGCGCTTTTGATATGCGTCTTCGCCAAATGCTACATGTGTTTTCCAGTCATTGTAAATACTGGCTTTGATAGGACGCGAGCGGAATCATCTCTGGCACGGCTTGGTCTCGGAACCAAATTTTGACCAAGACTTCCACAAGCTTTTTTTCAACGTAAAACGATTCTCCACCGTCCCCATCTGCTGCTGTTGTACCCATCCCAACTGACTGGCCGGTCCGAAGATGGCAACTTTAACCAACGGGCAGGTGGACGGCACGGTGCACGGTGTCGGTGTGGTCTCCGCCAGCACGAACGGGCTCGTGAACGGATTAAACCACAGCCACAGCCCGGCGGGATGCCCGGCCACCATCCCCATGAAGGACCACGATGCCATTAAACTCTTCATCGGTCAGATCCCCCGCAACCTGGACGAGAAGGACCTCCGGCCCCTGTTCGAGGAGTTTGGCAAGATCTACGAGCTCACGGTGCTCAAAGACCGCTTCACGGGCATGCACAAAGGTGGGTTAAACCCATTTATTCCAGAGACACCTATGGCTCTACTTGTTTGTCAGAGTGAAATGTGCCACACATTGGTGAGAGTGGGGATCCTAAATCACGTAGGATTTGATGGGTAAAACAACGACATTGTTGGTAAATTGTGCCGTTTTTTATAGTGCTGAAGCTTGAATGACTTTTTGCATGTTGCTCTTGCTTTTGTGGCACCAAAAAAAAGGGACATTTTCCTTTGTTAGACATGTCACTGCTTCTCAAATTCAGTGCTTCATTTTTCTACCTTATTGAGCAAACAAATCCAAGCATGAGTGTCACGAATCGGGAGTCACGACGGCATGAATTTATGTAGGGTGATATTAGGAGGAGCAATGTTCCTATCTGGGCAGTGTGCACGGGAGTATTCACACATCTCGTCCGGCGGTTGTAAACGTGCTTTCATTCACAGCGCTAAATCCAGGCCATTAACTTCACGTTTTCACGTTGCAATAGCGGGGAGGTTGTGTTTGATTGCCCGCAGCACAGTACACTCTGTTGCCTGTAACTCGCTCAGTGCGTGTGTGGGTGGTTGGGGGGTTAGGGGGTGTGATGAGGGGGTGGGAGTGTGTGTGTGTGTGTGTGTGTGTGTGTGTGTGTGTGTGTGTGTGTGTGTGTGTGTGTGTGTGTGGTGGGCGGGGGGTGCGCGTGCACGTGCGTAAGAACGTGTGCAACAGCGGAAGGAGTAGGCCTATGAACATGTTTTACTTTTGAATAGCCTTTTTTTAAAAATGCATATTGATTATTTTAACTGATAATTAAACTTTGTAACACAAATACCTATTCCTGTTTTCTTTATTCAAATTAACTTTTCCTTTTGTAGCCATGACTGCACTGAGTGCAATCCATAGTATTGATGGCAGTGAATTATCAGAAACTTTTGGTTTTACAGTGTTACTGTCCTTTTTGGTGGAATACAAAGGAACAGCCCTGGCACAGTAGGAAAGATGGTGCTTTAAACCCTGTATTTTATTTTCTTCTCTCAAGGGAAGGGTCGTTCTCTGCAAATCACCATCTAATGATAGGTCACTAATTGATCTGTTATACTTGCAGAACATCTCTCAGGGGTGCAAAGTACATTAAAGAATGAGCGCTGGCTTTTTCGGGATCCCCGTCCTCCCTCTTATAAGCCCCTTCTGCCCCATGTAAACAATGTGTGACATCCACCATGTGTCAGGAAATGATTATGATATACAAATAATTTCAGAGGGCAGAGACTGTCTGCAGGCATGGAGGAAACCAAAGAGGCGGGAGAAGTGAAGGAGGGGGGGTATCTTTTATTAATAGCCCAGCTGTAGTAGCGACTCCCTGTTGGACGGTTAATCACCAGTGGCCCCAGAACTATAGGCATGGCTCGCCAGCTGATTCTAAGAACTGTCTCCTCACTGCGATATACGGCCCTGCTTCCCGGGCTGGGCCCCCGCTTTCATTAGTGAGCCCCTGCTGTGCTCATATTTTAACTAGCTGGAAGCACGAGGTACTCCCTGGCTTACCAGCTCACTGGCTCACTGCAAGCTGTTTGAAGGCCGCGTTTCCTCCACAGCCTCTTAACAATTTCCTGAGGTTTCTATAGAAGATGCCGAAATTGGTGGTTAAAGACAGCACGTCCCACAAATAACAGGCAAAGTGAGTGACTGTGCGCTGCCAACATACTGTTTTTATGGAATACTACATAGCGTAACTGGAATCAGGTAGAGGAGGCACTCACAGCGAGAGTTTGAGACAAAAGTAAACACACTTTAAGCAAATATACATCTATTTAGGATAGAACTAATGAATTCCCCATCTATTTTTGTGTTTCTGCCAATGATGGCAATTATATATGTTTTAACACATTCATGCTGGTCACGGTTTTCTGCATTTTAAACTACTTTCTCTTCAGTTTTCTATACAAGGTGTAGCTCTCCCCTCTTCTTTCAGCTCCTTCAGGCTGTTTGCATTTTTCAGAGTCCTGCCATAGGGTAGAGAGAGTCAAACTGAGGACATGTTGACCCTCTAAGGTGTGAAATGCTCCAGTGGAGTGAAGCCTATAGAGCTGCCCACCACAAAACTCCTCTTCCATTCTTCTCTTCCATCTCGCCTCCTTTCCATTAACTCTGCTTAATCCCCTTCATTCTTTCACTTTCCTCTTTCTCCTTTTGTCTTCCTCTTTACGCACTGACGTGTTGCCTGTTCTGTGACAGTGCATCCTGTTCTGTAATGGCTGTGGTACAAAGCCTCAGCTGGAACCGAAGATTGTACATGATCGACTACCATTTCCTTTGCAAATGTGTTCTCTGTTTTTCCAAATGGCACATAGTAGGTAACTGTCATTGTTAACATTGTAATGATTCGTCTAGGGATACTGTTGCATTAATTTAACTTTAACCAAGGAGACATGGCACTTTAACAAAGAAATAAGCATGGTTTTCAGCAAGATAATACAGAGCTTTTTCTGCTATGGCAGATAATAAAAGGCCCTCATCCTTTTCTGCTGTACATCAACAAGCCTAAAGAACAGCCTTTGCTATGGTAATGCTACCGCTGAAGAAAGAGACCCCTATTATAGCCATTGTCAGCTGTGATACTATTGCCATAACCCTCCCCATAATGACTCCATGTATCACTAGTAATCTAGTCCTTAGGACTGTGTCCCCTTGGAGTGGAGAGAGCAGGGAGGAGGGAAGCTTGGGACGGGGATCGGCAAAGCTTGGTAGCGGGCGCGGGGACACCAACGCAGGCCTACATTCTCCCAATGATTTTATTTCTCTCCCCTCTGCGACCGAGCCATGCTAATAGAGGCCATTTATAATGGTCACCGGCTGCTGCTGCTGCTGCTGCTGCTACCAAGCACAACGGGGTTGAGAGGCACGGCGAGCACAAAGAGCCAGCCCTTTCTCTTCTCGCTGGCAATGCAGCATGGGAGGTGGGGATCTATTCAAGAAGAGTACTAGATATGAGTGCTAGTGCTATTCATCAGTCTGATTTCATGTAATAATCACTGGGGCAATTGAGCTGTGATGATACGGGGAAGACATTTAATAAATGAAGGTGTTATCTACTGTTTACTGCTGTCACATCCTCTGGCAGTATTATGTTTCCAGCCAAATCCTCATTGTCCCCCATCTTCCTTTTTCTAAGCAAATGCAAATGTCCCCAAGTTTGTTTTACTGCCGTTGTTTCATTCGGTCGTAATTTAATGTGAGTAATATATTTGTCCTTGGTCAAACTAAATACATTAGCAACAGCTCTCACCATAGGCTCAGACAGTTAAAGTAGTTACTAAGTCAGAGAATCGCTCAAAGTCAAAGCAGGTGTTGAAACTTTATATAGAGTTGGACCAAACTGTCCATTTTGACCTGGCACTGGCAAGTGATGTGAACAAAATGCCACAGGTCTTTAGCTCAGATCGACGGCTTTCAAAAGGTCTTCTCATCCAACAGATGACAACAATAACCCAGTACATGAAAAAAAAAAAAACTCGAATTCGATATCAATACTTGAGAAAATTGTTAAATAATTATTATTGAAATCAAACCAGTGGAGATACAGTGTAATGACCAACTGTAATCTTGTTTAAATTTAACCATACTACAGATGGCTCATGCTACAGATGGGGGCTATAATCTGTGCAGGTCATAAAGGGAGTTATGTGTCTCTCTGAACGCCTTGGTTTTGATATTTCAGCCCTTTTACTAGAATGTGTCAGGCAAGCAGATTCAGAGAGGAGCAGATCATTGGGCTTATCGTGTTTGTTGAGGCCAGGAAGTCATGATGCCAAAAAGATGAAGAACTCATGCTGTGTTTTATTGCAGGCAATTAGATGTTACAGGTTGCTGTCGGCTAAAAAAGAAAAAAAAAGGGACGATAAAACCAAATCTGGCTTTGAACATAGAAAGAAAGAAGTACGGGTGTGTTTTTTCATCCTGCAGGTCTGCCTTAATGCAGCATGCGTTCTGGCCGAAGATTTCACTCCGGTTGCATCATCCTCTCTGTGGGATCCTTCTCTCTCCTCCTCTCACATTTGGTTTGGGATGACTGTGTGTGTGTGTCTATGAGTGAGTGTGTGTTTATGTGCCCCCTCTCTCCTTGGCCCAGAATCCTCCACTCAGCTCAGAATGGGTGCTCAGGCCCCACATTGTGCCCTGCTTCTACACAATCGCAATCGCAATCGATTCGGAGTGTTTTGTCAGGGAGAAAGGCAACATGTGTCATAAAAGAGGTCGCCTCGTACCAAAGTACACTCTACCACCAGCGCACCGCACCCACTAGCACTGGCCTGTCAGAGCCCCAGAGCCCAGAACTGCCAGGCAACAAGAGGGAAACAAGAGGCGGGGCCAGAGTGGGGAGTACAGTGGGTTTAATTTGTCAGGAGGACCATTGTCAAGGCAGTGCTGCCTCTGTTGTCCATTATTATTGGAGGGGACTGTCAGACGGGGGCCGGCTGATGGCCGAGCAGGGAGCCAGTTAGTCACAGTGAGAGATGGTCTGACCAAACCAAAGAAGGGAAGTGCTCATGGAGCTCCTGTAAAGGATTAGCATGCTAACAGCAGGTCTGGAGTCATGCAGCCTATCAGGCAAGTGGAGCCCTCTGGCTTCTCTGACCTCGGCAGTCCTCTCATTAAAACCACTGACATTTGCATACACAGAGAGAGGTAATGCATCTGCCTGTTCATCTCATTTCACCTCCTAAAGATGGATTGAAACTAATTGACATACATTCAGCGTTCAAACTGCAAGTTTGGTGCAATCAAAAGTAAAGACAGGCACATTTGTATATGAACTATATCCACAACACATCTCCCAGTAACACAAACAAGTGCTTAAAAGGTGGAGTGTAATAAAAAAAATAACTATTGATCTAAATTAAAATACTACAAATACTTTGTAATTTAGATATTTTATTTGCTTTACTAAATACTTTTAGTTTTAAAAGTTCAGGAGCTCATGCACAACCATAAAACGTTCTCGTTAGCGTTTATCAGTGTGTTTGTGTGTAGTTAATGGTAACACATGGCAAAGTCATGACTGACTGTGGACATCAGTGCTGACCTGTGACAGACAGACAGACAGGCAGGCAGACAGACAGACAGACAGGCAGACAGACAGGCAGGCAGGCAGGCAGGCAGACAGACAGACAGGTAGGCAGTCAGCTAGATAGGCAGACAGACAGACAGGCAGGCGGGCAGTCAGACAGACAGACAGGTAGGCAGTAGGGCGTGTAGACAGACAGGTAGGCAGTCAGCTAGACAGACAGGTGGGTGGGCAGACAGACAGACAGGTAGGCAGTCAGGTAGACAGACAGGCAGACAAACAGGTAGACAGACAGACAGGCTGGCAGGCAGACAGGTAGACAGACAGGCGGGCGGGCAGACAGACAAACAGGTAGGCAGTCAGGTAGACAGACAGGCAGACAAACAGGTAGACAGACAGACAGGCTGGCAGGCAGACAGGTAGACAGACAGACAGACAGACAGACAGGTGGGCAGACAGACAGGCAGACAAACAGGTAGACAGACAGACAGACAGGCTGGCGGCCAGACAGACAGACAGATGAGCGAGTGGACAGGCAGGCAGAGAGGTAGACAGGCAGGCAGACAGACAGATAGATAGATACAGCATGCAGATTGTGTGTGTACAACAGAAGTATTTATTTTTTTGCTATTTTACTTTTTCAAGAGAATTTTCTGGGAGAATCACTGCAGGTGTTTCTTTTTTTTTTCTCTTTTTTTTTTTGCCATAACACCTCTGGTTGTGCCAGATCAAATCTTGAATATAAATATTCTGTTGCACCAAAGACAAAACGGATTCATGATATTTCCAAGAATTTCTAAGGCAGCTCTGAAGATGTTATATGTACAGTGTAAGAGCTTTCTTGTGTTTTGACACAAATAAATATCCCTGAGCTGGGTTAAAATAAAACTTGCCTTAAATGTTTCATCAACATTTGGTCTTTTGTCTCCCATAAAAAGAGGCTATGATACTTTCACTGGAATTCTTTTTTTCTAGCTCTTTCTTTGTTTCTTAATCTTGCTCTCCTATTGCCGTTTTCATTGCCCCGGTGTACCATTCTTTCAGAAGATGAAAAAAAAAAGAAGCCTTTTTTGACAAGTGCTCCTTGGAGAGGTAAATATTTTCTGTTTTCAGGGCTCTTGCATCATCTAAGTATTATTGTGCTGTGTGGTAAATTTTTAAAAAGTTGACGCTTTGGGCCTCTTCAATCTTTTAGCTGTACCCTGAAAACAACTTCCACTCCCCCCAAATACCAGTGGCCGGTTCTGCAGATGAGGAATGCAATATTTTTGAAATGTTGGAAAGTCTTACATGTTGTTTTTAGTTTTACTTTTGTTTTGGTAGTGATTGCATTCAAGTCTGCAGTGCTAATAATAGAGCTTCCTGTGGGGAAGAGACATTTTATTTTTGTTGTTGTTGTTTTTAGCTTGATAAGATTTCTTTCAGTTTTTAAAAACAGACTTAATTTCACAGGGTGAGAGGAAGATAAATGTAATGTGATAATAAATATAAACATATTAAAGTAGTTTCATGCATACTGCTGCCATAACAATATCTGTTTCAGTCCGCAGAGTGACTACATCTGATTTCTGTCTCTTTCTTATTTACCTCTACATATTTTACATTTTGTTCCATTTCTGCAACTCTTATCTGTGCCATGCAAATATGCGGGCACTGTGCTCTATAGTACTATAGTAGTAGTTGTTCATTGTGAAAGGTTTAAATATGATTTCCTTTGTTCAACAGTCAAAAGGTTATGAATCCCCTCTGTGTGAACTTGAAAACTGGTGTTTTGCCTTCTGGCTGCCGGTTCCTTTTATCAAGCTTTGCACAGTCAGAAAGCATTATGATAGGGAATTTTATAAAATCCATATCTCTGTGTGTGCAGTATATGTGTGCGCTTATGAGGATGTGTATACATTTTTCCCTGTATATTTATCATTCTTTCATGTGCATAATGTTCTGGATATACGGGCTTTATGTGTTATTATACAACATAATATAACGCTACACAATCTTACAATGCTTAAATTTAAACTCTAGCCAGAGTAACACTTAACAGTGATTTTTAATGTTTAATAATGACAGTAATATTTTAGGTCGAGCCTCAGTATGCACATGAAAACGGGTCCAGCTGCAGCTCTCCACTGCAGAGGTTTTCCACAAGAAAATAGCAGCATGACACAGCAGCAAGATGAAAAATAGAACCAAAGTTTGTCACAGCAAACTGTGGCAGTGGCCCATTAATGCATACGCAGAAAGCATTTATTCTTATTACATATCCTGCTATTTATTCATTTCAAACTCCATCTGATTTATTTATATTTATTTCTGTTTCAACCATTTCTTACAGTCTTCTCAAGGTCAAGTTCTGTTTTAACATCAGAAAAAACAAATCATTGTTATTGCCTTGCAAACATAGACTGTAACAGGCCCTCACTAGTTCTCCAACCTGTAATGCATGTACTTTCAATTACCCTTTTAACCCATACAAAATTGTTTCATATACACGAAACAAATTATTTGACTTTGGAGATTTATGGTTCATAGAAAGTTGAATTGATGTTTATTCTCAAACCAAATTGCTAAACATCACTCAAAGTGGTGTATCTAGGTCCGCCTGCTAGGATATTCTAAAGCAGGGATTACATGAGCCATGTACTATTTGTTGCAGACAGAAAGCACATCAAAGACTGTTGAGCATTTGTGACTTGTCAGGGCAGACACATATTTAGCCTTCTCTGTATGCATGCATACAACCTCCTGGATGCTGTGTCATGACCCGCCAGGTTTGAGTGTCCCTGATTCAATTCACTTTCTTCCCATCTCCCTTCATGCCTATTTCATGTCCCCCAATTAAAAATGTACCACGTTGACTTGTAAAAGGAAGGTGGGAATGGAGGTTAGGGCTTTTCAAAGATCCCTCTCAATTATTCAAAGCCAAGTTTGATTCAGAAAATGGAGGAGGATTAATAAGTCATGTGGAAGTTTTCGAGGGTTTGGGTATAACAAATGTAATGCAAGATGTTCTGATTAGACATCTACCTGAAGTATCAATCAAAAATACTCGTTTGTTGTAGATTAGGCCTGACAAATTCGAACTTCCAGAGTCAGCATCATTCATTTTAACTCCTTCTTCTCTTTGTCTGATGTAAGAAGAATGTCTCAAGTTTGCATCTCGGTTCAAAAAAGGTTTGTAATTGTTTTATATTCAAGAAAAATGATTACTTTGCACATTTCTGGATGACATCATGCAACTGCTCAGCTTTGAATTTGTATTTTTAATTTTGTATTTGTATTTGCATCCCCACTGGATCAATATCATTCCATTTTCCATTCCTCTGAAACTGTACAGATCAGTGCATTTTGCCATCAAGACATTACCATTCAAATCATATTGGCATCACATTGGGAGAAAGTACATCAAGGCTTTATCCTGTCCTGCTGGTTGGAGAGCAGATAGACCAAAACATATCGCTGCAGAGGGAGATGGTGCAAGAGTGCGTAAAACGACAAGGAGCTCAAGACAGAGAGAGCGAGAGCGGGAGAGAGGGAAGGAGAATTAGAGAGATGTTGAAACAGGGATGATGTAAGAGAATGCGTGAAAAGAGGCAAGGGAGATCCATGGATGAGAGTTTGGGTGGGGGCTGCACACAAAGACAGAGAGAGAAAATCGAGAGGCAGAGCAATATAAAAGAAGGAGAGCAGAGATTGTCAAGAGAGGTGCACACTAAAAATGGAGGCAACGAGAGATTGTTCAATGACAGTCACAGAGTGAGCGAAAGGAGCGAAAGGAAGACGGAAAGAGGCTGAGAAGAAAAGACTGAAAAGCAGAAGGAAAGCGACAGACAGAGATAGAAGTAGAAAGAGTGAGGGAGTCCCAGAGACAGATGTCGCCCTCACTGGCCCCGGCAGATTGATAGCTTCTGGCCCAGTTCCATGCCAGGCTCTGACCCCTCTGTCCTCTGCTGTAATTTATAGGCTGCGTTTTGCCAGATTTAAGCACTACTCTGTGGCCATCATAGCTCGAGAAGCGAGAATGACCTTCCTGGGATGGGAGCAGAATTAGACCCCTGCAGCTCCCTGCTGCCCTGAGGGTAAATAAGCAAGTACCCTCCATATTAGGATGATCTCTGACAACGTGTTAATGGGACAGGTCTAACTGTATACTTGTCAGTTGTGTGTGTGTATTTTCCTCATTTGTTAGTTTTTTACAGTTTATGTACAGTATTTCATTTTGTTAGTGAGAAGGTGCAGCTGTGTAATTTGTTTAGTGTTTGTATGAATACTGTGTTTGTAGGCAGAAGTTACTTCTTGCTGCATATCAGATCAGAAAAGTCCAACTGGCATCAGCATACTGCATTTGAGAGGTTGAATCCCTTTGATACGTTTTGTGTGATACTGAAGCTTTTGGAGAAACCATAGTTTTTCTGAAGTTGAAGTTTCAGTACTTAAAGTAACTCTTAAAGTACTTCTTTAAAGTGAAGGTGTTTCCATATCTGACAGTCCGGACGAAGGTCTGCAGATTTGATCTGGTTGGTTTTGGTTTCACATTGCAATTTTGAACTCTAACTTCGCATGACATACCTACTTTCCTATTGCTGACATTTAATGGTTTGTAGACAGCGTGCATCTGATTTTTTTTTGTCACTTTTATTTGTAGCCTTTTCAATTTGAATGGAGAAAAATGAATTAACTGATTAATTTCATTGCTATTATATTGCTATTATCATTAGTATGGCATTACGACTGGCACTTTTTTTCCTCTCAGACATTAAGTTATGGCATTTTTATGTGTTTTGTGAGTTTTGATTTCTTTGTCAGACCAGATTACAGTTAAATACTCTACTCTCCCCCTTTGTGCTACTGCAGCTCATTTTTACTTCCTTTACATTTTTTTCTTTTTCTATTGTTTAATAAGTTTGCCGCCACAATAACCTATAACTGGTCTGAAAGTTCAAACAATCAAGAGAATGTTTTTTACACTGTAAACAAATCAAACCAAACTGTGGTTCATTTTGACCTGGACTGAGACCACCTCCTTTGGTCAGACCAAATTTTGGTGCTTTGGTCCAGACAGTGGTCCAATGCACTGTTTACACTGAAAACTGAAAAGTCTTCTGATTAGCTGTTAATACTCAAAAACCACCAAATCTTTTTTGGTCCACTTTTTTGATAAGCTACTTGAAAAGCTTGTAGGCACCGAAGGAAATTACGAAAACTACTTATCAACTTGACTCGGTTTTCAGATCACTGTATCTATTACAGCTTCACATATGTCTGTTTGGTGCGGTGTTACTTCGCGATGGATTTACTGAGCCTTTTTCCTGCCATCTAATCCACAACAGTGTCATCTACTACACACACTAAAAGACCCTCAAAACTTTATTTCAAATGTTATGTATTTCACTGTAACATTGAATATTTATGACTAAATAAGCAGCAAAGTTTCACAAGTTTGGAAAAACCATCCTTAGTTATTATTTATTAATAGTTTACACTGAAAAACTCATCTTCTGAGCCGGTACTCATTCTGATGAATTGGTGAGAAAAACGTTGATACAACATTTATATTCCAATGCAATACAAACAAAGAAGTATCTCATGCAAAATAACCAAAACAGTGGGTGGTCCTGTAGGATCCCTTTATATAGTAAAACCGACTGAGAAAAAAAAGCCTTTAGGGTCTTTCAATGGGTCTCACACAAATGTGGAAGGAAACATATTATCTGTGAATGATTGACATTCTGCTGGACTTGTGCAGTTTGTGCAAACGATTCTCAGATATCAGGTTCAAACTTTTATGAATTTAATAACACATGA
The DNA here is from genome assembly GCF_029030835.1 of Brachyistius frenatus. Taxonomy (NCBI): domain Eukaryota; kingdom Metazoa; phylum Chordata; class Actinopteri; family Embiotocidae; genus Brachyistius; species Brachyistius frenatus. Next base: position 5,171,735 of record NW_027210603.1, read on the forward strand.
CAGACGTGGTTTGGAGACATTGAAGTTGCATTGTAGTTGAAAAAAATACAACAAAAAAACAAAGGCAGCAAACACAAGCAGCAAATAACACACTGTCTGATTACTTCAAGTTGTGAGCTGCTAAAGCTGTTGACAAAATGTTTTTGATACAACATTTATGCAATGCAATATGTTTTATTTCCTCAGAAGTTTTTTCAGCTCCTTTACGTACGATTTGGATTAAACTTATCTATTATAAGGTTCCTACAGCCTAATGCACTGTTTTGAAATACTTTTTTTACATTTCAGAATGACAAAATATCATTTTGAGTCTAGATTCAGCCCCCTAACTGCACCTTTTAAGCTCTTCTTCACAATGAGGACAGGCCTAGTTCGCTATAGGATGAGTTGCTTTCTCCTGCCTTTATAAATCCCGCTTCAATTTTGCACACACTATTTGCTAAAAGTTAAATGAGAAGGGTACAACAAAACTCTGCACTGTGGTTCTTGTAAAGTAAATATGGCGTGTGTGTACCAGGTGCGTGCTCCCTCGTAGACTAACTTGGCCGGCTAACCGGTGGGCTCAGCTGGGTTTGTGCTTGGCCATTCAGAACACTACCTCAATGCACAAATCAGCCCAGGGAATGATCTGGACAGAAAGCCTTCAGCAAATTATTACAGATTTGCAATTTAATGGCTTCGGAGGTCTCTCCCAGCCCTGCACAGGTTCCCAATGAGACAGAGCCTATTAGTTTGGTCCTTTAATCACAGAACAGGAGATGGGAATCCTGGCCAAACCTATACAAACCTCGCTTCACTTGGTGTGGAATGATTTCATGGGGTTTATAGATAGAGACAGTGAAGTCTGTGTGCGTGCACAGGTGTGTGTGATTGTGTGAGCATTGGGTGGTTGATAAGCTTTGCTTTCCCTGGAGCGACCAACAGCAGTGTGTGTGTGTGTGTGTGTGTGTGTGTGTGTGTGTGTGTGTGTGTGTGTGTGTGTGTGTGTGTGTGTGTGTGTGTGTGTGTGTGTGTGTGTGTGTGTGTGTGTGTTTGTGTGTGTTTGTGTGTGTGTGTAGAACAGAAAGAGGGAGAGAGAGAAAAAACATGTTTTTTTATGGATCGTTCATCAATACCATGAGGACACAGTGGGCAGTTGAAATTAATTTGGCTTTACCCAAAGCTAACAAAAGTCCATTTCCCAAACTTCATGTTGTAGGAAAATGGAAAACTACTTTCCAGTGTCATGTTCCAAAAATAATTGTCATGAAAACCAGTTTTGATTCATTGAAACTTCAAGTAAATTATCATTTAAAAATATATAAAGAAAGATGTAACATGTCCAAAGTCAGTGAAGTAATTAATTTACTGTCTATTACTGCCTGTTCAACTAGCAATGTTGCTACTTAAGAGATCTAACATTAGAAATGTTTTGTTTTCAGGTGATGCTCTCTTTGCTGCACTTCATTGAACTGAACTGGTATAGATTTTAAGCTATAATAACCTCCCTCCATTAAGCCTATAAAATAAAATATTTTTCTGTAATTTATCACATTTTTTATAAATGAATCGGCAGTTAGTTTCAACAGCTGAGCTCCTGTGATTTACAGTATGAGACATTTATACCAGCAGAAACAATGCATTTTAGATAAAGGCATAACTTTTGTGATACTATTTGTAAGAGACAAACGGCTGGCTTTTCAGGGGGTGGTTAAGTCTTTTCCCATAGCTATAGTTGCCTGATTAATGTGCCATCGTTGCAAAAATGTAAAAGCTATCACTCCAATCTGCCTTTCAATGTCCCAATTTGTCCAAGAGGAAGCCAAGCTTTCTAAATGAGTTGGATAAAAGTGACTGCCAAAGGGGATGAATATATATAATTATCTGTGGCTGGAGCGCCAACAAAGGGACTTTGAAAATCAACTTTGTGAGCCAAAGGCTTCATTAATCTGACGACAACAAAATGTCCCCTCAACTCGCAGTCAGAAAGACACAGGTATCTGCAAAGCTATTAAAAAGCATGCAGTCATGCAGCCTTCTGTAGCCCATCCTCTATCTGTTTGGGATTAGGAGCGATTTAATGCGCTAATGTTAATATGCTAATGTGTTAATGTTATGTTAGCGAATTATTAGGTGATTTAAGAAATGGCTGGCTGCTGTTTTGTTGGTCTTACGCATTGACATGCTAGTAAGGATGGATAACTGTGTTTACTTTGCATATGGAAATCCCAGAACGTCTTTCATCTGTCCTTCCTATAGTGACTAGTGGTCCATGTTAGCTTTGCAAACATCTTAATTGTGTTAAATGGAGGAAAAAGGGGGGGGAGATTAAAAGCCATTAATGTGTGTTGTGTGCGCGTATGCTATTCCCGGGACGATGCTTTTGTTCACTTTGGCAAAGCAGAGGAGAGACTTTCACCTTGAAACTCAATGCACACCAGAATCATTGTCATTGTGTCTACCTAAATCGCTGCTGTCTCTCGTTCTCACTGTTTTATACACTGTCAGACTTGCTTTGCTCATTTTTGCATTTCTTTTTGTGATCGCCTCCTTCCATCCTTCTTACTCTCTCTGTACGTCTCTCCCATTTTCTCTCTGTCTATCTCTCTTGTGCTTTTTTCCTTTGTAGCCCTGTTTCTCTCCATTGCTCACTCTCTCTCTGTCTGTCTGTCTAAGCGTCAGATAATCTCACTGGGGGAGACTTTAGAGGACTCTCCATCTGTGTATAAATAGCTCTGGATGAATTATTGAGGGACCTGGGGTTGCTAATAATCCCACAGGACCCATCTGACAATGACACAGAAGATGGAGGGAAAACAATTACGCAGGCTTTCTCCTTCAGAAGAGTGGGAATGGGGGTGGGGTGGACTCAGCGGCCTCTGGGAGCCTCCTCGCGGGGCCCAACATCTTGGCTAATAAACCCAATTAAGTCTCCGGAATCAATCGGAGCCCCGGGGGCGTCCTCTCTCTTCCTTCCCCGGACGGTGTGCAACAACAGGAAGTGTAATGATTCATGTTCCCCCTTCTGCATTTGGATCGTCCTCTCATCTCCATCTTGCAGGTTGGCAAGGCGGACACAGGACAGGACAGGATGTCCGCCGAGGCAGGATAATAGGACAGGGAGAGGAAAGGAGACGAGAGGCAAGTGGAGTGGAGAGGAGCACAGAGGAATATTAATGGGAGTGTTTATCCTGTAAGTGTTTTACCAGGGGGACGAGACGCGGGACCACTCCCATGACAGAATTAAAGCACTTTGTCCTCTTAGTGATACATGATTCATCTGTGGATGCATTTTTGGCTAACCGGCTTTGCCAGGTTAACTTGACTGTTGACACAAAATGCTCCGACCTGTCGGTCGGTCGGTCGGTCGGTCGGTCGGTCGGTCGGTCGGTCGGTCGGTCTGTCTGTCTGTCTGTCTGTCTGTCTGTCTATCTGTCACTGCCAGTACAGTATGAGCAGAACTACTATAATTTTTTTTTTTTTAAAGATTCTAAAACCTGATTCACATTCTGTATATTGTTCATGGTTATTTCCAACCCTATCGAGAGACTGTTCCTAGTAAAGGTCCAGTACGTATGATTGAGGCATGATCTTTTGGCAGAAATGGAATATAATATTTATGATTATATTTTCATTTGTGTAAAATCACCTGAAATAAAAGTAGCGCTTTTGTTGCCTAAGATTTGTTTTAACATTTATGTACGCATGATGGATGCCTCACATATCTAGAGTCGGTTTAGAGTGTTGGTTGTTGACCACCTCAGAAATGAATGCAACGCATTCACAACATGCAATTTTTACCACTATATTCTACTAAATCCTACACACTACTCCTTTAAGGAAAGATTGTGTTCATGGCAAATAAAATAAGTGTGATTAACGTTAGACAACAAAACCACTTGGTAAAGATCAGTCAAAGATAAACACACAAGCATTACCTGCGGGCCTCTGATAGTAAAGCAAGCAAACTCCGCTCTCCATGAAACCCAGGCAGGCTTGTATATTCCTACTATTAAAGCCCTGATGTTCATGTATGCAACCCAAATCACTAAAGAGATCTCTCAGTCTTGAAGACTGCTTCCTGGAGAGTTTTAGATTCCCACGTTAGTCTAAACGCTGTTTTAGAGGTCTTTCCACTCTGCCAAGCATAATATTCCCAAATGAAACACTGAATTGTTGTAATTTGCACATGAAAATGCCCATATGTTATCTATCCTACATTGTTATATTAGTCAGCATCAGTGAATTTCCCAGAGAGACTGACCTGGTAAGTAACGGTGCAGACTTTTGGTTCGTCTTCGGAGTCATTCAACATTTAATAATTCATGTCATGAAAAGCTAAATTTGGGTCACCCAAACATTTCCGGACGAAATGGCTGAGGTGGGATGAGTGAGGTGTTTCGTCTTCTGGGATATTTATCGGGGACAGCTTGAGACATTTGATGTGCGCGTTTTGCTGTAGAGGGAGCTTTTAACAAGTTTGTGTGTTCAAGCATTTTGTGTTTTTAATGTGATGAGAGTTGTTTAAGAAGGTATTTTACTTTGTGGCATGAGAGCTCAAGCATCACATGTAAGCCGCTTCGACGTGTGTGTACAAGTGTGTGTCCATATGAATGTGAATGTTTGCGTGTGTCTCGACCCGCGAGGGACCGGGGGTGGAGGGGTGTGCGGGGTGTAGGGTGACTGGGGTTGGTGTGAAGCCGGTGACTGGTGGGGCAGGGGGGGGGGGGTCACCATCCTAATGATGCATTTTCTACTCCATTGATTCAGTGGCTCTGCTCTCCAGTAAATCCTTCACATGCAACACATTAAAGCCAGCCCTTTTTCCTCCTTCACCAATCGATTAGCACAGCTTAGAGACGGCCACTCGGGGAAGCAGAGCAAGAGATGGGACTTGTTATCTTCAGGAACTCACACGCACACACAAACACACACACATTTCAAGGGTCTGTTTGTTTCTCACAAATTTTTCATCATAAAAACAGTGTGACAGTGTTCAAGAATTGTTCTTGTTTGCAGTTAATACCTGTAATCTCGTGCAATCTTTCTTATGATTTACTAAGAGTACCACTGTATGGAGATACGGGAATGTGATGTACAATCACGAAGAGTTCTCTAGTTTAATATTCATACTTTTACTGTCAGAAATCAAGTAATTTTTCTTCCCTCACAAGTTGCCCACTCAGTTTTGGCCATCTCATAAGCAATTTATTCAGGTTATTTTTCACTGTGTTGCTGAGAAGTAACATTGGAACCATCAGTGCGCTTTGATTTGGCATGATGATGTAATAGTTTTGTAGAAAATGCCCAGTTATTAAAATTTATTTTACACCCTCCAGTCAATCAGATCTCAGTATTCACCCAGACTACAACATAATGACTTCTATTTGATGATCTTCATATCCTCGTCTCAGAAAGTAATTTAGTTACAACTGGACTCACTTTTATTGTTCAGAATTACCACGTCCTGCACTTTTAAGAAAGAGAAAAATGTAGGAGGTACAGCAGTGCTGTCCCTTTGAGATTCATCCATCACCTGGTTATCAACAATTGCTCTTGTCTTTTCCTCCTCCCTACTACCCTCATCGGCGTGCTCATGTGGGTTTCTATATTACGGACTCCTTTTGTTTCTCTTAAGAGAGGACAGAGAGATCTGCATATAGTCGCATGCAAGAGCTCAGACTGTTATTACACATCATTACAAATGAATTCCCCCACTTATTCATGATACTGCCCCTCAGTTCTGTCTCAGTCTGCTGAAATAATATCGTACTGAAGACCAACATTGATTAGTCCCTGAAACAGCTTCTGAATTTTTAAGGCCTTTTTTTACAGGATGAAAAAAATACTTGATGTGAATATTTGAAGTTTTTTTCCTGCCCCGTTTGCACAAAGAACAGTACACTTCTCGGAGCTCATATTGTGGGCTTCAAAGTGCTTTTTTATTTAATCAGGGTTTACAGTTGCCAATTAAAGATTTTAAGATGATACGAGAGAAAGTTGGAGCGTTCCTGGAGACCTTGGCCGTGTCCCCTAAAATAGCCTCTATCCTCTGTCTCTTTTTTCCATGGTGAGTAATGATCTGAAAGGTCAGCAAAGGTGAAGGGGATATGAGCGACTGCTGCTTACTTTATTGAATTACAATTCCGCGCAGAACCAAAAGTGAGGGGGCTTGTCAGGGTGTTTCACTTTGATACCAGATTTAGTGGGAGATATTTAACTTTGAGCAGTCAGTTTGAATGAATCCAAAACATTTCAATATACAGTGAACCCTCGCTATAACGCGGTTCACCTTTCACGGTCTCGCTGCTTCACGGATTTGCATCGTGCATTGAAATCACATTACGACTATATGTAACGTAGATATATTTAATGTCCAGTTCTATCTATTTCAATTGTAAAATAAAGGTTACTACTTCACGGATTTCGCCTATCACGGTTTCTATTTGGAGCGTAACCCCCGCGAAAAACGAGGGTTCACTGTATATCCATTCACACAATTAATTCACAGCCCATATAGTTGTTAGAGGATTGTGGTGAGAAAAATCCATAGGAGAAAAGGCAGCTTTAGAAATTATAGTTGTAACAGCTGTTTACTTTATTTTTAAACTTGGAACTTTCTGCATTGCAGCTGTTAATTTTTCACTTTTAATGAAATTGAAACTGAATAGCAACAATCACAAGGCTCTTACTAAGTGTCCCAGTTACAGCAGCACAAGGGCAACTGTATCATTCTTGAATCAGAAACTCTTTTAATACAGAACTTATTAGTATTCCTCTTCTGCACTCAGTGGTACTCATTTTCACCATATGACTGAAAGACCAAGGCTTTATACACAATTTCTCTGAACACAATAAGTCAAGAATTTTCGTCTTTACTCTGACCCGTTTCAAGAGTGAATTGAAGAGTGTTATCTAAGCCTTAGCACTCACAAAAATCCAGTCAGAACGTTCTTGTCTTAAGGTCAATCTTTTAAAAAGGAGGAAAAAAAACATTCTTCTGTTTATTGAGCAAAGGCTGTCCTTGGTCAACCCTTTCAGGCGGAGATAAGTGCTAACAGAACTGAGGTGGAGGAGACGTTGAGATTTCTATTGACTGACTGAAATTGGACAGCCTCAAACAAAGTTTGGTGCCAAAGTTTTTTGGGGCAGAGTTCCAGAGCTATGCAGAGCAGAGTTTCAGCTGTGCTGTGGATAAAGCTTTTTAATGCTATTGACTCTTTTTAGGCTCTTACCAAGATGTTCTGAAATATTTAAATGATCACTGGGAGTTTCTCCCCATCTGTGGGTGGGAATAAAAGAAGAGAGAGAGGAGGGAACATTTTTATGTCAGCCTTTTACAATCCCTGAATTAATAGGCATGAGATAATTAGAGAATTATGTGCAATAACATTGTCCCTCAAGTTTTCGAGTCTTGGGTGGCACCAGGCAATGCATGCTGGTAAAAAGTCACTCATGTATCCAGTAACACTGCAAAGCACTAATTCAAGAGTATTTTTTTGTTTTAGTGGGAGCATAATTAGTTTTTGAAGAAATTTGAAGATTAGAGCATCCTCATTCACAGCCACAGAGGTCACAGAGGTCATGATCTCTGCACTGTTTATTGTTTAACAGGGTTTTAATTACCTAATAAGGAATTTATATTTTGTAATTGCACACACATTACAAATATTGACACTAATGTCTCTTGACTGGCATTAGGAAAAACAATTATCTTCCATCCATCCGTCCATTTTCTACCCGAGTGTGAGCAATTTAGCCCAGACAGTAAAGTTTTCCAGCTTTGACTGGATCCGGAGGTGTTCCCAGCCAGATGAGATAAATAATCTCTCCAGCCTGTTCTGGGTCTACCCTACCAGTTGGACATGCCCAAAAAACCTCCAGTGGAAGGCGTTCAGGAGGCATCATAATCAGATACTCAAACCGCCTCAACTGGCTCCTTTGGTGCACATGATCAGTGCCTCTAATCTGAGCTACCTCCAGATGTCTGAGCTCCGCGTCATTCTTTCGGTCACTACCCTAATCTCATGACCGTAGGAGAGGGTTGGAAAATAGATCAACTGTTAAATCCAAAACTTTGACTTCCAGCTCAGCTTACTCTTCACCAAAACAGTCCGCTTCAATTCCTGCTTGACTGCTGACGCCACACCGATCCGCCTGTCAATCTCCCAATACATCCCTTACTCGTGAACAAGTACTCAGTACTTAAACTCTTTCACATTTCATTTAATTATCTTAGAATAAATTAAATACTGCATTACTTTTTAGTATTTGATTGAACCCTTTGATAAGTCACAACACCACCAAGAGACAAAGCACTAATCAGTACTTTTATATTAAGAATGGATGACATGACAACATGAAAGTGGTCACTCAGACAGACAAGCCTTGTACGTTTCTACTCATTGATGTGGTGTTACAACAAATATTTTGTTTGGTTATATATTCACTGCTCTTATCAGTGCTGTTTCCAGCAGCAGCAGGCGACTGAGTATACCTGCGCAATAACAAAAAGGCTAGCAGGCAAAGTTAGCAACTGGCCTGAACATTTAGCTGATAAGGAGCCAGATATTTCCCTTCAGAGTTAAAATGTAGCTAAAAAGAGAGCGAGTATGTGACTCATTCTCCAGTTGGGCAGAAACACGATTTCAGATGGGGGATAATGTTGCTTTGTGTCTGCTGGATGTGTGAACAGGCAACTGTCCTAGCAAGCCAAAATCCCTGCTACAGCCCTGTCCTCTTTATGTACATGATACGCCATTAAACCAAGGCTAATATATCGGAAATACCAACAGGAAACCTTCTGTTAATCATGTATTACAACTGATATGCAATAATATTTCTTCATAATTCATGAAACTATCTTTAGTGACAACAGAGTACATACAATGGTTTTCTCAGGTTTATAAATATATGAATCCTCGTGTGAAGTAAGCAAAATAACAGAAAATACAAAATGACGCCTCTCTAAACATAAACACGTAAAGGTTTCCACATTGTCAACTTGTTGGGAAGCTGATGGGGCAAAGACAGCTCGTCAAGTCAAGGTTTTCCATAGTTAACAAGGTAAAAGCTCTATGCGGTCCAACCCAGCTGTCGTTTGAATAAGGCCCGGTGACAGTTGGTGGATTTCTTTCTTCTCCCCCCACCAGAAAGTATTCAGTCTCCACTATTCCCTTGCTGCTTTCTTTCATCTTCTCTCATTTCCTTTTTCTCTCTCCGTCTGACTCTCCCTCTTTTTCGGTTTCTCTCTCTTTCTCGGTGGGTGTGTGTCCCTTTAGGGTGTCTGCAGCAGTTGAGATAAGAAGCGAGTGTAGGACACAGGGGGATGGTGTTCACAGAAGCTAGGTGATCTTATCTCCTCTCTCTCCCTCGCTCACCGAGCATCCCTAGCTGTTCTGCTCTTCCTCTGCTGTTCTCCTCCCCCTCTCCCTTTTTGCTCCCTTGCCCTTTTCTCTCTCTTCCCTCATCTCTTTCTCTCACTCTTCTCTCACACACACATTCTCTCAGATCCCCTCTGCGCTGCTGTTGATTTGAATTTGAAGTGATGGGAAACCAAATTGGCAGCATTGACAGCAGAAACAAACAGCTTATCTCTCTCTCCTGGGCCAATATGGGTCTTAGTCAGATACTGGAGCCGCTGCCAGCATCTGACTTGTGACAATGATGATAAATTGAACGTTTGTTGACTGTCACTTTTCATGTGTGTGTATGTGAATGTCTGCATGTGTGTGTGTGTGTGTGTGTGTGTGTGTGTGTGTGTGTGTGTGTGTGTGTGTGTGTGTGTGTGTGTGTGTGTGTGTGTGTGTGTGTGTGTGTGTGTGTGTGTGTGTGTGTGTGTGTGTGTGTGTGTGTGTGTGTGTTTCACCATGTTAGCATCTCTGCCTCATCCATATGGGTGTGAAACCTAATTAAATAGAAATCCTGCACAGTTTTGATGTACTTTGATATTCTGTATTATACTGTTCTATACTTTAACTCCTCCACAATATTTTTTTATATTACTTTTATTTGCATTTATTTGACAGATAAAATTACTAGTTAATTTGCAGCTTTTATACATAAAACATATTATTATAATATAGAATGCAAAAGTGTACCAAACAGGAGTACTTCTATCACAGTGGGTACTTCAACTCCAACCATGGGGCACATGATGATGATAGCTAGGCTTATTGGAGAAAATAGAAATTATAATTTGGTAAATTTTACATATACATATGTTTTGTTTACAAATAAAATACAAGTTGTTGTGAAAATTATCTACAATTTTTAGTGTCAACAACTACCAGCTACACTCAATTACACGCGTAAACCTAAATTAAAATAAAGCTTGACTTCTGAATATTTCAGAATCTGTTTTATATGGAGAAATCATATACATCTTTATGAAACTAATAGTATGTAGTACACTTTGAACATAATGTCCACGACACAATTTATTTTCCCAATTAAATGTAAATGCCTTGATTATATTGGTGGAAAAATGCAAAACTCTTGACAGGGACCATTCTTTTTTTATTATGAGTACTTTACATTCTGATAATAGCAAAAAAAAAACAATTTTACTGAAGCACAATTTTGAATGTAGTAATGGAGTCTGTTGACACTGTGGTGAAGAGCAGTGTTGTGTATACTGGCTACGGTGGGTGGCTACGCTCCAAACATGAGTGAGTGTCAGGCGTATGAAGCAGAGGCTTGCGTGTCTTTCCTATGGGATGGCGCTGGCATGTAGTGTTAACACGACAGACCCGGGGAGGACGAGGAGGTAGCCAAGCTGTCAGCGGCCAGCTCCCATTTCGCCTAATGAGAGAGAAGCCCGTTAATTAAAAACACCAACAGGCTGAGCTCCCCAGTGTCCCACCATCAGGACGACCTGGGGTTAAAGACATGGAGCAGAGAGGACGGGGAGCATGCTGCGTCTACATACAGTAGGTCTACATGCTGCTGCCCTCAACAATAAACAGCCCCCAGAATTTAAAAAAAAGAACAAAGACAACCACAATTGGGTAGAGCTATAGGAAGGGGGTGCTGTCTTTAAACTGCACTGTATTCGCGTGTTTGGGGGGAGGGGTCCATGATAATCATGTAATGCTCAGTCCTTGATGTTCTCAGAACAAACTGAGTTTCTTTTGTCTCTTTGTGCTCATGTTTGCTGCATGGCAGCAGGGAACAGTTTGCCAAAGTCTACATGAAGACGTCTGTAGTTCTAGAAATGAAAAAGAATTGTCAAAGCCAATGCAGAATTTTTTTTTTTTTTTCTTTGTGCTGTATCGTTTATGTCTACCTCTTTGTTCACCAAAAGAACTTTTTTTTCCCCCCAAATCTCTTCTTGTAGTTATCGTTGTGAAAGCCCAGAGACCAATTGTCTCTAGTGGAGGATTTTTTTTTTTTTTCCCCTTTACAGCATTTACTTTAAATTAGTTTGATTAATATTTTCCTATTTAAATTTTTCCAAAGTCTACACCCACCCAAGAAAACAAGCAAAACATGTACAGTGTGAGCTCAAATTGTGTTGTGTCACCGCAGCCTATTGTGCAATTGTCTTTGTAAGTATTTTATTAAACTGTCAAGCACATGAATCATTAGCCTTGATCTGCAGATTGACAGTTTGTCAGCTCTCTGACAGTGGTTTGTGCCTCACTGTCATCGGGGGAGGGGGTGGCAAGGGAATGGCTTACACGTTCCCCACGGCTTCTCCTTCTTCCTTGCCTCCTGCATCTCCATCTCCTTTCCACCCCCACATGTCAGCCCAGGTGCTAACAAAACTGAGGATTGTGGGTAGTCTTGAAACATATGGAGCAGAGAGATGGAGAAATGAAGGGGGGAGGGAGGGGGAGGGTGGGTGAGAGAGAGAGAGAGAGAGAGAGAGAGAGAGAGAGAGAAGCTGTCAGGCTGTCTATCCCTGTCAGAGCCGCCAGAAGAGCGCGATGGACGAATGGATAACTGCTATTTCAGACTGCCAGGGAGGAAGCTCAGTCAGATTGGATGTGTTGATGTGGGCACAGCGGCTCTCACGCGACAGAATGCACAGATCGTCGCATGTCGCTGCAATTTTTGGTTCCACTTATTCCTCTTTGGCATGCGTGTGGATTGCGTTTGTAGACACATAAATGTTCCATTTGTTCAGTCACTGAAATGCTGTTCATTGTGCACAAACACGCACAGACGTACACACAAACACGAGCGAATTCCCAGCGCGGCCATGTTGACAGAGTTTCAGAGCTGTGGCTGCAGGCTTACTCTGTGTGTTCCTGTGTGTGTCAGTGTGTGCTCCTATGTGTGTGTGTGTGTGTGTGTGTGTGTGTGTGTGTGTGTGTGTGTGTGTGTGTGTGTGTGTGTGTGTGTGTGTGTGTGTGTGTGTGTGTGTGTGTTGTTTTTGACTATTTGCTGATGATTGGTGCAGCCCCCTCTCGTAGCCGTCTCTCTCCTTTTCTGTCCCAAGTTCACGTAACATAATTATGTCTTTCTCTTTCTCTGTCTTGCTGTATTTCAGGCTGTGCCTTCCTCACCTACTGTGCCAGAGAGTCAGCCCTGAAAGCCCAGAATGCATTGCACGAGCAGAAGACCCTGCCAGGAGTAAGTCATACACAAGGAACAACCCAGAAGCAAAATCTTACATAAACACGTCTTGTCTTCGGTCACACACGCAAACACAGATGTTCATTTTAACATGTAATGCCTTATATTTATTTCAAATCAAAGGGGACTCTCCGTTTTTGCCATGCTTGTCATGTACTGTTTATCACAGGCTATACACCAGATGTGGGCACATCCATTCTTTCTCTTAAAGATCCCTCCTCTTCTTCCTCCCCCCTCCCCATCTTCTCCACCCCTTTCCCTGCCTCCCTCTCTCTTCCATTTGACACACACACACACACACACACACACACACACACACACACACACACACACACACACACACACACACACACACACACACACACACACACACACACACACACACACACACACACACACACACACACACACACACAAACCCATAGGGAGAAACCACACAGCATCACATCATAGGCATACTATTTATAGTCCTTCCTCCAGTTTGTGTAAATGAGTGTGTGTCTGTGCGTGTGCATGCACCCATGTGTGTGGGCAAGTGTGTGAGAGAAACACGGGAAGGGATGAAAAGGCGGGTGGGCGGATGGATGTAGGCTCTTTCTACATTTATGTGCACGCTTCGCATTACGCCCCGGACTGGCAGCAGCACAAGTGTGCATCATGAACGTACCGTATGTCACGACAGCACAGCTTTACGACAGATGTTCACATGCGCTGGATGTTGCTCACATGTACAATGCAGCTGGAAGCAACGTGTGCTCGTTTGAATGCTCATTGAATGCATGACAGAATGAAGAAGTTCTGACAGTGTCATAGAGAAGGTGTAGTCTTCAGTTGTTGGGGTGTGTGTGTGTGTGTGTGTGTGTGTGTGTGTGTGTGTGTGTGTGTGTGTGTGTGTGTGTGTGTGTGTGTGTGTGTGTGTGTGTGTGTGTGTGTGTGTGTGTGTGTGTGTGTGTGTGTGTGAGGAATTATGTGCAATTTGAGCATTTTCTTTAGTGTGTACATGATTTTGTGATTACATATTTGTGTGTGTATCTCTGTCACCTGAATGCATGCGTGTGAGCGTGCACATGAATGCGGTGCACGCGCCAGCTATGCATGTGTGCGTATGTGTCTGTTAGGAAGTTTTGATGCGTTTCTGTCAGGCCTGGCTCGGTTTGCTCTGTTCGTTTTTAATGACGCCTCCAGGGAAGCTGACAGTCGCCGTGTTGAGCGCACAGCCTTTGATGTGAGTGATTATGACATCACAGACGTGCAGTCGAGAAGAGCGGAGGAGTGGGGATCCGTGCTCTCAGTTTTTTTTTTTTTTTTCACTTCCCAGTGGCATATTATTCAGAAAGAAAGAGGGAGGGAGAGACAGAGACACAGGGAGAGAGAGAAGGAGAGATTAAATATTTGGCCAAAACCAGAATGCGATTTTGTGTTCACACAAAGTGTGCTGCCAATTGATGTTTTTGCTTTTGTTGCTATTGTATGACATGGACCAAAATATATCGAGCACTAAAACAACATTTTCATGCGTCTTTACATCTTTAAAGGAAAGACACTGCATTTGGCTTCACATGTGCATAGTAATGCATCAACAGCTAAATTAAATGTAATCAGTCACTTGCAATCACATTGTTTGAGAAGGAAATGCTAATCAGCACGGCCTTTGCCAAGGGAGGACAATCTCAGGTTTGCATTTGATCGATGTTGAGCGTTAAATAAACAAAGGTAATGCCATAGGACAGACCTAGATGCTCAACAAACCCTGAAGCAGAGTATTCGGAGAGGCAGACCAGGAGATTTTTGTTGCTGGTAAAGGTAAAGCCAACAAAAAAGAATAAATGAGTTCATTAGAAACAGAACGAGGACTTGGCCCTGGAAAAGGCAGTGGGACGTTTTATGGTGCATGATTACACCCTCTTTCCTCCATTCCTTAGTGGGTTTTTTCACCTGCCTTCTTCTCTCTCTTCTTCCATCCTCTATCAATCCCCCTCTCACCAGCCAACACAACCAAAACCCTGCAAATGAAATCCCTTTTTTCCTCCGTTAAAGCCTCTATCCCATTCATTTCATGTCTCGATGCGCTTTTTATCGTCAAATTTGCTCCCCAACCCTTACATTTAAAAAGTTTTCTGCCGTCCTTCTTTTTTTTGTTTTTCACTGCCAGGTGAGCTGAGAGAAGAGGGGATTTGGCTTCCGAGTGGAAATGCCCTGTAAGCATGGCTGTAGGCTGTTGGTGTAGCTCAGACAAAGTACTGAGGGCTGCCTTGTGTGAATGTGTGTGCGTGTGGGAGTGTGTACGTGCATGCAGCTGAGTGTGTGCAGTGTCAGGAGAGACTTTGGGTAAACAAATGACAAGCAGAAATACTGATGTTAAAGTGACACTGACATTGAACTACTGGTGATAAATGACAAATCGTTTTCACATTCCTCATTCTATTATAGCACTATAAACTACAGGTGCACAGGATTATGCTGATAGAGAGTAAGTTTCTGCTAACATAATTAAATCAAATCCACTGACAGCTGAAAACAGTGTTATTGCATTGTTTGAGGACATTCAAAGTTCTCTGTATATCTGAATGATAAACCAATCCAGTAAAAGAGAGTGAAGTCAGCAGACTCCATGGAAACATGGATGGATCACTGAATGGCCAAGAGGTCACAGGGCCGTTAAGCAACAAAGGTAAGGAGTATAAAGTTTGGCTATCCCAATCATTACTGTTTGATCATGATTCCAAATTGAGCATTGAGTTCAGTTCAATATATTTCGATTTTCTTTTCTAACATAATCCGGTTACACAATGTGTATTTTGAAAACCTCTTATGCAATGAGAAAATTTTACTTGCACTAAAACATTTCTCTGATCTCTTTCCTATTATATTTTGCAGGAGACAAAGTACATTTACTCAAGTTCTGCACCTAAGTATAATTTTGAGGGACTTGCACTTGAATTAAGTATTTTCCATTTGCACATTTCAGAGTACAGAGTTTAAAAATGAAGGCTGTTTTTATATTTGTCTGCTGAACGGGGAACATTTCTTTGTGCTGGTTTAAGAGGCGGCACCACAAGCGTGATTTATGACATCACAAATAGTTTGGAAGCCAATGCTGGTCCAATATTCAACTTACACAAGTATGATGTTAAAACCTCCAGAGCACATACACTGAGAATTAACCTTCTGTGAAGTATGATACATTTTGTGTCGAGCAGTTCAACTTTAGAAATGAAATTTGCATATATTCATGGTTCTTGAATTTTTTTTATTTAGGGAGAAGTAAGGGGACATTTCTTTAGTATTCAAAGCAGAGTATTTTAACTCAAAACATTTTTTATTGGTATCTTTAAATAGGATTTTTTAATGCAGGATTTTTGCTTGTAATAGAGTATTTTTACATTCCTGCATTACTTTTACTTAGTAAGTAAAGGATCTGAATACTTCTTCTACCCTTGATATAGTAATATGAATGTAATATGGTGTAATATCTGTGGAGAAGTGTGCCAGTGTGGGTTTGCTGTGACAGAAATCTTGGAGAGGATTTGGATTCTTTATCTACGGCATTAAGAAAATACTGATGGTTTGGTGATGTTTTTAACATAATTGACATCATTACGGCTGTTTCATAATCGTATCCATTCCTGATAGTACAAACAAAAAACGAATATAAAGCAAGATGTCACCAGTGAAAAAGTTTTGTTTTCTTATTTGGGGTACACAGTTACTGAGAAGATAAATTGAGTTATTTTTTCTTTTCTTTCGGAGATGGTGATGTGAGACAAACCTAAAATGGGGCGCGTCCCAAACGCCGGGCCCTGACTGCCATACTTGTGATCCTGTGCTCCAGATTCAGACTCGTACTACTGCAAAAGGCATTAAAAAGCTCCTCTATTGATTCTGGCTAAAGTCCTCACGAGTGGGAGGGTGAGTTTGCGTGTGCACGCGTGTGTGCGGTTTGTGTGTGTACGTGTGGGTCACAGGGTGGAGTTGCAGAGCTGGAGCGAGTGCAGCGTGTGCACAAACCACTGGGTACAAATACCCACCAGCAAATC
This sequence comes from Brachyistius frenatus, assembly GCF_029030835.1. Taxonomy (NCBI): domain Eukaryota; kingdom Metazoa; phylum Chordata; class Actinopteri; family Embiotocidae; genus Brachyistius; species Brachyistius frenatus. The sequence continues at coordinate 5,188,333 of NW_027210603.1, forward strand.
TTCCCGCACACATATAAATACTAACACCTGAGAAAAAAATAAAAATAAGAAAACAGATCTGGGATCCCCTCAAACGCACTGTCTGATATAGAGTATAGGCCACAGCACCACCATATGCCCCCACACGGTGCATAAAAGGAGCATGCACTCCTGAGCACCGTGTTCCAGGTTAGAAAATAATACATACAAATACACACAAACAGGTACAAAACACGCCGCTGATACTCCCAACACATGCACTCACACTCCAAAACCTTCTCTTGTAACTGCAATACAACACTCCTCGTAAACACTTCCATTCAACAACATGATACTCTGATTCTAGAAAGAGAGAGCAAGGTAAAGAAACAGGGAGAAAGTAAAAGAGAGAGGGAGCACGCTGGAGAGAAATACGGCGTCGATTGACTCTCACTGTAATAGTGAGCCAGATGAGAAAATATAGAACACTGTGAATCAATGCGTCATTTCAGAGCGCTTTCACGTACACAAACACACACACATACACATAAGCACATGAACACGCAGAGTTTTCAGCCCAGGGGCAAACAAACAACAGAAAAGACAGGAAAGCAAATGAATAGCAGGAGGGAGGAAAGAGGAAGGGCTGGATGAAGGCAGACTGGAGGGAGTGGGAGGAGAGGTATAGTGCCTCCATGCCGACTGATTTGTGTCTGTTTCCTTTATCAACACCCCCCACCCCCCCACCCCAATCTCAGTTGAGATAATGCCAGGGCAAGAAATCTATGGCATTGATTGGCTCTTGCGACCCAGTTTCATGGCAACTTTTTCTCAATAAGTCGCCCTCATTGGTCAATAACCAGGCTCCCCAGGTGAAGTGGGTGAAGAGATGTTTGGATGGGTGTTTGTTTCCTCTAAGCATGCAGAGTACAGTTGGCTTGCTCCTTCTTGTAGATTTAGATTGGTGGCACAATGTGCAGGAGGCATAGCTGCATGTCCACATGAATAATGCCACAGACCCTGGAGCTAAATCGTCCCTTCCCGCTCCCCAAAGCCATCACCCCATCAACCACCCTAATCACCCTTATCCAAAAGAAAACTGTTTGCCACATAACGTGCTCCGTTTAAAGAACACACGCTCATTGACAGAACGCTGGAGTGATGCACAAGCAAGTTTTAGCTAAAATGACTTTGGCGCACAAAATCAATAGGCATACCTAGGCTTCACAAAAACACACAGATTTCTGTCAACTCATAGAACTAATGAGCAACTTATTTCAGTCTCATATGCCCAACAATAAAAAGTAAGAGCAGCATGCAGGCAGTAATCTGGGTAACAAAAGAATAAACAGTATCCAGTGTCCAAACCGGAGCAAAGCTTTTAAGTGAGGCAGTGAGCAGTCTGAATCTAGCAGGTCATAAGCCTGCAATAAAAATTCAAATGAGTCTCCCTGGCAGACAGTCGAAATGCAGGAAGGCTTTGTAAAAATTGTGTTTACAATAAACTCAGAGTTAAACATAGATTCCCTTTTTTGTTGATAAACCCATCACAGTTCATAAATTATGGAAGTTTGTTTTCTTCTAACAACCTATAGAGGGTCAAAGCCTTGTTGGATTACATACGATATACGGCCCTGTTCACGTCGTTTTATGCACTTTTGGTCTGGGGATTTTTATGGCTTGAATTAGGCCCCTCACTTCCAGTCAAGGGACATCTTCATTCTGTAGCATACAATTAATTTATTGGGCAAAAATGTGATTCTAGCTTTTTGCCATCATTTTGGAAAAGACACAATTTTTATTTTTTGTCATTACAACGCTCTTGACTTGTCCACACAGAACTATTGACTTCAATCCCATCAAACACCTTTAGGATGAACTGAAGCAGTGACTGTCACCCAGACCTTTATCACCAAACATCATTGGTCTTCCTCACTAATGTTGTTGTGGCCGAATGGGAGCAAATTCCTGCAGCTTGTTTCCAAACATGTGTGGAAGGCCTTCCTCAAAGAGTGGAGGCTGACAGCAGCAGATTAATGCCACTGGTTTTGGTGAGATTGATTAACTAATTGATTAGTGTCCTGAACATATGGGCTTAAGCTGTCAGTACTGTGTAATCCAATCCAAGCAAAGTGCTTGTCGGATAGTCGAAAAGCATCTAAAAATCCTTCACTCCAGCATCACATCTTCCCAACATTGAAAGGGGAAGGTGGGCTGTGTCCAACAACTTCTGTAACTTTTTAAAACAGACAGTTACACATTCACATCCACTTCATGCTGCAGGTGAGAAGATTGATCTTCTGTCCTCTATTAAATGTTTTGTTCTACATCTTCTTAAGGGTGTTTTCCACACGTTAACATCGTGTCTCATCCTTCTTTACAATACGATGGCTCGTCTACACGGTGGGATGGCACCGCAAGACGCTAATAAAGAAAATATTTTAAAGGTCTGCTTTGATACATCAGAAATGCTGGAAATGGATTTTCACTAATCTCATATGGCCTGCTGTGTTTGGTTGTCCACATACTTTTGGCCATATAGGACAGCTTTGGTTAAACCCCTTTAAGGAGTAAAGCATGAATGGTGCTGTAATTGTAACAAAGATCATTACAAGCCTCCACACCATCTTTTGTCATATAAAGTCTGAATGCTCCCATTATCATTGGGCTCCAGGCCTGATGTTACAACCTCCCATTGCCAAGTGGAATTTGAGCAGATTGCACAAATGAGAAAAATTCATCTGTCTCGAGGCAGTAGTTCACTATAGTCCAATAAGCCAACTAATTTCAGAAGTGGCGCATGCTACCCGCTGGGTCAATAGATTGATGATCCATATGTGAAATTACACACCTTTTTACAACCAAGCCGTACTGCAGTGTGCGCAGTGTCATAGTGGCAACCCACTTTTTGATGTTAATCTCATTTAAAAAGGAGCATTTGGGTATTGGCCAGGACTCCCAGTGTAACTGTTCCCAAAATCAGACTTTAGCAAAATGCCCCATTACCACTTATCATTATTATAATTTCAAATTACACATATTCTCCTCTGATAAGAAAAATGAATACCAATTTTTGCTCACGGAAACAATGAAGACAAAGAAGTCTGCAGCAACCGGCAGCTTTGCAAAGTGTAATACGCCCACTAAAGGAATGGATTGAACTGTCTGAACAATTCTAAACACCTCTGCTAAGTGCCATTATTGGGTGATCCAAATGTTTATATTTGCACTAAAAGCACTTCAGAACTTTCAGAGGTGTCATGCTCCTCTCAACATCTTAGTGTTACGCTGGCTCAAGCTATTGTCACAGTCTGAAATCAACTTGTCCTTTCTTTGAGTTTGTATTGATCCTGAAAAGCGCAGCCTCACAGTGCACCCTTGAGTCTTCATCCTCAGCAGCCTGCTCCACTGAGCATTTCCAAGTGTTAATGTCACAACTGGCACTTTAGGCCTCTTCCATGTACTCACCAGAATGGAAAGTGGTAAAAAAAAAAAAAAAAAAAAGAGAAAAGAAAGTCATTTCCAGGTGCAGTTTAATCACCTTTAGGTAAAAACAGAAATGTTAGAAAACCTGCCAACTCCCAACGCCCTGCATTTCTTTATTGATATAGACAATAGCAAAGACTGTTGCTGTGGAGAGGACAGAAGCATGGGCTTCTGCAGCTCCAGTTATTCCTAAAAAAAAAAAAAAAAAAGCTTTAATAGCATCCTAACCAGTGTGCTTCAGCCCTGGCCTCGCGTATAGTTCACAGATTTAAGTATCTCCATAAGCTGGTTGTGATCGTCATTCTGCCATTGTCATAGTTTTACCTCCTGCTGCCGCTGCTGCTGCTGTATTGAGTTCGCCTGACTCCAGCTGCTTTAAAGCATCCTGCCAGTTCAGGATTTTCTTTTTCTGAATAGTTGTATGTCACACTGCTATATCTATTTGTCTTTTTCATGCTCTCAAGCCCCCACACATATACAGCACATTGTGCCTCTCCACAACACTATACAGTTCAGCGTTGTGTGGATATATTTTATTGTAGCCTGTTCAGGTAATTTACCATGCACATTAAATGTTGAAGAACAGAGAAAAGATAACTGGAAACAATAAAATGCTATAAATCAGTCACACATCCAATATAATTTATCTATTAAAGTGGTGTTTTATTGATCGTTGGAGAATATTATGGTCCGGACTGTATACCTTTCCTTTCTGTCGAGCATAGTGTGGCCTGAGTAGTGCGTTCAACTCTCAAGTCTCTCTCTGAGTTGTCAGTGTGGGACTGAGCAGATGCTTTGAAACAGCAGAGAACATTTTCATTAAGTGATCTCGTTTTTTTTTCTCTTTAGTTTTACAGGGCTCGTGCAGCTTTTAGTATACAGCATGAAGCCCACTATACTCTGCTTCTCTCTATACGAGTTTCCTCTATTAATCAATGCTTTACAGTTTTTCAAGGAGACCGACTGCTGCTATGAAATGAAAGGTTATTGAGAATAGTCGTCTTTAAGTCCTTTGATTTGACTGGAATTCTCTTTAAGATATTTAATTTAAACAATGAACATTTGATATCACCTGTTTTCCAAAATGGCTTTTATAGAATTTTGGAATAAAGCTGCTCCAGTGTTTAAAAATTAATGTTAAAGTTACTTTCTAGCTGCAGTGTTGGTTCTTTAGTAGCAGAATTATTATTAAAGTGCTACTTTGGTATTGAGATAGATAAGACATATATTATTTCATAATGACTGCAGTAAAAAAAAAAAGTTTTTTTTTTTAAATTACAAGCCCAGTTTGAACAAGGGTTTTTATAATGAGAACAACTAAAAGAAAAATTACTGTCATTTCAAAGCAAAGGGGAATTGTCATGTAATGCCTGCATTGCTGTTGTCTCTGTCGTCTTTCATCATAACCCTAATGGCAGAAAACTATTCAAGGAATGTATAACTGATGGCAGAAGAGCTAACAGTGTAGGAAAGTGAAAACATATAGAGAATGATTAGAAAACAGCAGCCATTGATTTGTGACTGGCATTGACCACAGTCCTGAACGGTTTAAAACTAGGGCCCAGTGGTGAGCCATGCTGCAATATTAATGTTGTTTTTCCACTTATAAAAGTTGTTATGAAGCACAAACTATCTCCACAGTTTTTACAAAGGGCTTTTACTCTGTAAATACCGCTCTCATGCTCAGTGGTAATGCACAAAGAAAAAACAAAAAAAACATTTTACTGTGTGACCTTCACCACCTCTTCTTCACTGCAGCCACTGGAACATGTAATATAGTAATTTCAGGTTGGTCAGTTGACCCGTATCATCTGATATGTTCGACAGAGTGAGATGTGGCATTCGGAAATCTTATTCCTGGCCCCGCAGAAGCAGCTGGCGAGCTGGTGGCCAGCAGATGTGATAATGACACGACGCAGCGGCTGAAGCGGGATAGCGGGCCGCGACTCAGGCAGCTTTTAATAATTGATGGCAGCCAAGGCCCCGGATTGGCCAGTAATTGCATTACAGGTCACTTCTCAATAGCAATTTGTGAAAGTTGTGGTGATGTGTGCCGGGTGGCGATCAATAGGCACTGCCCAGAGATGCGGCCCCCTCCCACCCCTCTCTCATGCTCTCTATCGTTCTGTTTCTATGAAGGCAAAGATGTCTGATGGAAATACTTTCTTTCAGGGTTCTCTGCAGCAACACGGTGGGGATTATTTCACTCTGCATCAAAATACTTAAATTTAAGATCCCAGCACCCGTCAAACATATTAACCACTTCAACACTTCTTTTCTTATATATATATAAATATGTATCGCACCACTTTCATTTTATTTCTAGGTTTTCTCATCTTTCTTTGTTCTCAGTCCATTAAAACAGTTTTTTGGTATTGCCATTGAGTTTTATTTTCATTTTTCAGTCTGACAATGTGTTCGTGTGATAGAAGTAGACGCAGAACTATCTGGCGGATGCAAAGGTGGAGGTGAGACTTTTTAGATGCTATAAGACCAGCAATGTAGCAGTAAGTGGCAGCAGATTTCAGGTGAGCGTGTGTGGCCGCGGTGCACTGATTAAATACTGGTTAAATACAGCATCATAATCAATCCATGTTGGTTGGGTATATTATAGCCTCAAACTGACTGCCTGAACATGCTTGGATTTTTGGAGTGTTTCGAAGCTCGACCCTCACAAAGGACATCATTTGATTTCCTTTTTCAGCCGGTCTCTTGTGAGTTTCCCAACTCTATGCAAGTGCAACACTAAATCACTGGAGGCACCCTTTAAAATAACAATACATGGCATACAGTGTGTGGCTGAAAGATAAATGAGTGAAAGGCAGCCTCAGGTTCACAAGGTTAAAGCAGCACAAGAGCTCCAACTCACCCTCATCACAATGCACAGAGTGTTTTACTTTCCACTGGAGTGCCAGCTGCGAGCCGGTGCCCCCTCTGGCTCCCTGGCTGCACCCATTCTCATGGAAGTTATTTACTGTTCCAGCCTTTTCTTTTTTTCTTGTTCCCATTGTTGATGTCTCACCCGCTTTGACATGTAAACTATCACTGTGTCATTTCACTGCATCTGGTGTCCATTCTTTTTCTCTCTTTGTAACTGTCTCTCTCTCGCTGTCCCCCTCTCCTCTGCTCCTCCTGCTCCCTCTGCTGTGGCATGGAGAGGAGCAAAGGAAAGAAGAGTGGAGGAGACAGTAGATTTTGCATGCTCTAAATACAGCCTCTACATGTGGGGTGCTGTCATCAAAGGAGAGAAGGGACAGGGAATGGTTCAGTTCTTTTGTGATAGTGTGTGTGCACGTGTGCAACTGTTTGTGTATTAATTTGAGCAAACATCAAAGATGCTCCCTCATCCATCTCTCTGTTTTTCCTCTCCTTCTCTTCCTCCCTCTGTCACTCTCTCTAATGCTCATTTTAGCATCATTTTGTCCGCATTGCCTTTTTTTGTTGTCGTTTTTAGTGTTCTGCTCTGCCTTTGCTAGCCTGTCTGTTTTCGTGTGTCTCACCTCTCTTGCATGTGCTTGGTGGGGTGTGACAGCATTGAGAAGTCACCAAAGAGGTAAATGATGATAGGCCATCCATCATGCTTTATGGACTCTGTATGGTGCTGCCGTGGAGAGTGGCTGCACTGTGCAGTAACTCAGAACACTCTGTCCCTCCATATAACCTGGCAGGGGCTCTGCTGCTCGCCTCGCCTCTGCTGGGTGAGTGTTTATGTGTGTGAGATGCAGGAAGAGTGTCAGTCTGACTCACCCACTTAAGTGTTTCTCTGTGTGTGTTTGTGATTCAGTGTGTGTGGATGAGTGAGGGAGGAAACAGAAAGAGTGTTTGTCCACACTGCCAGACCATGGGCAATGAGCTTTCATTATGGGCTGATATTCCACTGTTGGGAGCATCAACTCCGACTAGCAGACACATCATGCTCTGTGTGTGTGTGTGTGTGTGTGTGTGTGTGTGTGTGTGTGTGTGTGTGTGTGTGTGTGTGTGTGTGTGTGTGTGTGTGTGTGTGTGTGTGTGTGTGTGTGTGTGTGTGTGTGTGTGTGTGTGTGTGTGTGTGTGTGTGTGTGTGTGTGAGAGGGAGAGGGAGAGCGAGAGCGAGAGACAAACAGAGAGATAGCATATGCAACCCTTGAACCTATTTCTATATCTTTCTACATCCTTTCTTTTTCCTTATTATTAATCTATAAAAGTGTAGCCACAGTTTTTGCAAAAAGTAGTTTTAGAATTGTTTGTAAGTTTAACAATCAACAGAACAGAGACATTGTTAGTGTTAGCGGTTAGTGTTGTGCTTCTCCTATGGCAGGTCAAAATGTCTGCAATGAACTAATTTGCACTCATTTAATTGCTGTTAGAGGTGTAACAATACATAAAATCCACAGTGCAGCATGTTTCCTGGTTTTTGGATCACAGTTTGGGCCTTTTTCTGTTCAGCATAGAAAACAAAAGAAATTCAAACACTATCAGTGAGCGATATGGCCCTAAAATAATACCACTATATTTCAGGGCATTTCTGTGATAACGACATACTTGAAGATATGACAACATACTGACAAATATTTTATTATTATTTTTAAGAACTTACAGCTGCAACAAAATAAGTGTCATAATTTTATGTGTTAGCTTAAAAGGGACAGTTTGCCTTCAAATATTGTGGAAAAACCACATATTATTTTGGTTTGTTGTTCATCAGATGTTTTGGAGCCAAACCAGTCGCTCACCTGACTGGACTCCATCACTGTGAACGCAACTTCAGTCGTGATGGTTGCCATACCCATGATATGAATTTTTTTTTTTTTTTTTCATATTAAAAATTCCACCATAATTATTGTGAAAGATACGATATGGCTCATCCTGGTCAATATTTTTGACACTTATTTTGAAAAGTGTAAACATAAGCATCTAATTAGCCAAAAATTCTGAAAACGAATTAGAAAAAAAAACCAAACACAAACATCAATAATGTTCCATTACAAGACCTGACATACTCTTAAGTGTCGAATTAAAAACCTCACTTAGAAAAGTGCAACATATTCAGCATTAAATTTCTCTCTTTGTGTCAACACAGGACACAGTCATCCTGTCTGAATAAACTTCATTGGAATTGTCACTGGACAAATCCAACTCCAGCTTTTTGCTTATGTTCAGTGAGAGCTTCACATAGTGGCCCATTGATGGGCCCCTTTAGTGCGGACAGAGAAGTCTTAGTTTCTAGTTTTGCAGGAAGGTTGATTAAAATGTGAAGTAATTAATTAAGAAGAAATTAAAAGAATTAATAAAAGTTGCAAACTGTTTTCCCAGAATTCAAGGCTGATCCTACTAGCATATTACAGCTAGATGAGAAGTGGTGCACCACCAAAATGTTCTGGGTGGAAGGGTAGAATTTCTGTAAAGGGAGTGCAAAAACGTAGACATAAATAGACTTCTGACAATAACTGTTTGGTTCACAGTTGGAACAGAGAATCTCATATCGAACTGTTCAGAACAAACACATACTGTTACACCCCTACTGTGTACTGGCCCTGCTGCGATCCTCTCCTCCGGCAACAACTCTGTGAAGGTCTGTTCAGATTTTATGTTAAAACAATTCTAGAAGTTACAAGTTAAGTCAGTGTAATGACACGGGATGTGCATTTGCCCAGGGTGGCATGAATTGGGGCAACAATGTCTCTACATGAGTCAAGCATGCTTCAGTTTGAAAAGTTTGCACTCCTGATCCTGAGGCTTTATCTGCTTCATAAACATAGAGAGAGGAGAGAAAAGGAAAAGTGAAACAAAATAAACAAAAGAACTCCTGCTGGACATGTCTGGTCTCTTATAGGTTTTGTGCAGCAACACAACACTGGCAAAAATCATACACACAACTACGAACTGCTGAGGCTGCGTATTAGCTTAGGAGAATCGTGAATTTTGTCGTTTGTTTTCATACACTTTAATAGTGTTAGGAAAGGGCAAAAAGAAAAAAAAAAAAAAGATCTCAACACACATATGGCATGTGAGTGTTGTGTTAATACACACTTGAAAAAGTCTGAACCCGGTGCACTAAACACAGCAGCAACGGTACCACTTGGCTGACAACCATCTCACATCTTTACATCCCTCTCACTGCCTCACAGCATCACCTGCATCCGTTTCTCTTTCTATCTGCCTCTCCTCTCACTCCATTCTTCTCTTCAATAACCCCCTCCTCCTGGTGAGCCCTTTCACACTTTTCTTTTGTCACCTTTCCACATGGAAGAACAATTTCTCAGAGTTTTCTTTCTCTCTCTCGCTCTCTCTCTGTCTGCCTCTGTCCTCCTCTCCCACACTTCCTGTCGCCGCCACCACTAGATCCAGAGGGAATCACAGCATCTGAACCAAATGTGCCACAAACTTGTCAGATGATGTTTGTTTTACACCTCCTTCCCCGTACTTCTTTTTCAGCACGCCTGTGTGTTTTAACGCTGTCTACATATTTGACAAAGTGCTGTGACATGCGCTGCACCCGCACGTCAACAGACTGAAATTCTGCAGCGTCATTAATGAAATAGAAATCTGCAGGGAGGTGGAGGGAGGTGAAAGGGGGTGGAGGGAGCAGCGACCAAACTGAGTCACAGGGTTTGTGTGATAATAAGGTTTGTATGTTCAGACAGCTTGTTAGCAAGACTATAAGTAAACAACCTTTCCACTGAGGGTCCGGAAAAACTTTGAATACAAGATATTTTGCTGAACGCTAAAGGTGTTTAAGGGACAGAACTTCTTGCCACCAAAACAGAACCTCTCTACCCAAATAAATGAAGCACAAACTCTGGCTCCACTTCCCTAAGGACTTTATATATGTGTGTTGAATAACTAGTACTTATTAGAGCCGGGCTTAAAGACAGACTGGAGATTTCCCTTAGCCTAAGCCAACTACTAGAATCCTGATTCCAGTGGATTTGACGGAATCCAGTCAGAAGAGTTGGATTTGTATCAGCAAAACTAAAACTCACTGGGAGACCAGGATCAGATCATCTGGATACTTAACTGAGCTATTTAGTGAAATGATTATAAAACAAAACCTGTTGCTTTTTAATGAAGCAAAGCTACATGAAGGTCGATCCTGGAAGTACAGTGAACTTGGCCTTCCAAAGTTTCCAATCTTTTAAAGTATTTTCTGATAGTTGATAAATGGTGGTCAGGACTAAAGGATACAAAAAGTAGGGCAAAAGAAATAAGCAAGAAGGACAGTTAAGGGTAAGTCTGCCAAGAAGTATTGTAACATAGCTCTGGCAATCCCACATTGTAAGTACACCTCTAAAACTCATCCCAAACTTTGGCAAGACGTGGTACCCGCACCGGCATTCTTTATGAAAGTCACACCCCCGTGAGAGGAAAATGATTACGTTGCAAAGAAGACAGGGGGCGGAACGGGAGGGGGTGGGAGAAAGAGAGAGAAGAAAAATCACTTTGATGGATTATGCTTCTCATGGGACAACCTTGTAACGTTTTTGGACAGGAGTCTAACTCGCCCAGATCCTCTGTTAGAGCAGCGATTCACTCTTTTTTCTTCCATCTCCTTTTGTCATCCCAGACGTGCTCTGGCTGTGACAATCGTGCCAGCGGTGATACCTAATGATACCGCTTGCAGGAACTAATTACTACCAGTGATTAAGAGAGGAGACATGGCTTCTCCCGCACATGCTGTCTTTGCGTGGGGGAGCTTTTTAATTGCCTTTGCCAAATAAATGATGGCCAAAGATGCATGGACCCAGGCTTCTTAATGGAGTCTTAGTGGCAAAGAGCGAATACGTCAGGGCCCTTGGCACTCCCTGAACACAGATGGTGCCGCCTGTTCACAACCAGCGCCTGTTGTTGATCAGTGCGTTAAGGGCACCTGTGAAATTAAACAGACAAATGAATTCCCCGCCGGCTGCAAAACAGAATATTAGCATTGCATGAAAGATGGCTAAACTGATGCATGCATTAACTGCTTTTCGTGCCAAAAGGCAGTGCATTTTAATGCAGTTAGACAGAGGTCCGGGTCTGTAAAGTTACCAAGGGGAGCAAAGATAAGACAGTAGTAGCAGTGTAATCTCAGCTGGATGTTGGAGAGGTGGTGCTTGTGCACATTTGTTAGGCCTTAAGCACATCTAGACCTAATTAACAATCATGTTCCACAGCAAGGTTGTCTTTGGCGAGGCTCCAGCCTAACCAATAATTCATTTACAGAACAGTAACACATCTTCATGGGTAGTAAAGGACTTAAAAGTTTGACATGGCTCTTGCAGGAGCACTTAGTGGTAAGCTACCTAGTGAATATTTTCTCCTTTAGTAACTTCTATTATTAACTTTCTCTGTGCTCTAATATTTAAAATGTCTGCTTATTCACCTCATCATGCTTATAAAATCTAATCTGCAAGAATCCTGTTGATCTTTTTATTGATTTCGGGGAAACCTTAGGTAGTGAGAAGACAGCGTATTTGTGTTCTTTAACCGCACTTCCCAGTGTCCCCTTTGAAACTGTGTTACCAGTTCTTTGACTGGGCTGACAGCAGCTCCCTTAATCCCCAACAAGCCAGGATGAAATGAACTATTGACACAAGTGAGGCAAACACAAAGGCAGATTTTAGGATGGTGTCTAAGAGCACGCCCGTCTACAGAGACACTGTAATATCCACACCACATTAACACATCAAACATGATGACCTGATAGATATTTCATTGCCGCAGAAATGCTACAGTTGCCTCAAAAACATAACCAATCACATAAACCAAAGGCATCTGCTGCTTAGTAAACTTGCCAGTGGACACACTGCACATTAGCACAAACCCATACATCTAAATGACTGCATCTCAATCCAGGCACTCGTCCAAAATAATGATATAATCAATGTGAAATCGCAGCTAATAAATGACAGTCCAGTAAGTCCAAGAGGGAAAGATCTGCATCACTCTCTTGCCATCTCAGTTTTTTTTTTTTTTTTTTTTTTAATCTTGGAAGGGCAACACTCGTGTTAACTCATAGACAGCTGCTTTTCCTTTTAAGCCTCTCTGAGCAAATCATGTTTCTCTAGACTTTAAGTGTGGGCTTCTGCAGATAACGCTCTGTTCATCCACTCAGTCTTGGTGACTGCTAGTAGTACTGCTTCTGCTCATACAGTAGTAACTACACAGTTGTATTTGTGCTATTACTTAAAGCACACCAGAGGATTTTCTTTTTCACCAGGAAATGGCCACCCACTCAGAACTGGCTATTGTCAAATTCTGCAAAATGCCATCTCACAATTAGGTGCATGTCTAATGCTGTAACTGCTGTGCATTTCAGCATCCCAATACAATGCCAGTGTATAAACACTCCACTTGAGCTATAGTGAGGAAGCATGGATAACATAGATAATTCACGGATGTATTTTCTTCATGATTGTCTTTGCTTGAATATGTCTGATAAGCAGATAGGAGAACAGAACTGATGATGCAGGGGGACAAATATTTTCTATCCTTACCCATAATCAGTCACATCTGGAAGATGGACATTTAAGCATCAAATTGCTTTGTGTTTTTCCCATTATATTTTTGTATCTAAAATTGTGTTTGGAGTTTCGAGCTGATCTTTGATATACAATTCCTTTTGTTTGCGAGCTGTGTGCAGGCAGTGGCACTGGTGAATCAATGGTAATTTAACAGTGAGTTACAGCTGGATGTGTGCATCTACTGGACTGTGTGAGCACAGTACGATTCTGGTGTGTTTACTCAATGAGTGCTGAGTCAACAATAATGACACAGCGTTTCTTTTCTTTCTCGTCCTCCCCCTCACTGTCTCTCTCTCTTCCTCTCCCTCGCTGTTTGGGATTTCTGTGTTATTTTTTTTTCTCTTGATCTCATTACATCATGACTTAAGGGCTGTATTCATTAAAGTTTAAAAGTACAATGCACTCTAAAGTCACTTGCAGTGAATAACGCAGACCCTGTTAGTCTGTCTAAGACTGCTCGCTCTCTCCATCTCCACTGTCTTCACTCCTTCATGTTGTTTTGTTTTTCTGTGCCGTGCTGCGGAGGTTTCTTTCATTCACTCTGCCTCTCTTTCACCAATGAGGCGTAGGAGCCCAGATGTTGAGACTGGCAGTTGGCTGTCGACGACAATGCTCCTGTTCTTTAATTAAACTTTCGTGAAGTTGTTTTCATTTCTCTCTGCGTAAGCTGCACTGACAATGTCTTTAAATATGTGGGAGTAAACGATTTGGCTCTTTGTTGTTTCGCTTTTTCTTTTTCAACTGGGGTCTCAGCAAAAAAAACATTCTACCCCTTAAAACAACAGAACTTGACTCATCGACGATGGTGCGTTTTAGAAGACAAAATTACATAACATGGCCCTGGGAAAAAAAAAGATGGTAAATAAATCTCTTTAAATGGAGGCTGACAGAGTATCTGGCTGTGTGCGGTCATAACCAAATCTGAATGTGACAATTTCAAACATTTCCTCCTCTGTTTCCCTGCATTACCTCAACTTATCCATTTTTTTCTTTTTGTGAACTATGTGACTGTTTTTTGTTGTATGGAGGAACTATATTATTCTTAAATGATTTACGAGGTTTTTTTCTAAAAAGTTAAAAGTAACCATTTCCTGACTCTGCTTTTCTTCGACTCTATAGGCCATAACTGTCATATAGGGATGTCTTAATAAGTATTAACAAATGCTTGGCGACTGATGGTCCCTTAATTAAATTCAGAGACTCTTTAACCTACTGTATATGTTTTTTCTATTATCATTTCTCTTCCAATTCTTCTTCTGGAACAGTTCTGTCCAATTATGTGGGATCAACTGTCAGTGTTTGGAGAACAGACAGACACACATGTATCTAGTTATTAATCATTAGATGTCATCTTTGCGCAACACAAAATGCATCTGGTGATGAATTATTGATGTGATCCTGGAGATAACAGTTGCGCTCTAATTGCATGTCATCATTACCAGGTTGAAACCAGTCTCCATGTCTTCTTAATGTGATTACACATTCATAATTGTGCTGTTATTAGCAGAGTTTATTATTCACAACAGTAAAGCCCACTAATTGGCATGGGTCCACAGCATGCTGTCGCTCGTTTTGTGTATTAAAGGTATTTTTTTAGCGTCATAGTTTGTTTTTGTTTGTTTTTACTTGGGACCTGGCTGTGGTCTTGCTGTTTAACTGTGGGGGCAGAATGTTTAAATATGCTCTGTGGAAGAAATAGATTTGAATCACAAGGAGCGATAAGCTATAACAATTTCTTAACCCCACTTGCATTGTGATGTTTGGTCAGATGGATGGTCTGTTTGCTGTGTAGGGCTTTTTGGAGCCAACTTCTAGCGTTCCTCGATGCTATTGCAGCTTCAGGCACTTCTGCATCTGCGTAATTTTTCAGACCTCTGGCATCATTCCTAATTCATAACCATGTGTTTATTATTGTCACCATGGTGACTGAGCTTCCCTGACCTTAACACAGTAGCTCTTCTAACTCAAGCTGTGATCTAAACCTGACCAAATCTTAACCATAGTGTTGTCACATTATGTTAACACGTTTGTGATTTGTAACAGTTTTGAAGGTACAAACAGATGATGTCATTCTGCTGATAAGCGCATCACGTCAGAAACTGCAAACAACCTCAGTTGAAGGAGTTTGTTGTGACACCACTCGTTTAAATGACACAATGCTTCGTAACACAAATGTAATGCATGTTAGGTTAGTAAACTTGTCAGCCTCCATGATGCCAGCATGACTTCATATTGTGTTATGTTTTCTTCTCACTTGCTACTCTGAAATTAGAAAGCACACACCTAATTTCTAGCTGCCATTTTCACTGCTTTGGTTTCTGTTGAGCTAGTAGTCCACCGTCTCATGGGAGCCACTTTAAAAAAAAAATGTTTTTAATATATTATAGTAATCCCTTTCCCCACGCTCTTCACCAGTCTTTAATTCCATTTTGTCTCCATCAGACCTCATTTGTTTTTTTCCTGCTGAAGACGTCCTCATCTTCTCCTCAGCTCTCTTACCCCCTCCAGCTCCTCCCTCTATCTACATCTCTCCTCTCTCTCCAGCTCACTAACCACCCATCCTTCCACCCTCCTCTCCGTATCTCCCCACCTTTCCCCTCACCTCCTCCCCCCTCTCTCACACTCCATCACCAGCTTCTTATCTGCCTCTCTCTCTGCATTTGCATCACCCTGACTTTTCCCTCTCTCTTTTCCAACTCTTTGCCAACATGAACTCACTTTCTCCCATCTCTCGCTCTCTCTCTGCACTTTGTGTGGGTCTCTCTCTCCCTGCGTCCCTCTGAGGCATGTTTAATTAAGCGTAGGGCTATGTGTCAGAGAGAGGGAGAGAACTAATGCTATCTGGAGCACCAGGCCAGACGAGGCAGGGTCTCCTCCTCGTCTCCTCCTATTTTGTCTTCTCCTCCTCCCCCTCTCCCTTTGGCCTGGGCCAACAGTAATTACCCTGCTCATTAGCAGAAGGAAGAGGTAAGGGGGGAGGGGGGAGTCAACAGGGGAGCGAAGGAGGACAAGAGGATAGGAACAAAGGAGCAGGGGAGGACAGGTGAGACGGTAGGTGCAACACCTAAGGTTATCCTTTAGGGTATAATGTGTGAAGGCTGTGACGACTAGGGTATTATCAGTGAAGTCAGAGGATGGAAATTTGGGAGATTTTTTTTTGAGTATCTAATAGCCTGATTAGATCAGGAAAGAGCATCACCTCTATAACACAAAAAAAAAATATTACTTTCAAATTGGCATGCATGAGGGCACTTTTATACTACTCATATATACTTCTATATATGTTCATGTGCATGATTTGCCCTCCGTGTCACACTTGAAGACTTGATTGTGCGCATTCTCAGAAGTTAATGTTACATGTCTGCAAGACACAATTAGGTACACAACTAGTGGGGGTGGTGCAAATGAATCCAGTAATCTGCTTGAGTGTTGCCACGTTTTGCTGTGTTAACACAGTGCAAAACAAAGAGCCAAATTCCTGATGTCACATCTGTGCTAGCTTCTGTTACACTATAGTTTCTGTAAATAAAAGCAGTCTCTAATTGAGCATTTCTTTCATCAGTCTGTCCACATTGGGAAACAAACTGGCATCTGCTGTATAAAGCACTCGCTATCAGAAATTAAAACCTTTGCAATTTCAATAAAGCAATGAAATTGTTTGAATACGAAAAACTATGGACCTCATGCAAATTTGCCAGCATGGCAACCATAACTATAATATCCACGACTCTATTTTATCTGCTGTTTAAAACATTTACACTGTACAAAGTCCATCCTGCTTTAATCTTTCAGGTGCTAGCAGACACAGACGTGTTGTTGAAACCAAATGCTTGGGAGAAAAGAATAATTAACAACGTTGTTATAATAAAAAACAGAAACGTGGGGAAACTTTCAAAGCACATTATGCAAAATATTTTGTGCCTTGCCAAACCTACATGTACATCAATACACCTGGCTGGTGTCAGGTGTGTTGATGTACAGACCTTACAAGCTTACTCTCCTATTTGTCCAGGCAAGGTTCCAAGAGAGCAGGTTCATCTGGCCCACATGTTGGGAGCTCTTTGGCTGCTTGTGTGCAGATTGGCTCGGATTACAGGATTTTTTTTTTTTCCCTTCACTTTTAGTAAAAATTAGTAAAAACCCGGAGAATGTTATTCTTCAAGTGTGTTATTTAGACACATCCTTGGATTAAAAAATAAAATCTCCTTTATCCAGTCTTGTGAGATTACATGCTCCTTTGATTCATTTTCATTTGTTAATAAGGGACCGTGATAGAAAAACGGTTTTCAAATTTAAAATATTACTTGTCAAAATGTGTTCAAAGTAAGCACAGTATAATTCAGCTGTGTCTTGTAATGTGCCTCTATTTTATCTGGGGGAAAGAACACTGTTCTCTTTTCTTCTCTGCTTCCCGTCCTCCCTTTATTTCTCATTTATAACCATGCATGTATTATCTCATGTCAGCCTTGGCTGTCTGTACAGTTTCCTCTGCTTTTTGCTTTTACCCCTTAGTACTTTCCTCCTGTTTCTCCTCCTCTCCTTCAGCTCTACCCTTCGCAGTTTTCGAAGTCTTCATTAACATTCCCTGGTTCAAATGAGTCTCGTCATAATGGACAGTAAAATACCATTCATTTCTTGTCAGTTCTCAATCCTCTGCAGAGGCAAGACGTGGTTTATGTTATTTCTCCAGTATTGTGGTGCAGTATTTTCTACTCCTACAAGCTACACTTTAGTTGACCTCTTTGATGTGAAGGAATGATTTGAGGAGCAGAGTTTGCTTTCAAAGAAATTGCATCCATATGTGAGGAAATTAACTTCTCTCTCCCAAGCTCATGACCTTTTAAAATGTGACTTCTCACTAATTTAGCATGCATTGTCCTGTATTTACAACTACCAACAAAATTGGAGGTACTAACATAAAAACTTAAATTTTTCCAGAAATAACAGGTAAACCAACAGTACATACACCAGAAATTAAAGGAATAAATATCTATACATTATGACAATACAAGTGCCCCAAGATATGTGCAGCCTACATGCAAGCATTCCATCAAAACAGTATAATTGTGATACTTGTTCACTCCATATTCCCTGTATGATTGGTCAGACCCTGTATTGATTTACATTTGGAAACCAATACAAGAAGCACATCCATCCATATCGCTCTCAAAGCTACCTCCTAGACAATAACAACTGATATCTGCAGGACATTTCAAATCAAGACTGGGGCTCAGCGCCCTCTGAAAACCCTCTACCAGGAGTGGACACACTTCTGCAGACCTGGGAGACATATTCTGTGTCATCAAGCCTGGAATACTAACCAGGAAAAGCAGACAACTGCCACACGACCACAAAAGCCTCAGGGGGCTGACAGTTGGTGGCACGTAATTTGAAAATTTGTATAAGAATTTGCACCACTGAGGTACAACATGAACTAAATTGGGTTTTTATTTAGCTAATTTTGTGGACTTATTAAGAGGGGCATTTTAAGGTCTTCTTTATTGCTTTGTGGCTAGTTTATATTAGCTCACATGGTGTGCATTTCTAAATAATAATTACAACAAAATAACAAACAAACCTGGATTGTATCATTCCAACATAAGAGTACCTGCGGGTCCACACGTGCATGGACAAATAATTAAGCGCCTACGTATACTGTTGTCTGCTGTATGGACTGTAATTAACACTGGGAACTTTGGTTGTAGGCTACATATGTGCACAATTTATAGAGGTGGCAATAACATGTTCCTGACCATGCGGTGTGAATATACAATGTGTTGGTCTAATAACACATCAAACTCCTCGAAGGTTAGAGTCCGGCCCACAGCTGCTGAGCTACAGTGCACCCTATGTTTGTCTAAGAAGATATTCCTGTGCATTTAACTTGGCGTTGGCAATGATAAATAGAATACCCAGAACTTGATGCAGTTCACATATTACATCAACACGCGCAAATCCCACAGAACACATAATCAACCACACTTATCGCGTCTTTTTTCATTACTCCTGTAATCCTGCCCTAAATGCATATGCATAAAGGAGAAAGGTACAATTTGCTGATTACATGGAAGGTGAGCTTCAGATGACAAGCAAACTGCTCTTCCAGGCCAGTGAGCTTGTTTGATAAATAACATGCAAGTCTCCAGGCGCAGAACAAAATTTAAAACCAGGTAAAAAAGTTTTTTTTTTTTTTTAAACCTAAGCAATTCTGCTCCCGTGTGTGTCCGTTTATCAGTCAACATTCAGACCTGAATGGTGACTTCTGAGTGATATTTACCCTTCTAATTTTAGCTGATCAAGTTCAACTTAGGCTGACTAAACCAGCCGGGCATAATTGTTTCACATCAGTGCTGAGAGCCTTTGTGGGCAAACTAGATAACACTGCTACACTAATGTGTTGAAATAGCTTGTGAGACAGAAAGAAAGCAGGAAGTGAATTCATGAGTAGGTTTTTTTTTTTTCTGGTTCCTTGTAAACTTCAATTGCCCAAAAGAATCAGTATAGGAATGTTATTATTGCATTAATTTAGAAAGCTTTTACAATCAATATTCAGACTTAAAAATGTTTAACAGAAACTACTGTAACTACTGAAGTACGAAGATATTTAATTCAGTTACACATGTTACATGTTACCCACTCACCCCACACCGCAAAGTCCTGATCTCTCCATCACTGAGTCAGACTGGGATTAAATGAAGATACAAAACAACTGTTCTCAGACAACCTACTTAGCAAATGTTTAAAAAAAAAAAAAAAGTGTTGTTTTAATAGCAAAGGGGAATGACATCAAATATTGATTCTATTCTGTTTTTTTATCTGTTTACTGAACTTTGTATGAACTTAAAAACTGTCCGTGACATTATTTTAAAAATCACCAGAGTCCTCACTTCACACGGAGCTTTACACGGAACTGCATATGTACAAACGTATCTCCCACAACTGTATTATATACGACAGTTAATAGAATTACACCAGCACTTGTGTCGCAGAGCTCTGTGCTATTAACCTTTCCTCTCCAGGTTTCCTGTATTAAGGGCAAAGTGGGCGTCCCTCAGCAAAGACGAGCCGGTGTTGCCGTGTTTTCAGCCATTGTGATTTTAATTAGAGGAATTTGGCCGCTGTCTACACCATTAGATCCTCTCATTTGTAATCTGAGTGAGTTGGCCAGGGTTGACGAGCTGATGTCCAAGGCTCAATCGGACTCTTTAACCCCTCTGAGTAGACAGATTTTGTTAGACTCATCATCTCAGGCAAACACAATTCTGCAGGAAACATGCTGCAAAGTGCAAGGGACCAAACAAAACACTATGGGGGCATCAACGGCGAGCATACATGCAGTCACTATTTATTAATCCAAAAAACTGATTTCTTGTATCCTAAATACAATAACCTAAAATCACAAGGAATTTCTGGGCACAAAAAGTGACAAAAATACATTTCACCTTACTAAAGTGTTCAGTCAGTCAATCAACAGATCACTGACAAACTGTTCAAGTCAGTGGGTTAGAAGTAAAGATAAAATGACTGTTCTTGCTGCACGCTCTGTAACAGTCATACACCCAGTCACTTCCAGCACTACACACTACACACCGGGTGTCAGCCGGTGCCGCAGGGGGCCCGCGGCGCTCTGTGCCTGGGCGTGCCATCTCAGGCGAGTGGCAGGCTTTCACCGCATGGACCACCTTTATTAGATTAGACTCTGGCCCTCCTCAGGTTTGTAATTGCACTTGCCTGATGCTGTGTATTTAAGAATAGACCGGCCTCGGTCCCTGTGGCCCTCCCCTACCCGATTTCCCAGCTCCCTCCAGGGGGTGCAGACCAGCACCAGCCTAGGGATAAGATGTCGTCATGACAACCAGGAGGCAACTAGTGAGGAGAAAATGGAACAACCCACTGTTTTCCTGCTTCTATCTGTGACTTTGCACTTTCTTTCCAGTTTCTTTTTTTTTTTGTCATTCATTTTCTTTACATGTGCGAGTCAATTCACTTTGGTTCATCTCTTTGCATCACTTTCGGTCTCTTTCTTTTGTTTTCTGTTCTGCAAGGGACAAAAAATAGCAACAAATGTTGCTTAGTGCTGGGTCTCCCTGGGAGGGGGAAACAAAGGGCTGCTGAATGGGGACTCGTATTTCATCCTGTCCATAATTTATGGAGAGACTAGGTTTAGGAAGGGACGTTGCACTAACATCGGGGGATACTTGTCATAAGCATCCCCCTTGAGTCATAAGCTGGAACTGGAAGGGGTACAGTACAAATCGATGGCAATGCATGTTTTCTGCTCTACAGTGAACTTGATGCCATTTTCCCATCTTAAACAGTTGTAGATAAGACTCCATTAAGTGTCATTATGTGTCAGTGATACTTTGCAGAAATGTTTGTTTGAGGCTACCCAGCTAACTGCAATTAACAGATCTTAAAGGAAACAGCACTTACATGCAGGGTAAGAACTTGACCTCCTGCTGCTCTGCTTTAGGGAGACAGCATGCTTTACTGTACATGGCATTCGACAGTGACATCCTTTTGAACTGGGAGTTGCACCAGTCGGGGGTAGTACAGTATATGATAAAGCACAACCTGTCTGCTAATCACAAATTACACCCAGCCTCTCCTCGAGCACTGATCCAGCTCTCCCCATGGGGAAGCCGGGGCCAAGGAGAATACTCGCTCCTGCCAAGTCCCCACCACTCCCTACTACAAGGTGCTTATAAATCGGCATCCTCACAGATAGGTCAAGGTTTTGATTTGGTCATGACCTTAGTTCATAAATCTGAATGATGTAGGGGCCTTGGTTAAAAGGCTGCTGGATCAACTCTCAGATGGGTTACTCCTCCCTCGCTTTCAGTGTCTTTCTCTCCTTCTCTGACTCTCTCTCCTGCTCCATCCCTCCCAACCTCACGTCCTTTTTTTCAGTCCCCGCTGCAGTCTCCAGTCCCCGGAGCCTGCATAACAGGCAGAGGCAGAGAGAGAGAGAGAGAGAGAGAGAGAGAGAGAGATGGCGAGGGGGGTGAAACAGGCGATCAATAAATCAATATGTTTTGCGCCACTAAGCTAGGGTAAGCTCACTCTCTCAAAGCTGCTCGTGCATGTACACACACACCCATATACACTCACTTACTATCCCAGCAAATTTCTTTCAACACAAACAAACAAATGAAGGCCCAGGACAGAATGTCCCTTGCCAAAAGACATTTTGTTGTTTTAGGGACTTTCTTTTTTTCTCTTTCTATTTCCTGTTTTGGATCATTAAGCCATTGATTTTTATTTCAACGGGTAAGTGGTGGGGGGGGACCCCCTGGGAACTGGCTAAAAACCTCAACAGAGTGGCCCCAGCAGGAGTTTCTCTAGTTGTGACAGGCTGCTCCCAAGGGCCATTGGGCCCTCTTAACTCTGCAGGGGAGAAACTATCGCCTGAAATCAGTCATTCTGCCTCAGCATTCCCAGGCACTGCTCCATAGGAGTATGCAATTGAATATCTATAGATTTCCTCTTGCTGAATGTCTTTGCAACCACTGCAAGTACAAACTTGTGTATTTAGTTATAGATTTGGACTCTGGTCCTCGCAGAAATACTTGGAAGACTACAAATGGTCAGTTCTCTTCGTGGATTTTAAGGATGTAAAAAGTTGGCTGGAGCATCTGCTTTCCTATCACTATGTCCAATATTTTTAGGTCCGTGGGGGCGGTGAGGGTAGAGGAGAGAGCAGCAGAGATACTGTGAGATACAGTAGCAACTCTGGCGGACCAAGATTCAGTTGGCCAACAGCCAAGGAGATATTACAGTCAGATATATAGTAACACAGATGGATGCACTCAGCCTAAAGAGGCTGACATATTGGCCAGCGCTGTCATAAGAATGACATAATACCTACCCTGACAGGTAATGAAAATAAAGGCCGCTCCACCGCAGAGTTGCATAAGCGCTTTAACTTTAGCTCATACAACGTAAAACACTCCACCTGACATATGGGCTATCCCCAGGGAAGTTTTCAGAGTGGTTGGATGTTGAAGGTGGAGGTCTTACAATTGGAAGTGGTCCCCTAACATGCTGGAGATGTAACTCTTGATTTTGGCACTTACAACCACAGCATGCAAAGAGCTCTCCTGTGTGGCTCCTTGATATACAGATATTATTCTGCATCCCATTAAAATGCATCTCAGTGATCCGAGCTGTATCGATCTGCTCTCTCCTTCAGAAAATGCGGGGATACATATCCAGTCTAACAACTTTCTTTCTCAGAAAACACAAAACTATTTAAATATGCAAAAAGTTGTAATGGTGAATGCACTTTTAATGATTTCCAAAATATTCTTGTGTCTCTTTTTTATACACAAAGGGAATTGTAAATACAAAATATGTAAAAAAAAAAATTTTTTTTTTTTAAAAAAATCCTAAAAATCATAACATATCCCTTTTATTCCACTTCTGTACAGCATGTGGTCATATTTTATTTTTATTTTTTCACCCTGATGCATGGGTGAACGCATTCCTGAGTTGGATGGTTGGATCGCCTACTGCAAGGAGTCTTCGGTGCATTAGCGCATGCAGATTAATGTGGTTAAACTCATTTAGAAGTTCATTTGAGTCATTTGGTGCCAGATATAAAGGGGGTCTGTTTCACAAGATGAGATAAATATGAAAAACTGCTGCGTTTTGGCACCATTCCTGCAGAGAACATCAAAACACGGGGCTGAAATGAACGCCACGGGAATGCTCCTCTGCTCAAAACACAAAACCCCAATGGCATGCGAGGGGGAATGGTTAGATTACCAACATTTAACTTTTAAGACAAAATAAATAACATAATATTCCTTTAAAGTTAAATTCTTCACACAAAAAAAGTACATCCTTGCTCATCTTGTTACACTCAGTTCTCCAGGTATGACCCAACTTCGGCTTTTTAAACCAACATTACTGAGTCAGTTTGCACTTGCAGACTATATTGAACCCTGTCACACATTAGGAAAAAGTGTCTATTAAATGACCTAAAAATAAAGTGTAACTCTAACATAGAAAAATACAAGTTAAAGAACACATTTTGTAATATCAGCTGTTCAACAAAATCTATTAGCCTCCACAAGACCATGTGCTGGTAGCAAAACCCCTGAATTGCATTTATAGCTTAGCAATTCAACTTTTCATAAATAATATGTTCATTTTCCATCAAAAGTTTATTCTTGTATTAAAGCCTCCATGTCAGCTCACGATGCCCTCAGTTACCCAAGCCACTTTGACCATTGGTTTACTCAAAATTAAAGACAGCAACCTATAGGACAAAGATGTAATCCTTCCATTTCCCTCATCCCTTCTCCCCACCTCTCCATTTAGGTCTCCCCATGTTCTCCCTTCCTATTCCTGGCTCACTGTGCTCGAGAGGAGAGGCAGCTGGAGATACTTTACAGGTTCAATTTTAAGGAACTTTTCCTCCATTAATAATGAAATCGTATTCTCCTGCCCTCCCTTCTCCTCCCTCTCACTTCCCTTTAGAACAAACCTGGTGTTGCTTCGTTGCTGCTACTTAAAACTCTCTCTCACACTAAGTTTCTCAACTCATTTTTTTTTTTAATCCCCGGCTAAACCTTCTTCCTTTTAAAGGAGCACAGAAAACGGAAGGAAATAAGTCTGATGTAAACAAAGAAAGCCAAACAGACAAAAACATATTCAGTCTATCTAAATTCAAAAATAAAAATAATGAGAGAAAGATGGAAAAAACTGTGTTTCGCATTGTAACCAAAGTTCAATTTCTTTTTGCAGTGCTACATTCATTTTCCTGGTCACCATTCACGATTTCCTTCTTTTTAGGGTGTGTTCTTTCTTTTGTGGGTATGTGGAGCAAGCTTTTGACATTATGGCAGGACTCTGAATAGCAGAAACCATTAGAATGAATATGAGAATGAATATATGTAAAAAACTAAAAGACAGACAGATTGACATTTTGGCCAGTGTGACCTTGAAGCTTGAAAAAGACAAAATATTTTTCCTCTGTGTGTGTGTGTGTGTGTGTGTGTGTGTGTGTGTGTGTGTGTGTGTGTGTGTGTGTGTGTGTGTGTGTGTGTGTGTGTGTGTGTGTGTGTGTGTGTGTGTGTGTGTGTGTGTGTGTGTGTGTGTGTGTGTGTGTGTGTGTGTGTGTTCCCTCTGTGTTTGCAGACCAGTAATTCAAACATCAGTGTTTGCATGTGCGTATGTGTACTGTATATTCCATCCAATCACGTACGTGTGCATATTTTGGACACTTAAGTGTGTGGGAGTGAGAGAACATTCATATCGCCCACCTGGGCTCAGCTTGGAGCCAACAGAGCTGTCTTACTGAAAAAACTCCCTGTTGTTTCTTTGGCGGAGCCAAGCAGGCAGATTTGACTGTATTAGTTCCTCCTTTCTCCTCCTCCTCCTCCTCCAATCTCAACTCCTCTCCTCTCCCTGCTCTGTTCCCAGCACTCATTTCTCTCTCTCCTCCTGCCTTTTCTATATTTAATCAGCCAGGGAGTGTGGAATTAGTGATTATTTGATGGAGATATGCAGGCAAGAGAAGAAGCGTGCGTGCATGAGAGTAAAGCTGTCATTCATTTGTCTGTATCTTTACCCTCCTGTCATTTCAGGACAGGGCAGAGTTTGGTGAGAGCAGAGGAGTATAGAGGTTATGTGTTGCATAATAGGCCTTGTAGGGTTTTAGATGGACAATACAGACTTGCATGATGCCTCAATGCTTCTTCCTTCTCCCTAAATGTTTCTTTATGTTTGCATCACTCTCATTTTTCCTTTATGTCTTTCCCCCCACACAGACTACATCCACCCTCAGGCCATGTTAAGATAGACATTAGACCTGCATGAAAAACAGCAGTCCCATCAGTCATTTCACTGAAAGCACTGCATTGAGGTACCTGCAGTGAGTCCACTGCAGATGGCTTCAGCAAAAAAACGCAGGGTCATTCACCCAAAAAGTTCATCCTATAGCTCAAATGCAACGTGACGTAACTGTACGCACAATTTGTTGATTGGCCTATTGAATATATAAAAGCTTGCACTTTGTAGCATAAATTTTACTGTTGTGATTCCAGAGTTGTATTTTAATGCAGTGCTGTTTCTGGTCTGACATACAGAGTCACGGCTGGTTAAAGCCTTTTTGGAAACCTGCTTTTTTGCTTTAAGAGTTCAGTAACTAGACTGGTCCCACTCTCATATCTGTCCAGTAAATATATTTAGAAACAGCAAGCTGCCAGTTAGCTTAGCTTAGCATCAAGATGGAGAAAAAACTATAGCCTGTGCCGTGGTTAGATTTTCTTTGAACAGATTGGTCACAGATGAAGTTGGAGTCGAAGATCAATTTATCAGAATTCGTTATTGGACATGAATCATGGGAAGAAACGCAGTTTGCTGGACTGCAGAATTTCTTCAACTCTGAGGAAAACGTAAAGCCTTTATACCCTCCCGTTACAAAGAAGTGGGGGTGGGACATACACGGGTGTCAGCTATATGTCCATACATGGATGTTAGCCAGCTTATACATAGGTCCGAACCTGGAGGTCAACTATGTGTTCTTCCAGGGAGAAGTGCAGAGCACAGGCCTGCTGGACATAAGTCCATATATGGAGATGGTCAGAATATAGGCATGCAGGACATAGGTCCCTATATAGATAAGAGCTGACCACACTGGGTTAACCAGATACATCTGTTCAACCAGACTGTGTCTGGTCAGCACAGAGTTCATCTGTGAATACCAGTGTGTGTGCACTCTTACAACAAAGTGGAAATATATACAAATAAGTTGTGTTGAGACTGCTCATAAGGTGCTATAATATTACATACAATGTTATCAATCCTAACATGTGTATGCAGGAGATATAAAATATCTCCACACCTGTCTGTCTGAAGCTGATAAAAATCCACCTAACAGTGCATTTAGTTAGTTAGTCAACTTGTTACTCGGGAGCAGGGACTTCCTCAAGTGTCCCTTGGTTGCCTGGCAACCTTTCAGTGATGAATTCATAACCCTGGTAAAATACTGTTGCAAAATGTCCAACTTTTCCCTTAAATCTTGACCCTAACGCTTTCCTGAGCTCTAGTTATCGTTTATATATTTTTCTGTTTATGTTATCAAACTACTCGGTGAATGCAAATAGTATTGCCTAAGCTGCTACAATAAAAAGACAATAAAATAATTATTTTATGATTGCTGCCTGACAAAACAGTTCTTGGAAACAAGAAGATATTTTTCTAGTTCGTCCAATTTAAAAGAGGAAGCAGGGTTTTTCAGATTTACCTTCTCTGGAAGTCGTTATTGAAGAATATTGTTTTTGGGTGTAAGAATCAGTGAGGCCATCTCATTTGTTTTTTACTGTAATGTAGTGTCTAGCTTCTCATTTACGTTATTTTTTTCTTTTGCTTCAATATAACTTTTTATATTTGTCTGTCTCCCCTCTGGCGTTTACCAGTACAAAAGAGCAGGCTATTGTGAGTGACAGCTCATTACAACACCATCTCCTAACCTCATGAGACAGAGACAGCAGTGTGTTTATGTGTGTGTGTGTGTGTGTGTGTGTGTGTGTGTGTGTGTGTGTGTGTGTGTGTGTGTGTGTGTGTGTGTGTGTGTGTGTGTGTGTGTGTGTGTGTGTGTGTGTGTGTGTGTGTGTGTGTGTGTGTGTGTGTGTGTGCGTGCGTGTGCATTTGAACATAAGAGCAGTTGCATTTCTCGCTGAGTGCATTCATGGCGTGTTTGCTCATGCCGCTATTTGTGTCTATATTTACATTTGCATATGCTGTAAGGTATCTTTCATATGCACAGGCCTTTCAAGTCAGCTCTCACTCTCTTCTTCTCACTTGCACGCATTCACACACACACACACACACACACACACACACACACACACACACACACACACACACACACACACACACACACACACACACACACACACACACACACACACACACACACAGTCCAGCGATATGCAGCTCATGAATACTCCCGCAGCAATTATGGGAAAACCCACTCATCTTCTCTGTACTTGGGTGATGGCTGGAGAAGAGGACAAAAGTTGTGCAGGGATGCAAGTTAAGGCAGTCTGCCTGGTTGAGAATATGACAGCTCATATGCTTGTTTTTCTTTTTTTAATTCATTAGATAAGTGAAAAGCAAAAACCCAGTGATGGCACGCCGGTACCAGCCATGATTTATGTTCACCTCTGGAAAGAGAAAAGTAGAATTTATGGCTTTCTCATCTGGCCTAATCTTCACTATATGCTGCAAAGCCCGAGCAATGCAGTGAGCTTAGAGGGAGAGGGAGAGAGAGGCTGAAAATTGTCCTCTACACTTTCTCTAGTTAGCTTTTTTTTTTCTTTTTTCTTTCTCTCACTTACTAACCAACTCAATCACATTTTGTCCTTGTCGTTTTACTTCTCCTCCTGCAAGCTTACATACATAGGACTATCCATACATATATACGCACACATGCATACACACACACACGCGCGCTTGGTTGCACACACGAGGTTTGAACACTTCTAATCACACACGTGCAGGTGCACTATGCATCCAAACGGTGCACGCTTACACATAAACTGAGAGCTGCTCAGCCCCTCAGCGACACCTTCACTTCTCTCGCACCAATTTTCTCACACTTTTTCATTCTCCGTGTCTTCTCCTTTCTTTCTCTCACTGCCTCACTCTGCACCTCCGCCCTCGACCGCCCCCACATATAGATCTTTTCTTTTTATAGTCAAAGCTATAGTCCCTATGGCAACATCAGAGTTGTTGATTGCCAAGGTGCTGTACATCTAATTATGTAACTATTGCAAGATATGTGTGTGTGTGTGTGTGTGTGTGTGTGTGTGTGTGTGTGTGTGTGTGTGTGTGTGTGTGTGTGTGTGTGTGTGTGTGTGTGTGTGTGTGTGTGTGTGTGTGTGTGTGTGTGTGTGTGTGCTCTGCAGCCTATTTGTTTCTCACCGTGGCGCTGTCCTCTATTAGCAATGCCTCTTTTTGTGACGGATCAAGCTGTAGTGTCATAATCAATCTGTGTCAAAGGCTTACAAAATGATTTCAGAGTCAGTCGTGATGTTTTGTGTCATAAAGCAACAAATAAAACATTTATACACACTGAAAGTGGAATATTTAACTTGTGCCAATGCATCAATTGGGATCACCTGTGCATTTGTATGTGCATCTCGCTTGCATGAGTCTTTACTGTGTCGGGGTGTAGTGTATGTACAAGTGCATGTCACAGCCAAGTGTGAAGCTATAACAGGTTTTGACAGGGTAAAATCATTTGGGGGTGCAGATGATGTGCTTTTTCTATCCAGTTACGCTGTGACAACACAACTCTCAACTGTCGATTCCTATTAAAGTGTTCGCAGGAAGCGTAAACCCTGTCTACTCTTGTTCCACATTGATTCTTATCCAGGTGGAGCCCTGGAAAGATGGAGGAAATGAGAGGAAAGCACTGTTTTAGGCATTAACTTTCTGCGGAAAAAATTGTTTTCACACTCACACTCATTTACTCTTTTCTTGGAGCAAAGGAATTCATGCAGGAGAAGAGGAGGAAGAAGAATGAGGGAAAATAATAGGATTGTGGAACGAGAATAGAAAGGAAAACAGAGTGAGCACTACATTTTCATTTTAACCTCTCATTCAAAAGCGATCCAAAGTCGTCCCACTACTGCCAGCATTCAGGCTGCATGCCAGAGAGAAGGAGAAAACAGGAGGAGATAAAGAAGAGGTGGCCTGGTGTGAAATGGATCAAACAATGGATGTGAGAAAAGCATTGCTGTTCTCAACCAACTGCAGGCAAATAAGAGAATGAGTGGAGGAGGAGTGGGGGTGTGTGTTAGCTTGCAGCTTTTAAATTGTCTGTGTTTTGTAACTAGTTTTTTGAAAACAGGTTTTCAGTAAGTGGGGAAAAAAAGTGTTCTCAAAGGTAGTTAGTGTGCAAAAGAAATTGTTTTGAAATGCAAGGCTAATGTGAAGATATATAAATAGTGAACATATTATTCCTGAGGTCAAGAATGATGCTCCATGCTCACTGATATATCTGATTTGGATGTTTGTGCGTGTCTTGTGTGTGCGCCTGTCTATCATCCTCTTGTCTTCATGTTCTGCGTACGCTTGAACGGCGTGTAAGAGCCATGTTGATGAAGGAATCAGAGATGATCAGAGCGTCGGACAGAGAGGCTTGCCTCCTTTTGTGATCTCTGTGTGTTTCCCTTTCATCTGCCTTTGTGGAGATGTAGTGATCTCGGTAGACGCTGCTGGGACAGCAGCACCACAGAGCGAGCAGCAGCATATAGAAGCAGGCCAAGGAAGATGGTGCCTGGATTTTTCATTCAAATGGTGGCTTTGAGGGGGATTTCGGGGTTAGGATAGAGGAGGGGCTTCATATTAATTTTGCATTGGTTTGGGATATTTGTTGTGGGTTGTGAGAATTTTGGCCATTTAAGTCTCTACAACATCAAACATCTTTTAGTAGCAAATGAAAGTGTTAAAACATTCTGCGTGCATGTTATTCATCAGAGAAAGTTTTGCTGCAGTGCTTCATCATCTTGCAACATTTTGAACATAAGGAAATATTGATAAATGAGGGCCAGTGTCTCATTTTCCATAATGCACACTGCAGCCACGTTGTTGTTCAACTAGCCACCAAAGAGCTGCGGTGTAACAGCCAAAGAAAGTACAGTCTGTGCCAATTCATAATTCATTCATCTGGATGCTCTTTTTTTTTCAGCATTTATTTTGCTCCTGTCTGCTCAGGCTGACCGCAACATGCCACTCAATCCCAGCCCAAACAACTGAGCCAGGTCATCCCATTGTCAGAAAATACTCTTCTCATCCTTGATCTGACGTGAAACAGATTGCCCATCTCCATTTGTCTGTAAAGATGAGAAGGGATAAAGAGGACGGGGAATGCAACAAAAGGAAAGAGATTGGGATGTTTTGCTTTATAGCCCTCTTTACCCTCACACACTGACACTGATCTCTCTGTGATATGTTTCACTTCAAAAGAGAGCTTTAATGTTTGGCCATATGTCAGGATGAAGAACTACAGGGGGAAGGAAGGAGGAAAAATACTTACTGGGATGTGTAGACATTAGTGGAGATTAAACCTGGGGGGAATCCAAGTGGGATTTAACCATTCATCAATTTATAAGCCCTTATCAACACTGCTATAGTGTTTGCAACAGAATTGACGGTCCACTAGAGGATAAAAAAAAAACAGTCAACAGCATGGAGAGGTCACTGTTAGAGAGGCAGGGAAACGGTAGATTAAATGTAAAAAGGCTTGATTTATAATATCTGGAATTTGATGTATGTAGCCTAAACAAAAGGACATTAGCAATTTAGAAAATGTTGTTGGAAATGCTTTACTAGACATATAATGTTTTCCGTTAGGAAAGCAAAATAAAATTGCAAAATTTTTAAAGGGAGTTTTGTTACTTTTCTACCAAACTGACAAAAATGTAGGAGGGTTATGTTGAGAATGTTGGACTTGTAACACATGCCGGACTTCCTTCTTTATTTTAAATTGTAAGCTAAATTGCTTGAAAATACAATTTCTTTTCGCTTCACATCATAATATCATTAAGGGAAAAAACAACAGAAACAACTCCTGATGGAGTGCATTGAGATTACTTATAAAATGACTTATCTGAGGGCCCAGTAATACAGTCTTAATCTGCTTTTTTAACTTGCGTATTTGCTTTTGTGTCTCATCACCACATTGCATAAACAAAACTGCCTTTCTTAGTTTAGATTAGCTGCAACAGAAACTTTTCATGGGTAGAAATACTTTTAATCACACATAAATAACGAATTATAGAAACGTGTTTTTATCTGCACCGCATGTCTTATTCAGTGGGGCTAGCATGTCATTAGCATTGGGTAAATTTTGTGAATTCTCAATCTTAATGTCATATGCATAAAACTGCCTCTCTAGCTCGGCCAGCTGAGTGACACTGGCTAGAAAAACATGTGTTATCCTGAAAAGCCTGTGCACGTCCAAAAAGGTCCCTGAGCATGAGGTGAGGCAACTGTTTAACTGACTGACTTTGCTCATGATGAACACATCTTGTGCCTTGACAAAAAAATAATATCTTTCCTCCAATTCCTTCTAATTCATAGAGTCACAACACAGCACTGGTAATGGTGGTGGAGGGATGTCGGCTGCCTTTTTGCTTCAGATGTTGTAAAACATTTCTGAGACCCAAGAGGTTGCAAAAGTCAATAGTATGAAAATTTCACATGCATTGCAGGAGCTCTCATGGAAATGTGTGGGGTCTTCCATGGGTTTACAATTATTCCAACTGTGAATTATTGTCAAATCAATGCTTTTAAAACAGGTTGTCCTCTTTGTGACCATTGGTAAAATATATTACATACCTGTTAAATGTTTCTAGTCTTTCAGCTGATCTGGCCACTGAGGTTTTTTTTGGTTTTTTTTCTCTGTACAAGAGCCCAGTTTTCCAAATGCATCTCAGGGTTATAACCATATTTGTTCAGCTAATGTTTCCACTGGCGTGTTTCCATCCCAAGATGGGTGTTGTGCATGCTGAGATATTTTGGAAAGCAGGTCCAGGTCGAGTGCCAGTGGCTCATTTGACATGAACGCCGGCATTTGGTTACACTTGGACCCAGCGGTATTGCTTCTGCGGAGAATCTCAGTTCACATTTACAACTGCTCCTTTTCAGATATGTGCTTTTGTGTATAGACTTCACTTAAAAAAAAAATCAGGAAATAAATTTATGAGCAAAGACAAACATCTTAAGATTCAAATGGGAAGGAGAGTGAATTAAAGCAATTGGAAGGTAAAAGAAAAAAAGGCTTTCCGCTGCAGAATGTAAAATAGAGCACGTTTTGACAATAGTAGAGGTGGAATATTATGAGCAGCCTTCCTTGCTTCCCTGGGAGAGTTTCATGGAGTGCTTTCTCACTGTGATAATGAAATGACCTGGCCTGCACTGCTCTACTCTCTCTCTCAAAAACACATCTGCGAGACGAGGGTGAAAATGAGAAAATCCTACCTCCTCTCCTGAGTTTCGTAAAGCATACTTTCAATATTCTTTTTCACAGAGAATGATGGGAGGGTGAGTGACTGTGGACTTTTGTGTCCTTGTGAGTGTTGTGTACTATTGTAGCTGTGCGTGCATTGCGTTATTTTGTGTGTATGGGCTTGCAGATGCTTTCGCTGCTTTCAGCAACTTGTAATAAACTGTATTTGAAGCACATTTGACATAACAAGGTACTACACAGACAAGCCCATAGAGTTCTCATTGTAAAATAGTTTTTGTAACTTAATTTTTGTGGTTTGCACACAGTGGAATCAATACAGTAAACAGCAAAACTCAGTTCAAGGGCTACAGTTTTGTCCTATTTCGAGGTAGAATCTAATAAGTAAAACTACTATAGTCCCACATTGTTTGGAGCTAATCTTGCAGGTTTTACTAGACATTCAGGTCGTACCACACTGATTCAGAAGAATGACTCACCAGTTTGGTACAGCACAGACTGTATGCACACCATGTATTCCCTCAGCTTCTAGTTAACAGGGAATCTATGGCAGCACTGAGGCAGAGCGCTGTCATTGAGTTACATAATCAACAGAGGAGTGTAGCTAGAATGTGTGTGAGCGTGTGCGCCTTCGTGCATCCGTGTAGCTGCAGTTCTTCCTGAGCTGTCGATCATGTGGTGCACCAAGGCCACTCTAACACAAGGCTGCTGAGGTGGACTTTCAGCAACAATGGAGCTTAGCGTGTGTGAGTGTTTTTAAAGGCATATGCGTGCATGAATAGGTGGCCGCATTTACAAGGCTGAGGAGAGAAAGCAAGCTATAAGCAAAGTATTAGGTGTGCATGCTGCGAGATGAGCCAATTTAGGTACTGCACATGTTGACTCACAAGCCTACATTTACATATCTATTGTGTGTGTGTGTGTGTGTGTGTGTGTGTGTGTGTGTGTGTGTGTGTGTGTGTGTGTGTGTGTGTGTGTGTGTGTGTGTGTGTGTGTGTGTGTGTGTGTGTGTGTGTGTGTGTGTGTGTGTGTGTGTGTGTGTTTATTTGTAATCAGCTGTTCGCTTCCAATGCATGCTTGGTTGCCTAGGCCTATTTGTGATATTGCATGTTTGTGTGTGAGCCAAAACTGTGTGTATAAGCATGCACGTCTAGTCATGTAAGCTTATCCACTCTGTTTGCGTGTGCACGTGTTTCTATATGTATGTATCTCAGGGCCTTTTGTGAAGATTGTATGTTTTTTTTTTCAATCCTGGCATCAGGCTAAAGACAGTTTCTCCTGCTCAATGCTGCCATCTGGCTTTAGCCGGCGCCACCGCAGACATCCTCGGGGAGCTATCCGAGCGAGTCAGCGTCTGGCTTTAACAACTGTTTTGGGATCGGTTGTCCAGTGG
The DNA here is from genome assembly GCF_029030835.1 of Brachyistius frenatus. Lineage (NCBI taxonomy): Eukaryota > Metazoa > Chordata > Actinopteri > Embiotocidae > Brachyistius > Brachyistius frenatus. The sequence continues at coordinate 5,222,639 of NW_027210603.1, forward strand.
ACTGGTGCTAACTTACCCTATTATGAGCAGGATGATAAAACTGACCTTGAAGCAGTTTATGGGCCCAGAATAATGGAAACCACTGATAAAGAGCTCATGAAACTGCACTCAGCTTTCAGTGACAAAAGAAAATAATGATTTAACCACTTAACATTATTTTTGAGCGGTATCTAAAAATTTATGTGCAGACATTTTGCGTGCTGGTGCTCAACTAACAATGACGAATTAAGAGATTCAGTGATTAATATGTGTTCAGTGAGGTTCACTGGATTCTGCGTGTTAAGAATGAAGGATTTCGGTTTTAATAAAATCTTGCCTCAGAACTGAAAAAATATCATTACATATAATATAATTTATTTTTTTTTTTTAAATGAAAATTGTTAGGGGAAAGAAAGTAAAAGGGGAGGAAGGTATTTTTATTTTTGCAAACTTTTTTTGGAGTTGTATGATTTGTACAATAACAATAAAATAGAGCATATTTGGACCCTCTCCACAGCCAAATCATTTGTGTGCTATCACTAAAATCTCAGGCCAGAGGGAAATTAAAAACATGAAAATTGAACCCAGTGGGTCAGCGCTACAGTATACCAGTACATATAAACAGTATATGCAGGTTAAGACCAGCGCTTGCATATAAAACCAGTGGAGGTGGAACACAATTAGGTCAGTTTGAGGCCAGACCATTTGTATGGGTCACGGTAAAAGTGCTCATATGTATGCAGACTTATAGGCCCCCTGGGAGCATATGGCTGACCTTGTCCCACACTCTGATCTATGTCCTCATCTCCCCCTACATTCCTCATTCCTCCTCCCGTCTCTCCTCTTCCTCCCCCACTTCCTTTTTTTATTACCGCATTTCCCTCTCCTCAAACACCACCCTCCCCCACCACCACACCTTTTCTTTTAACTGTTTTCAGTTAGTTTCTCTTTTTTCTCACCCCGTTTGGTTTCACCCTTCCTGTGGTCGTTCGCTTTCCTGTAACACTTTTTTTTTTAAATTCACATACTTTCACTTTTTACTCATTTTTAACTCCCATTTTTCCATTCCCCAATTTCTTTATCCTCTCTCGTCCTTTTTCCATATCAACAGCCAGTCTGATAAATAATGCATCACAGCACATTAAAAACATTAGTAGGGTTCTCTTGGCTGTCAAAGAGAGGGAGGAGATGAGGGAGAGGAAGGAAGGGGGTAACTCCATATTAAATAAGTGTTGTGGAGAATGATGTGATTTAATATTAGCAGCAGAAAAGCACCAGAAAAGGGTGAAGGTCCGAGTATTAATTGTGTTGGCGTCGTGCCCTTGTGTCCTCAAGCTCAAAGGTTTTTTTTGCCTTTGGTGAATCATCTGAAAGCTTGCAGATTCATAAGGATGATGGCTGTATCAGCAAACTCAAAAGAAAAGATTTAATGACATTTTGCAAAACACAGACTCTGCATCACACAGAACCTTGACCTTTCCCTTCTCCCTTTCATCCGTCGCTTTCTCCATCCTCTCCTCTCCTCTCCTCTCCTCTCCTCTCCTCTCCTCTCCTCTCCTCTCCTCTCCTCTCCTCTCCTCTCCTCTCCTCTCCTCTCCTCTCCTCTCCTCTCTCTCTCCTCTCCTCTCCTCTCCTCTCCTCTCCTCTCCTCTCCTCTCCTCTCCTCTCCCCTCTCCTCTCCCCTCCCCTCCCCTCTCCTCTCCTCTCCTGTCCTCTCCTCTCCTCCTGCTATTCCTCCTGGCACCGTGGCGATTGGCATTATTAAAAATTGATTGGCGGCGAGCGTTTAGCAGGGTGGTGAGGCGGAGAGGAAAATTTTGACAGGCAGGAGTGAAATGAAAGGAGAGCCTCGGCGGACACAGTGTGGAAAGGTCTCACTGGGGGACAGAGTGTGTGTGTGTGTGTGTGTGTGTGTGTGTGTGTGTGTGTGTGTGTGTGTGTGTGTGTGTGTGTGTGTGTGTGTGTGTGTGTGTACACATGCTTGCGTGTGAGGCTAAGAGAAGATTGTGGAAGAACAATTTCAAGTGAGGCTTAGGAGTTTGAAAACTCACACAAGACACTGTGTAGTGTGCTGCCGGTGTGTGTATGCAGACACAGCAACATATTTGAACACACAACACCCACATACGCCACATTACCGTGGCACACAAGCATCCAGAATCAGACACAGGGATGATACACAGTCACAGTAACTCTGCTGACCCAGAGTTACCTCCCTACCATCCATCCCTCTTTCTATCATTCCCTTCATCCCTCTGCTTACCCCCCTTTCCAAACCCTCTCTCTCCTTTCATCTCAGATCAAATAATATTTCCAACCCATATTCCCAACCAGCGATTCCCCCAATGGCTATAAGTGCTACAGCTTTGGAGATTTTCAATACACTTTACCCGCAATTTGGCTGAGTGACTCTAAAAAAGTTTTTTTAAGAGGGGGAGGAGGGTGAAAGCATGCGCCATTACATGATGCTAACTGGTTTCTTTGTCTCTTTGTTTCCTCTTTTCTCTTGCTGTTTGCCCTCTCTTTTCTCCCTTTTCTCTCTCTCTCTCTGTGTCACAGATGAACAGACCGATCCAGGTGAAGCCAGCAGACAGTGAGAGTCGAGGAGGTACTGTATGGCCTTCGTTGCTGCTTCTCCTCCCCCATCCTTCCCTCCACTTCCTTTCTTTGTTCCAGGCCTACAAACATGCTGCCCGTGCGTATCAGCTTCACCATTATCTGTCCTATTAGACGATGCCCTGTACCTCGACACAGGCTGACAGCGCAGCCTGGCCAGACCCTCCAGTATTCAGAGCGCATTATGTAAACAGCGCTTTTCCTGGCCAGCGCAAGCTCCAGCTCCTTTCTTGGAGTTTCATCATATGCACTGATGCATTTACATGTACGCGCACACACAGACAGAAACATGCATGTCTTGTCATGCTTGAGCAGAAAACAGGTTGCTTCTTTTGTCAAAAAGCCAAAACCTATTTGACTAATGTCACAAGTTTGTACCAAATGAACCGCAGATGCCAAATGACAGATCTCTGTGAATGTGCGTGGACGTCTGCTCTGGTATTTTGTATGCATTAGGCTGTATTGACAGCCACAACCGCTTAAAGCGAATTTTCTAGGTCTAGACATGTAGTGACCTGCTCCTGACATCAATCAATGGACTGTACATGAGAAGATTGATGCAGTTTGACCACTTTTGGCTGGAGTCTTTCAAACTTTGCAGTTGTTAATATAATTGGCACCAGAGCAATTCTGCAGCCACAAGAAAGAGAGGAAGGGAGAGGTGAAAAAAAGAAGAATAGAGCATGCAATGAGTTGAAGGTTGATAAGCAGTAGCAGCATAAGGGCTGAGAGAAAGGTGTTAGCCTGTATGGAGAGAAAAAAAAAAAAAAGCTTTCAGGAAAGGAAGAGAGATTGTGCAACATTGGCTTCTATTTAGTTTAGCAGTTCTCTGGGTATGATTGATGGAGAGGGAGGGAACAGAGGCCAGCACAGAGCCTGAGTGAGCAAAGTGAGGGCAATGCAAGACGTCTATACCTGTCTGGGTTTGGGCTCTCTTCCTCTGAATGTATGTCCTCAGCCAACTCTCATCTATTCTCAACACTTCTATTCTTCCAAGTTATTTTTGAGTCTTTTTTTTCCCTTTCAACCCCCAACATGTTTACACATTAAAGCAAAGGTACACACTGTAATGGGTGTTACATTTCTAATTGCATGACTAATATCTTTTACTTGAGTAAGAGCACTAGTAGTCCTGCTATTAAATAGTACATAAATAACACTAGCAAAGTGTACTGAAGTATCAAAGAAAAATGTTGATTCAGCAGAATAATTTTCCCTGTGGCTGATTTATTATGAAGTAGTATATTAATACTGATGCATCAGTGAAGGTGGCAATTTGCTGTTGCAGCTGGTTCATATGAAGCTACGTTTTTTTATTTATTTTAAAAGCAGTTAAATATGACATTAAATATTAAATAATCACTTATTTGCAAGTGAATAAGGGACTTTTCGATGAAACTGTTAACTGCTTTTTTGGGTTGAAAAAAAGGTAATGTGACAGAGGTCATTTGACAAAGTACAAAAGTGCTAAAGTCCAAGTAGGGGGTGGTTGAATCATGGCTTAAATGAAGAAATTTCATCTACTGAAAATTTTAATCCATGAGAAATTTTTTACCAAACCTAACCATGTGTTTTTTTTATGTCCAGCTGAGACATAACACAACACTGACATATGCTATGATCTCTGGTTGCTATTTTAGCAGCTTATCATATTGTATGTTTTTAATGCAAAATCTAACTGAGGTTTAACTTAAAACTACATCTCTGATAAAAAAAAAAAAAAAATTGTATTGGAGTTAAAAGTAAAACATAAAATGTTTCAAACCTTCAGTATAAAGTATCAAGAAATGGAAAGTATTCAAGTAAAAGTACCTCAATACTTTAGGTACAGCACTTGATTAAATGATTATGTAGTTACTTTCCACCACTCTTACACAGATAATATCAGTGTGGAAGGGTCTGTGCAAGTGATCATGCTGTGATTAAAAGGAATGCTGTCAAGTGTGGCAAAAATCAATACTGAAATTAAAAACTACTTTTTATGGATCCCTGTAAAACTTTTGCAGACTAAATATGACAGTTGAAGGAGGGACAGCCATTGTCATGTCCTGCCAGTGTGTGTGTGTGTGTGTGTGTGTGTGTGTGTGTGTGTGTGTGTGTGTGTGTGTGTGTGTGTGTGTGTGTGTGTGTGTGTGTGTGTGTGTGTGTGTGTGTGTGTGTGTGTGTGTGTGTGCAAGGAAGAGAGCTCTTCAGACTCCGGTGTATATTGATTAGCTCTCTTGCTGAAAATGGGTGTGTGTGTGCATGTGTGTGTGTGTTAAGTCCTCTCCCAAAGAAAGATGTAATGTTTATTGTTGGCTTCCCTGGAGAACTGTAGGCTTTGGCCACCAGCGAGACGTATACTGTGAATGTGTATGTGAATAAGAAAAAATGTGTGTGGTGGGGGGGCAAACATTTCACGATTTGAGCGTGTGCGTGTCTGTGCATACGTGTGTCCTCCAACCCCGATGTGCGCTACACTCTTGTAAACACCCCCGAACCCCCCACACCCCTCTCCCGGTGCAAGGCCAGAGCGTAGATTAGTCTTGTTGACTCGGCAAGGACGCCCTGTCAGGCACAGGCAGCAGGGAACGGACCCTAAGCACGCACGCATGCATGCATGCACACACTCACAGATACACACACACACACACACATTGATTTGCAAAACACATTCTGGGGCAATCGCACTGAGGCTCATTAATTTCAAAACATATACGTCCAGAATGTACGCAAGAACAGACGACAGCGCTGCACGCTGACACATCTTCTGCTGTCGGGCATCAACACACTTTCACCGTCTGATTCACAATTTCCTTCAAACGCTCATTCAGTGACTCACCCACACTGTTACGTGCTGACACTAATGAACTGATTCTGGATCTAAAGTCTGCCTAGATTTTATTAAGGCCCCTGCATGATTGATTTGTATTTGATTTTTTTCATCCTCCAATTTATTTGGACAGCATGTAAATTCTGTTTGAATGTGTGTTGCTTGAGGTCTGTGGGAGTTTTTTTTTTTTTTAAATCCCTTTTTTAAGGTGCAAAAGGGAAGCTGTTGCTCTGTGCAAAAGGGTAGCTGCTATGTATTCATGGATGAGAAATAACTCAATAGATGTTTTAAAGTGATGCTACATAATCTGAAAATATAAACATAATTATAATTTTTTTATGTTTCCCCTGATGTAAGCCTGTACAGAAAGTAGGTATTTTATTTTGAAAGTGCTTTCAATGCTTTCCACTCCTTTTTATTTTCTAGTTTCTGCATAGAGTCACAAAAAAGCACTTAAACAATTTGCAATGTAAAAGTGGTACCAGAAATGGAGACTGCCTGTTTTTGTCACTGCATTATTGCAGGCAAAACATTCAGAGGATCTGAAGTAAAATGCTACGGATGAAATAACTGAACAACAACATTTACTCACTGTGCCTTGAGGAAGAGAATATTGTATTAGTTTATTATCTCGTGTGGGGCTACTATACGAGTGTAAGCCAAAACGGCTTGGTAGCTATGTAATAAACTTATGAGCACCTGTCAGTGACCTCCTGTATAATAACCTTTTTAACTGTTATTCTATTATTACTGCATGGTTTACTTCAATTCTTCAACATCTATGACAATGAACAGTGTCAACAGCTTTTAAACAACGACATCTTAAGTTGTGTTTGTACCACAGCAGATAACATACTGTACGAGTTTGTGCGTCATATATATATATAGATATAGATATACACAGTCTAAACATTGGTGCACTTTGTGTTATCACAAAATTTCTCTATGATAGTTTTTGTATGCATATCTAAGGCTGAGCAACACTGCCTCTATTCCACTGAATCAAGCGTGTTTTTATGTAGAATATCAAACAGCATCTCTGATCCTCTGATCGTGACCTCTTCCTTTTCCTTTTAGAAGACAGAAAGCTCTTTGTGGGCATGCTCAACAAGCAACAGTCAGAAGATGATGTGCGGCGCCTTTTTGAGTCCTTCGGCAGCATCGAGGAATGCACCATCCTCAGAGGTCCTGACGGAAACAGCAAAGGTGAGTTTATTGCTGTTTATGACTTTGAGCAAGCAACACTTTTTCACAGGCAACTGCACAGAAATGATTTGGCCTTTCAAAGTTGGTGACTTTGCAAAGTTCTCCTTTAACGCTCCATGTTGAGTGATGTCAAAGCAGACTATTTCACAATCTTCACAGGAGTAAAAATACTGTATTTCCACAGTAAATGCCATTGGAGAGCATTGTCCTCAGGGATGAGAGATACAAACCACCAACCCTTTACAGATGAACCCCATTAACCTTCTGAGTCAACCTACATGGCTCTGATAAAGAGGAAAAAAAACGAAGTCAAACTCCTTATTAACCATCGGGCCTGATGTCATGCCAGAAAAAGGTCCTTTCAAAATGTTGTCAGAGTGCTACACAAGTTCGCTGTATGAAGTTCATCAGTGGGCTTAACAGCCAATCAATGAAGCCCAATGATAACTAAGCCTGATGATTACAGTGGGCTTGATCATTCTGATTCCTCCGTGAAGCTCCATTAACAAGGCTTCATCAGCCAGCTTACTTGGCTAAGTGGGCTTTAGCTCAATAATTACTGGGAACTTGATCATTCAAATTCATCAACGCTGCTTGTCAATAGTAAGCGCCACCAGAATGCTGTGGTATTTTAAGCCCCATCAGAGGATCCCAAAGTTGTTAATGGTGTCACAGTGGCACGTTTACCCTTATTGAGCATCGATCAACACTGATGCAACCCTACGCAGCAAAGAAGGCTTTCCTTGATAAATGTTTCCTGTTGGAAACTTATAAAAAACTTTTTGTATCAGAAGAATTGCTCTGTTGTGATACGTTTCAGAAAACCTATGTCTTCTGTTCTCACTGTCTCGTTATCCTCTTACTCATTTTTTCCTCTCTCTCTCTCTCTCTCTCTCTCTCTCTCTTCAGGCTGTGCGTTTGTAAAATACTCCTCTCATGCTGAAGCTCAGGCAGCCATCAGTGCACTACACGGCAGCCAGACAATGCCTGTGAGTACATCGTAACTGTGTGTGAGCATGTAGGTGTGTGAGAGAGGTGAGTCACACAGAGGGATGAGTCAAACGGCGCTTAATTACCATCTTAAAGTTAAGTTATACTTTATTAATCCCAGTGAAGAAATTTGTCCTTAAGATATGACCCAGCCTAACTTTTTCAGGGAAGTGGGTGCCAACAAGAGCTCTGAGGCCATTTCCTTGGCCAGAGATATTGGATACGTGTGTGTGTGTGTGTGTGTGTGTGTGTGTGTGTGTGTGTGTGTGTGTGTGTGTGTGTGTGTGTGTGTGTGTGTGTGCGTGCGTGCGTGCGTGCGTGCGTGCGTGCGTGCGTGCGTGCGTGCGTGCGTGCGTGCGTGCGTGCGTGCGTGCGTGCGTGTGTCACATGTCTATGGTACCACACTAACATGAACTGTCTGGTGTGTATGTGTGTGGGTGGATGGATGGGTGGGTGCACAGGGGGCCTCATCCAGTCTGGTGGTAAAGTTCGCCGACACGGATAAGGAGCGCACCATCCGCCGCATGCAGCAGATGGCTGGTCAGATGGGCATCTTCAACCCTATGGCCCTGCAATTTGGAGCCTATGGAGCCTACGCTCAGGCAAGACGCTCCAAAAAACAACTATTTTAGCCACAGTTTTTACTCAATGAGCCACGGAGATTAAATGGAGAGTTCAAGCCCAGCTCTCTTATAAATGTGGCGTAGCGAAAAAAAGATGTAGAAGTAATATATTCAAGTTAATTTGGAAAAGGAACATAATATTGGAAATATACATTCTGTAAGTTTTAATACTTGGTTTATACGTAATAGTCTCTTTTTTCTGTCCCTGTCCTCACTTTCCTTTTATGGTCTTTGCTCCTTTCATCTGACTGTCTTGACTCAGTAACCTCAAAGTTGCTCTTGTTTTTTCATTTAATTACTCTCTACCCTCCTTAAAATCCTCTCCACTGCTCCACCTGCAGGTGCAGCAGCAGGCAGCATTGATGGCGTCTGTAGGCCAGGGAGGCTACCTCAGTCCAATGGCAGCCTTTGCTGCTGCCCAGATGCAGCACATGGCCACCATCAATGGCCTTCCAGGAGCACCGATGACCCCCACATCAGGTAACAGTGGTTAAAGAGCAAAGGTTAAAGGATTATTTGTGATTTTTGCATTTTTCCATCCATCATTCAAAACGTTGCGTATGTGGTGATAAGCTAACATTGCTGTTCCCTGGAGGACGTGGCAGCAGACAATATGGCAGACCTTAACCAGGGAGGTCACATGAACTCAATTGCAGATATGACTGACTCCAGCCAAACAACGTTAGGTAGCACTAACCTGGCTTGGTTGCAGCTTGTCATTGGGAGAAAATAAAATATGGTTTTTAGATGCAGTAGATGTTCAAACAGAAATAAGCAGAGCTGAGCGTAACTACAAGTGAAGAAACTGGCGAAGTATAATGTTATGGATACAATTTTAGTGTTAAACTACTGTTAGGTCCTGTGTTAGCCAGGACACTGCAAAAGTCCTGTAGCTTTCAAACTTTTCTGATTCACTGTTGTGGCTGTTCCAGTAAAATGTCTAACAGTGAAAATGGTTCACATGAGTTTCCATCTGTGTGCCTGATATTTTTTTCTGAGCTGGCAGTGAGTGCTTTTAAAGGTCTGTAAGATTATATTCAGCAACAAGACAACTTTAAGTTCTAGATTGCAAGTAACTACCTTAATAAAATTTAGTGCTATATCATAAAAGAGTTCAGATGACGTCTATGTTTGTTTTGTTTTTTGGTGCCTAAATCTAACCAGAGGGGCTCATTTAGCAAAACTCCTGTGGGTTGTATCTGAGGGCAGGGACAGACGACTTGTAGCCTATATATGGTCGTATGGGTTGGAGGACTTGTTAGGGATATTTGTGGGGGGAAAAGAAAATTTACTTTGCTGTGAATATAAATATTTAGTATTTCATACATATGTTATTACTATTTAAATATATTATTCATGGCTGTGATATTTTTTGTTAACATTTAATTGATTTGTCATTTTTGTGTAAGATTCTGCTTCCTGTTTTGTACAACAAAGAAACAAATGATGATTGGAAATTAAGTCAAACTTATAGATTACATATTTTAATGGGTTGTTTTTTTTTACAGAGAAGTTACCTATACAGCAGTAGCCTAATTAACTGGCAAAATAGCATATTCACATAAGTAAATTTGTAAATATCAAATGTTTTCATTGTTTCAATGTTTTTGTACAACAAATATTTAGTTACTGATATCTATTTAAATAATGGTAATAAAAACGTTGAAGGAAAAACTTCTAGCTTAGTTTAACTACTGGCAATAAAAGGTTAGCAAAGGAACTTAATCATTTGTTTCCATAAAGTATATTTAAAAAAATATCTTGAGCAAAGTTCTACTTTCATTGAAGCCAATTACATCTGCAGAGGAGGCCTTGTGTCCTCCTGACTTATGGTTTACATTCAGCTCCGTTTTGATCATTTTTCTCCATGGTGTCGAATGAAAACAGCTTCCTCACATCACTGCTCAGATTATCCATGGTCATGATTAACATTCAGTTACGATGGTTTTCTCCACTTTGCATTAGTGAAGAAGACAACAATAGCCTATAGCTGACTGATAAGACAACAGCAAAGGGGTCAAAAAGGCTGTGCGTTTTACAAATGCCGAACCAGTTGTGCTTCAGAATTTCAAATTTGAGCGGATCATTGCAAATCAAATATTTAATTGTTTTGCCATGTTCAAATAATAGCTGGAATTTCTGATAAAATGTGACAATCTTATTAACTATAAAGTGGCAAAGCTGTTTATCCAGTTCAACAGATCGTACATATTCTGCCTTTCTCTGTCAAATTTGCTTATGTCAACATACCCTCACAACACAATGTAAATCTGCATCAGACAATAGTCTGCGGGGGAAATTAGTTTTTCATTCACTATATTAAGATATCCATGTCTAAGATAGAGAAAAATCTAAAATTGTATAAGATGTCTTTGAAAATAGTGGAAGCAGCAGTGTAATAAAGTTAAATATCAATGAATAAAATTAATATGTTCTTTTAAGGCCTTACTGTATCAATTAGGTGGAAAAATACAGTAGCAAGGAACAAAGTGCAGTGGATTTAAATGGGCACATTTTAACTATAAAGAATCTATACTGTAAATGTTTTTTTAATGCACTCAAGAAGTGCAAATGTACATAATTTATTATGGTTTAACATCCAATATTCTGAAGTATATAATTGGTGCTCATTTGATACCAACGTAGTATACACTATTCCCAAACAATATGTCTGAGATAATGGCTGTTGTGTCACAGTAAGGGTCATACTGGGACAAGACATCAGCTCTGACATTTAGTGTCTTCACCGGCTCGCTGGACCGGCCCCTCTGACATTTGCAAGAGTTACTAGGTGTCCAGTCAAAGTAAAACTTCTCCATAATGTCTTTTTTTTTTTTTTTTTTTTTTTTAACAGTGGAATGCTTATCTCTGTTTGTCTGTCTTCCCCCGTGGCTGCAGGTGGCAGTACTCCCCCAGGCATCAGCGCCCCCACAGTGACCAGCATCCCCTCTCCCATTAGTGTAAATGGTTTTACTGGTATGCCGCCCCCACAGGCAAACGGGCAGCCCCCTGCAGAAGCTGTCTTCACCAACGGGATACACCACTACCCTGGTAGGTCTGCTAATCTCAGGGGCATGTATGCAAACATGCAAGAGGACTCCCAGGTACAAAAAATATGAATATCAAGCCATTTATAATTAAGAATACACTGTTATGTTAAACTATGACTTTATGACAGTAAAGCCTGACTCTCTATAGACACACTGTACCAGGAAAGTGTGCATGTTGCTGGCTTACAGACAGCATGTCGAGGAGGCCGCGGCCAGACAAATGTAGCCCACAGACAGTGAGCATGTCGAGGAGATGAGTGTTTGGCAAAGGTGCTTATGGGCTGCTGGAGCCTAAGTATGCGCTTGTGTCATGAGCCGTGGCTCGTACCTCATTGGCTCTGTTTTTGTGAAGAGGTGGAAGAAAAATCTGTCTTCTTTTTACGCTCTTGTCTCCCCAGTGTTGCAGGAGGTGGTTTTTAGAGAGGACTCAGAGAAAAACGGCTTGGGCGTGGCTCCGCGGAGTTGTTTTGGGGTTCAGGGTGGCTGCTTCCTCTCTTCTCTCTCTGAAGGTAGCGCTCTCTCCCCCCCACCCACCCACTCTCACCCCATTTCCCTTTGGGCTCAAAAGGGTCAGGAAGAGTTTAAATCTGTGAAATAATGTTTAGAAATAATTTCAAAACCTTTTGTAAACCTGAAAAAAAAAAAAATTGTGAAATTCAAGGTTTTGGAGTGAAGATTTATATTTGCAGAAAAAATATAGAAATGTATTTTTTGCAGACACCACTCAGGGCTGAAAAAAAAAGGCAGTTTTTCAGGTACTATTTATATTTTAGTCATATGCTCCTGAAAATATGCTCATTGTAGTAAATCTGCAAATACAAATCCTGGTAATCTTATTCTAATAAACCTATGCCCATGTCTAGATTCACAAGCTTGCAATTCCCCGGGCAAAACAAATGTTTCACAGGCTTACGATGAATGAGTTTCGAATTATTTTTGAATATGATTTCACAAGCTGCACATTTTATTGAGGTCTATTTGAGCCCATACCTCTCCTGCTTTCTTCTGGCTCTGTGATTGTGTTTCAGTGTCGCTGTTAGTCCATGGTGTGTTAGTATTTCTGTGGTTTTAAGTGATGTCGAGGTTATCGGTGTGTGTACGTGCTTATTGGTGTGTGTATGTGTTTTCTCAGTGGCGTACTCTATGTACATGTATCACACGTACAGAATGGGTAGATATAAAGTGTGGTGCAGCATAAGTGATAGTCACAAGTGTGTTAAAATGCAGGGAGGATTTAGATAGCAACAGGTGTATCCAGTGTCGTGTGTATTGTGCTTGTCTTGTTGTACATGTGAAAAACTAATATATTTCAGAGGATTTGTGTGTAATTGGCACAGGTTTATGACACCTTTTTTTCTTTTTCTGTCGTAACAGTGAAGAAATGTGTTGTTTTTTTGTTGTTGTTTTTGTTTTAAATGTGGTCCTTCAAAGTTTTCTGCTTCTCTAGAAAAAAAAGAGCTACTTTTGAAATAATTTGGGAGCAACACTAAGTAAAAAGGTCTGCAAAAGGGAGAGAGATTCAGAATTCAGTTCCCCACACACTGAGAGCGAAGTGAGTTGACTCCACGCTGTTCGGCTCGCTAACCTTTCTGCTTTTCTTCTCCCTGTCTGTTCTTCTCTCCATCGCCCTCCTTCCTTTCACCCTTGTTATATATTACTCTCGCCTTCCTCCGTGCCCTCTACTCCATCTACATTCTCCCTCCGTCTCTCTGTGCCTCATCTCTCTCCCCCTACACACACACACACGCACGCACGCACGCACGCACACACACACACACACACACACACACACACACACACACACACACACACACACACACACACACACACACACACACACACACACACACACACACACCTCCATCCATCTGTGCTTACTTCAACCACCTCCTTCCTCTCCTCTCTTTGTCTCCGTTGAAGCAGCTCAAAGTCCCACTGCAGCTGATCCTCTCCAGCAGGCTTACACAGGAGTCCAGCAGTATGCAGGTCTGTCTGTCACTCTCACAGCAGCACTGAACTGTGTGTCTGCATATAAGCACTAATGTATGTGTGCGTACGCACGCGCGCGCGTGTGTGTGTGTGTGTGTGTGTGTGTGTGTGTGTGTGTGTGTGTGTGTGTGTGTGTGTGTGTGTGTGTGTGTGTGTGTGTGTGTGTGTGTGTGTGTGTGTGTGTGTGTGTGTGTGTGTGTGTGAGAGAAAGTAAGAAAGTGAATATGATGACAATATCAGCAAGAATAAAGATAAGAATTCCTTTGTTATAATTCGAATTTTGATCATGTAACATTAGGTGTGTTTCCGTCTCACTACATCTCTGCTGAGTTCAGTGTGTGTTTGGGCAACATGTAGACTCTATTGTCGGATATGTGATCGATTGCCTGCTGTGCCCCTGCATATATCACATTGTTTGTATGTACCCGAGTGTGTGCTCCAGTCATGATTGTTATCTGATGTGTGTGTGTGTTTGTGTGTGTCTCAGCAGCCTACCCCGCTGCATACGGTCAGATCAGCCAAGCCTTCCCCCACCCTCCACCCATCATTCCACAGCAGCAGCGAGAAGGTAACGCACACACGGCACACTCCCTAAATATTCATACATCTTGCAAACATTTACCTCTTCTTTGTTCATCTTTGTCCAGTTGCCAACGTTGTCCTGGAATAAACAACTCCCTTTAAAAATACCCAGGCAATTCATAGTGCTTTAAGTGATTTGACATCGTGCCAGTAAGATCAGTCAAAAGCAAAATAATAGGCGTAGTTTCACAGAGTATAGTGGACAAGTTTGGAATGATTAGACGAGGCTAAATAGCTTTTCAAACTTGTATTCAACCACGTATTTCAAATTGAGCTGCAAACCTACTCATGAACTTAATGACCTCCATGTTTGGGACACCAAAGTCTGGGACCTTACTGCCCTCTTGTGGAAATGAACAAAATAATGTGAAACACTACACAGCAGAGGCAACCCAGAAGATGCCATTTAAGCATTTAGTTGTTTGAAAAGGGATACTAGAAAGACATGAATATAGAAACTATGAGTTTTCCGCTACAATCTAAACCACCTGAGAGCTTAAAATGACTGTCAACTAATAACTGCAAATTGGGTTGAACTGCACGTTTCCTGTATTCTACAAATCTGATCATCATTAATAAATTAGGGTTATAATATAGTAATATAATACAAAATATCATATGTATACATTAATATGACACAAAAAGTATTTAAACAAAGCCCTGAAAACTTAAACAATCAAACTCTCAAATGTAAAAAATTTCTGGAGCCTGTTTTACAAAATTGATTTGCAAGCAAACGAACGGTGGCAGCGTCACATTTCACAGATGATGATCGCTCACAGTGAGTCTGACGGGGCTCTTGCACTGCCATGTATGAGATGTTCGTTTGGATTAGTGAAACTCAACTAAATTTTAAGAAAAGGACTGCAGCTTTTATTTTGCGTATTTAATTAAACAGCCCCCTGCTTTGCCAGGAAATACTAAAAGTTACCAGTGGGACACCTTAAAATATTTTATTTCATCCAACCTAGTAAAGATATTAAATTTACTGTCACATATGACAAAGACAGGCAGAAAATCTCACAAATGAAAAGTTAGAACATAAAATGTTTGCTTGAAAATTAATAATCGATTGTGTTAGGAAATTCATTTTCTGGTGGTTGACGGATTAATTGATCAAATAATTATTTGCTCTACTGAGGTTTGATCAAATATCCAAATGTTGTTTAATATAAATAAAATTGAATTGAATTGAATTGAATTCATCCTAATTTGTCAATGTTGCATTTAAGTATGTGACATCACAATTTAGCAAGTAATTCAAATGAGTGAAAAGAGCTCAGACAGAAATGCAAGTCTTGTGAAATCACAGAAATGTTTTGAATTTTAGCAGAAAATGTCTGTCTTTGTGGGTCATTTTTACCTCACCTTCACTCAGAATATGCTCTTCTAGCCACCTTGTTTTTTTTACTCTATGCTTTAAATATTTCCTTACTGTCATCACGTAGTTCTCTTCTGTCGTGGTCTCCCTTCCTCATTCTTACCCCATCTCTCCCCTTGTCGCTCCTCCTCTGACCTTTGCCCTTCTTCTGTCTCCCTTCTCTTGTCTCTCTCGGTTTGTCTCCGTGCAGGACCGGAGGGTTGCAACCTGTTCATCTACCACCTCCCTCAGGAGTTTGGGGATGGAGAGCTGATGCAGATGTTCCTGCCTTTCGGTAATGTCATCTCCTCCAAAGTGTTTGTGGATCGGGCGACAAACCAAAGTAAATGCTTTGGTGGGTAAAAATTAACAAAACCAAAAGATTATTGGTTATTTATTCTGATTATTCTTTTTTACTAATCACTTTTTGTCCTTCCTAACCTCTCAACACCTCTCCCTGTAAAAAAATGAAAACAAAAGGATAGAAAATTTCTCTGCAGCTATTACTAATAAGGATGGAGATTGAGTGTCTGGATATTTCTATTAATCATTACAGCAATTTTCCTTTGAAATTCTTATTTCTTTAAATATTTCAGTGATGCATGTATACAGTCTATATCCTGCCGAGAACTTTATCCCTTTTATCCTCCCAGTTTTACTGCCATTGTGCTCTTGACATACTGTACAATACAAATGCTGACTCTCAGTCTCTATCCCTGTCTACAGCTTACTGTAAGCAAAAGCAAGAGCAACGCATGCTAGGAATACAACCAAGAACATAGCTGTTGCTCCGGCAGTGCAAAGATAGAGAGCTGCCATCTTACGTTGTGCCACTGACAGCACAATGTAGCCGAACGTATAATTATGTGGCAAATTATAAATGGATTGTGGAGAATGTTTAATGGAGAGTCCATCAGGTGCAACCCATTTGCAAATTAGTTTTTGCTCATTAATACAACACAACATTAAATGTTGTATTATTCATGTTGCAATTTTGAGATGCAGGTTTTAATTTGTGATTTGATGATTTATTTTCTCGCTCAAGTGGAAGTTAAAAAACCGAAACTCAAATGTAACACAACTATATCGATGTTTTGGTTATAAATCCCATTAGCAAGTTGTGTTGTGATTTTAGCAGCATGCTGTTCTCGCTGTTATAATTGTGATCCTATTGCTGCTATACAGACATACATCTGTATTATTTTAGTTATATTAATGTTTATAAACTGCTGTATTTGACTTAATGTCTGTTATATTAATGCTCACAACTATTTTTTTGTGGATGTTTTTATTTTTAGGATTTCATTCATCTTTCAGTTTTAGAATGATACACACATGTAAAAGTTTGGCTCATCTTTTTGAACTCATCTTTTTTTCTCTTTTCTTTTACAACCAAAAACTGTCCTTGCCTCTTCATCTAACGACATCCCTCCTCTTCCTCTCTCTTCTGGCCTTTCCCCCAGGTTTTGTGAGCTTCGACAACCCAGGTAGTGCCCAAGCTGCCATCCAGTCAATGAACGGCTTCCAGATCGGCATGAAAAGACTCAAAGTGCAGCTGAAGAGGCCAAAGGACGCCAACCGCCCCTACTAACCCCCCGCCCCAGCCAGCCGCCGCCACAATGGCGGCCGGGGCAGCCGTTGATCACAGGGAAAGACAGGTAAGGTATTGAACGTGACTCATCTATGTTTTCCATAACCTTTTATAAATATCATAAAACATTTGCAGATACCTAATAACAAGCTAATCGTTTGTAAATCACTTGTAAAGAATTGTGAAGTTTAACTCCTGCGCTGACAGCCTAAGTATGCATTTGGAAATGTCACCATGATAAATTACTGTAGTTTCCTGCTAGTTCACTTTTCTCAATGGCAGCAACTCACATAAAAGTCTGAAAGCAGACAACATAAAAAAAAACACAAGACCTCTCAGTAATCTCTAAAGTTTCGAGGCTTACAGGATATAAAAAAAAAAAAAAAAAACATCGCTGTGTTATGAAAATCTGTGCCCTCTAACGTGTAGTTGATATTGAAATGAGATAGATCAGTCAGTTTTAATAGCTGGCTGAAACAACCAAAGCTGTAGGCATTTACTTAGATGCAGCCTCCTCTATTTGTAGAACATCTTTACAGTAAGTGACCCTGTAGGTAAAAGATAATTGGTAAATGGTTCCGTGTGTTGCACAGGGAAGGAACTGCTTCCAAGGGAGAGGCATTTATTACCCCTCAGGCGGGTAATTGTGCCGTTCCTCTTTGTCTCCTCCCTTCATCTGTGTGATGGAGAGTATGAGCTGTGTCGTTCATTCGCCACTGATGACTTCATTCAAGGGCAACTTATCACCCACTCACAAACTAACTGAACCATCGCAGTGTCCCGAGGCAAATCACTGCAGGTAGAATAGTGCAGTCTCATATGGATTTGTCACATAATATGTGGCACCAGTCCTTTTGATAAATCAAGATATGTTCCACAGAACGTTGGAGAAAACATCTTTTTGATTTCCTATTTCTTTTTGCCAGACAGTTAATAAAGTTTCCACAGATTAACAAGCACATCTCTGTCTTTTCACTTGCATTCCCAGTTTTACTTTTCATACATCCAAATATAATAATAAATCTGTATTGACAAGACAGCAATCTGGATTACTTGTATTTTACTTTTAAAGCCACAGGAAGGTTTGGGTGTGACTTGCTAAAAATGCATTCGTCATATTTAAAACAGGATTAAGCTGTTTGACTTCAATGGAAAATAAAAACTAATTGTTTTATCACAGAAGATTACAACCCCGTCACTGCAGGATGGGCACTGATTTGTTTTCAGAAGTGCCTCAGTATGTTTATCCATACCAGGACTTAAGAGTCTTAGAGCTTGCCAAGATGCGTTAGAGAGGCAGGTGTCCTGTAAGTATTCTGCAACGCTCCATCTGCATGTAAATACAGCAAGAATCAACACCCAAGGAGGACACAAAACTGATGATGTCATGGCAATCTAATACAAAGGTCACAAAAACCAATCAATTAACCACCCCATCTCCTATTTTTGTGTTGTTGTTTTTTCATTTGTGGTAAAGATTTAATCATAGAGGGCCTAGCTGTCCCTTTTAAAAGTCTAATATAAATAATAAACAAATTAATCAGACATACAATGACAGCTAGCGATACCAAAGTGCCATTTTAGCTAAAACATTGCAGCCACAGCCGTGCTCTCTTTGGCACCATAATGCTTTGGAGCTAAAGGCTAATGACAGCATTATAGCAACTCACAATAATGATTCTGACATGCTGATGTTGAACAGTTGCAGTGGATGTCATTAGGATGCATCATCTGCAAACCATAAGTATCTGTATTAAATTTTGGCCCAATCCATCCAGTAGATGTTGCGATATCTCTCTAATCATACTTAAACTTTGAGCTGCTTTAGTGACACTGGATGAATATCCAGGGCATAAGGGTTGATGACTCTCGACACATAATACCACAAATGTCAACCTCATGGTGGCGCTGCAGGAAAAGTCAGGGGATCCCATGGGACAATTGACAGCTATGCTAAATCTTTGCTAAATAATTGTTGAGATTTTTCACTTATGGACCAGTGTGGAAGTGGTGGAATATCCTGCGATTTGCAACATTTTAATGTGCAAAAATCATTCACCTTTTTGTGTTCTACAAAATAGTCGACTCAAATATTCCTATTTTCTCTGTGCTTTTCAGGTTTTGTTGAGCTGAATCATATGTCGACTACTTGCTACAGACCACTGAGTGCAAACTCAACATCTGGACCACTGAGGCTGCTTCAGAAACAGAGAGAGAGAGAGAGAGAGCGACGACCGAGTCAAGGACACCTCCTTTTGGATGTACTAAAACTTTGGAACTCAGAGAGAATTTGTACCAGCCTGGTTAGCCCCAGGACTTTTTTTCTTCTGCACACATACAGTATTACACACCTGTTTCCCCACAAAACCCTGCTTGAATGACAGCTACCTTTTTCTGGACCACAAAAACTTTTACTTGAACAATGAAGGGGAAAAAGTAAAAGAAACTATATCAAACCTACTTACAATGACCAACCCCACTGAACTCTTGAAGAGAATATGGATGTCAAAAGTCCAACAAGAACAAAACAAACTTTTTAAAAACTGAATAGTGGATTGCCGTAGGAGATCTTTCTGTAAGATGGTTTGCGTTTGGGACAGTTGACTTTTGAAGACCAATTTCTAAGACTTGAACCAAGAAGGGACAAGTTCTCGGAGAGAGAACTTAAGTAGGGAATGTGATATTTTCAGGACACAAAATTGGCTTCGATTTGGGATGGCCATCATTAGCTCGGAGTGCCTGTCCGTTTCCAGGGGATACCGTTGCCGAGGAGAGCCATAGCAACGGTCTCCAGGGAGTCTTATCTGTCATTCCTTAGTTGTTTTAGGGACCAAAAGACCAAACATTTTTATTGCTGAGGACTTGTAGCTCTAATATACTCGGACCACTGCATCTCTGTCAGTCAGTGTTAACTGGTTGGGGAGTTGCACTTAAAAGAAGTGTACATTTCGAATATATACAACTCATGTATATATACATATATATTGCTGATATGCTTTTTGAATACAGGCAAAACTATTTCAGACGACCAAACGGGGTCTCTCACTTCGCTAGTTTACAATTACTCAAAATGTTTATTTTTTTCTCTTCTCATTTTGTCTTGGGAGGGATGGCGAGTGCATGGGAGGGGCTGCTCCGTATCACAGCCTTATCTTTTTTAACTTGACATCCTAACCTCATAGATAGAATAACATCAGAAACGTTTGAAATATATGAACTTGTTTATATTTGCAGTACATATATATGTATAACAAGCATTCAAGCAAATGTATTCATATATACAGTATATATGGATAAATAGATATTAATCACAAATATATGTATTTATATGCACATATTTTATATATGTGTGTCTGTATATAGAGCGGCTACTGACTACGTTGAGCTGTAATTTTTTGTAGATTTTAGCTGGAGTTTGAAGCATTGCTCTGCTTGGGAAGAATCGCAAATCTGGCAGCTCCCAAAACTGCAGGCATTCCTATCTCTGATTACCTATATGCTGACACACAATATATTGCTAAAAGATACATGTGTGAAAAAAAACACATATGGTGTAAATATTATCTGAAAATGCAAAAAGCCACATCTCAGTAGCAGGCTTTAAGAGAATCAGGCTAAACGATTTTAGAGGAAAAGGACAATTATCTTCGACTCTATTCCAAACATATCTTTTGAGCTTACACACACACACACAGACACAGACAGACAGACAGACAGACAGACAGACAGACACACACACACACACACACACACACACACACACACACACACACACACACACACACACACACACACACAAACTTCTCTTTGAAACTTGAACCAAAATGAATATGTCTCACAACCCTTGCTCTCTTTTGCATTCAGTAAAGTGCATGTAGCGTATGGGCTGTCACCATGTCAAGGTGTGCCTTGTCACCTGCAGAATCTGCCATCAAGCACTGTGCTCTCAGAAAACAAAAGAAAAAAAAAAAAACATACACACAATACTGCAAGCAGCCAACGCGCTATTATGATGTCAAAACTACAGCCAGATCCATATCATTTCTCAGCCGCGTAGAGAGCTTCAGTGCATGTCAAATATAGCAAATCGTCTGGCCACTGTTGGTCCATCATCTTCTTTGGAGAAAAAAAATCCATTTAGAACTAAAGTAGACTCATGTGATTACACTTCAAACTAAAGCGGGCATTAGGTAACCTGTTTGCACAGGTACTAACTATCTAAGATGTGTGCAGGGCACCTGTGACTACTTTCCACTGGTTGGAGTAAAAAAAAAAATACAAAAGGGGTAAAGTTCAGGGTTGCAACTGACACAAAATGGCTTGACAAGGGACGTGACTGAGCTTACTGGACCTACAATTGGGATTTTAATGGCTGTGAAGGTGATGTAATATTCATGAATATATTAGAGCGATGGCTTCCCATTGACCAGAAAAGGGGAAAAGGTTTTATGTACCTTCCCATCTAGCAGTTAATGTGAGGAATCTCTGCTGGTGATACTTGACATGAAGCATATCTTTTAGAAGGTGTTATATTGCCTTGTGTTATATGTCCTCACAAAATTAAATATAAACATAAAACTATAATGAAACTGTAAAATGAAGCAATGAGTGTGAAAAGCCATTCATCTATTACAACTGCTGCATCACTTAGGCTGATCTCATATTGCTTTAGCATTACAGTTTCCCATAATAGTCTACAAAAATGGTATAAACACCTAGTATACACCTGCAAAAAGGTCAACAGAGTTGGATTTATTGGACCCTGCATTCAACACATATTGAGCTGGTGGAGATTACTCAATGAATATTTATATATATGAATATTTATAAGGCTATATGACACTTTGGAAGACAATGCTTCCTGTTGGGCGCCGTTACTGGTTTTCCTATAAACTGCTCATTATGCCATTTCCCCACCGTCTCTGTCTAACCTTTTTAGCAGTTTGAATAATTTAACATTTACCTTCCGAATCCAGCGAGGCCAAAAGACGCCACTACACATCCCAGGATGCCTCTGTTTGTGTGTGCCACATAACAATCTCCTGAGCATGGCATACAGCGCGAACCGGATGACCATCACGATCATTTCTTTTGGCTCTGACAGTATCTGTGGTGGTTTAGTACAAATCCTCTTGCACATCCACCTGAACTGTCCCCGTCTAACAATAACATCTGAAGCTAAATGTCACGTCTGGTATCCCTGATCGCCACACTGTGTGCCCTTTTTGACTGCCCCGCTGCTCTGAGAAAATGTAAAAAAAAAAAAAAAAAGAAAAAAAAATGTGTAGACACAGTCTGTGCTTTTCTAATGGCTTGTTCGAGCAATCACGCATGTCTTTCACCCGTGTATTCATGTCCAGTGAAATAAGGGGAAGCAGAACGACCATTAGGAACTAGAATGCCAAGCACCTCATCTTCATTTGCTCCAACTTTAAGCTGCAAGTTTACATGAGAAAAGTAAAACAAAGTATAGTGGTTCAAAAACAACAAGAAACAGAGCAGAAGTTTGAATATAAATATATATATATAAATATATACATAAACCGATGAATATACTGTAAATTGTTTCTTTTTTTGCTCTGTTTTTCTCTGTACATAGGTTTGCATATTTTATAGGACTTTTACTTCTATCTACAAGGACTGGATAAAGTACTTTAAATACTGAAAAAAAAAATATATGAATGAAAACATGATAATGCTCATTAAAACCAGGTACAAAAAAATAGTTGCTAGGATACGGTACAAACTGTAGGACCTGACCAAGGCATTTATCCAGAATACAGTCAGGGAGAGCATTGACCTCAGTTAGAGCTTAGACAAACATTGACCTATTTTATAAACAAAAAAAATACATTAATGGGTTCTATTCATTTATCTATTTGTTTAGATATTTATTTATAAGTCATGTCTGAGATGATATGCATGCTTTCATGGCATTATTTTTCTATGAGTTGGTACGTGACCAAATAGTTTTTATATGACATGCATGGGCCACTGTTGTGGTCCACAGATGATCATTGTTCCTGACTGCAGGACCATGCCTTCAGCACTTCTTTGATGATGGAGAAAAATACTCCTATTGACCAAGTGATGTCAAAGACAGATTCTAACCATTTATTTATTTGTTTATTTATTTATGTATTTGTTTATTTATTTGTGCTGTTTGATTCAAGATCTGAGCTCTATTAATGCCACTGATCTGTTTGCTTCGAAGTGCTACTTTCTGTCACATCATCAAGTATTGGGGAAAAACTCAGAATTTAACAACTTCAAAGACTGATTTTACATTTTCCTGTGGCTGACAAACTATTCACAGCAATGCAGTACAACACGAAAGCCTTATGTATATTTGTAATTATAAATTCACACTGTTCTGTTCTTTAAAAAAAAAAGTAAGCTTTGTTACAAGATTGTTAAAAAAGATGCCAAATTGGTAGATCCTTCTTTGAGTACCATTCGCTTCCATTCTGAAACCTTTAAACAAAAAAATGTACAATTCCTGGTTAAACACTCCACTCTTAAACCAACTGCTCAATCAGATATATATTCACAGCAGAGGATATGCCTTGAGGTCACTATAAGTTGCTGCTAATATGTGATGAGATAATGTCTGATTTACTGTCAATCGATGATTAATTGCAGGCATAAAACAACAGTTTTGGTTTTTAAACCCTATCACCGCCCTCCTACTTTACCACCCTGCTTTGTATTGTTTGACAGAGCTCTGATCTTGCCCAACTGATGAGTTCCATGAAGAACAAAATTCAATGAAAACTGCACTATTTCATCAAAAACTATTTGAGTTCCTATCATTGTTTTCAGTGCTGTTATCAAGGATTTCATTTCTAAAGCTCAGTAGTGTTGCTAGAATCACATTTTACTTCATGTGGTTTTCAAAGTATTCTGGAAAACTATTTCCCAATTTCAGCACATATGGAGGGTGGGGAAATGAATGTCGCATATTAAGCTTTGCCAGGTTCCTAATGAGCAGAGCTTCTGATTGGGCAGTGCGCTTTAGGCTCCCGCCCCCCGTCTCTCCAGACTGCACCATTCTCTGGTCCCCTGGACTCTTCTTTTGTAATTTTAAATGAATGATGCGTCTCAGCTTAGCCCAATAATAAAGCACAGTCTAGAATAAAGTATCCTGTGTCGTGTCATAATTACTGAAAGCTTATCAATGCAAGATTGCTTGTGTTTTATTGTGTTTTACCCACCCACAGTATACCTCGAAGCTGGTTCCCCAAAATGCAGTAGAAGGATAGGTGCAGGATGTGAAACAGAACAACTGTCTATCTGTTTCCATTGAATCACTGAGGTCATATCATATATGCCTGATACATTTTAGTCAGACTCACAAAGGACATTTGTGTTCAATGAGATTCAGTTATACTGTCAAGGTCTACAGAGATAAGAAACACAACTCAGAGTTTTTCAAAGTTTTCCTGCAGAGGCAATGCAAAATATCAATCAAACGCTTAAAGGAGAACCCGTTTTGAATAAATAAGAATTTATTACGGTAAAATAACAATAGTACAATCTAAAACATTACTTTCATTTTGATATTGTTGACGTCAATAGAGAATGAAATGAAAGACATTTAAAAAGACCAAACTAGTGAATATCAAGTGACTGGATTTTCTCTTATTGCTCCTGGTTTTCCTCTTTGTCAGCAAATGAAAAAAATATCTTCCAGAATTTGGCTTTCTTCCAGGTCCTGCTGTGTACTCTGAGAATATGGTTCAGCAGGGGTAAGCAGGGTTCGACCCACTGATTTGGGGACAGCAAGGGCCGGCCTGTGTTGCAACGTTTTGGGTCTTCGAGTGGCTGCCTTGCATTGCTCAGTTGCAGGACTAAAGATATCCAATATCTCAACCATAGAGAAGTCCATCCTGAAAAAAGTAAAACTTGTTTTTTGTTGTTTTGATTCAGTTTAGTTTCAGAGGTTGCACTGACACAGACTACATTTATAATACAGAACCCAGAGGAGTCTGGTGGAGAGGCAGCGCTGTAAATGAGCATCCTCGTGCTGTTTCATTGAAGCAGAGGTATGCACACAAAGGCCAC